>NW_022170819.1:29438734-29754061 GCF_008802855.1 Photinus pyralis | reverse complement strand
TAATATATGTTTGACGTTTACTTTATGTATTTAAACCTAGAGGTTAAGTGGAAGAGCAGCATTCGCTGAACTTCGCCTCTACATATTTATGTACTACAAAGAACTCTTTTCACTGCAATAAAGGCACTATTATTTTTTTATTATATTAAAAACGATGGCTTCCCTGGGTAGCATCGAACATTTTTCAATAAGTGATCCTAAACAATGGGAATCTTATGTGGAAAGAATGGAATTCTTTTTCACGGCAAATGGGATTGCGGATGAAAGTAAGAAACGCGCGACATTTTTGAGCCTATGCGGCCCAGAAACGTACGAAATTCTTAGGTCATTGGTCGCGCCGGCGAAAGTCGCTGATAAAACGTACGAGGAAATTATAAAGGAATTAGGTACACATTTCTCTCCGAAGACATCGGAGATTGTTTACCGCTTCAAATTCTACAGACGGGATCAACAAAATGGGGAGACATTCTCCGTATACCTTAACTTCTTCCCCGCGACGTGGTACCCGGGTACCATTTCTGTATTCAGGTTAAGCATTATTTATGTTACAATTAATATTTTAGGCCAAGGTTATTTGACATCGTTAATCTCCTTTATGTCAACCTAGAACATAAAAAAAAGCTATAAAAAATCTTCAAATTTTCAAAATATATTTTTTTAAAGTATTTTGCACATAATATCTATGGCGAGGTACCCCGGTACCACTATATAATTTACTTACTAAACGTAAATTGTGGACCTAATATATGGCATACCTTGATGCACAACGGAAAATTAAGAATAAATAACCATAAATTATAAACAAATTAATTTTATTTTCTAAAAATGAACATTATATTTATAGAACACATACTGCTACAGAGCACAAGAGTGGCATTTCGTAATGGTTTTTGTATGTACGGCACACATTGGACGCTTACAAGCGAAACATAATTTTCGGGTCTTTCTTTGCTTTTTCTCAGAAGACCTGCAAATATGGCATCTTCCTGTAACAACCAAACGACCAGATGCATCCCTTGGCTTTTCTTCCTCTTCAGAGATGGCAGGATTGACAAGTGCTCTACCCAGCATGCATTCAATTCCGGACTTGGTGCTAAAATTCTGACACATCCTTGGATTCTTCGTACGGCTCTCGATTGTGGGCATTGCTAAATGTTTCCCTAAAGTCTGCAAAAAAATTCGCCGGCGTTCGTTTTTTCTTGACTCCATCGGATTGTTCTGCATATAGATAATAAATGATGCCAAGCAAGCGATATCCAGCATATTATAGAACATAGCTACAGGCCAACGACGAGTTTTTCGTTTGATGGAGTAGTGCGAAACCATCTTGTCCATGCAATCAACGCCACCTTTTCCAGAGTTATAGTACTCTATAATTTCTGGCTTCCTCTTCGGACCACTCACATCTGTGGTATGGTGCATGGTGGACAATAATATAACAGCTTTTTTCGGTTTCGGCACATAAGATACCATCGTAATCTTGTCATCGCTGAATCCAAAAAGGGATGAAGCCGTAGGTCTTGATTTATGTGCTAACATCTGAGATGGAATGTATGGCTTGTTTTTTTTTCAGCGTTCCAACTATAGAGAGTCCCCATGACAACAAGAGCCGTGCCAGCGGAAGTGTGGTGAAAAAGTTGTCCACTACAATATTTCTACCAGTGTTTTTATACCTGTAACATAGGTCTTTTACTACCCGCTCTCCCTGGTTTTGTTCACGACCTTTAGGTGATTTTCCTGTATATATTTGTCCAGTGAGCGGATAGGAGTTCAACGAGTCACACACCCACCAAATCTTTATACCGTACTTTGCCGGTTTTGCGGGCATGTACTGTGTAAATCTTGTTCTTCCTCGATAAGGGAATAACTGTTCATCGACCGTAAGGCATTCCGATGGTACGTAGTGTGCTCTCAAGTTGTTATTCAATAAAAGCCACAGTTCTGTGATAGCAGCTGCCTTGTCGCTCTCCAGCCGTTGCGGCCTTGTATTGGCATTGTCAAATCTTAGAAATCTTGTTATGGCCCAAAATCTGTTGATTGCCATTGTAGCACGATATAATGGGTAGGCATCCATTCTCCAAAGCTCTTTGACATCTTCAGAGCTAGAGTGACGAACACCCGCTGTAATCAAGATACCTAAATAACCATCAAACTCTTCTTCTGTAAGCGGCTTCCAGATTTTCTGTGGCTTCTCCGGATTTGAAATATTCCATTTAGAGTATACCTCATTAGCCTTTCGATTTGTCTCTTTGATAACAATATTGCACATCACTTGGTTGAAAATGCATCTGAATGTATCGCTCACAGAAAGATTTTTTGTGGTTCTTGATGTTCCACTTCTCTGACGAAGAATATTTTGTGTAGGAGTTTGATGAGCGGAAGGAGATGTAAGTTTCCACAAAGTGCCATCTTTAGCGCGTAATACACGATCATCGGAATCAGATTCTCCATCACTATTTTATATTATATTTATATTTATCATCCTGTTATAAAAGATATTCCATCCCCTTCCCTCCGTAGATCCAAACGAACGGTTATACCACCTAACCGCTTAAATTTGTAAGTATTTTAATATGTTTTTTTTGTAAGTGACGACCTTAAAATAAGAGGGGAGAAATGTAGTGTTAGTTAAATATGGGGTTGGTACTGGTGACTGTCAACGAGAACAGTGGATAACTTCGTGCTAGTCTTAAGTGTAATGTCGTTGTCTATTGTCAATATGTAGGAAATGACAATATAATATATAATTGCTGTATGCATTTATTATTAAAGTCCATTTTAATAAATTCCTGCAGTTGTTAATGTAACCGATCGATCCCGTATATGACACAACAGTGTGTAGTTGTATGTTGTTGTTAAAAATGTCATGCACAGCGGTGTGATTTGTGTTGCGGTTTTGCAATATACTTTCTAGCCATATTTGACGTGGTGAACGGTTGTTTTCAGTTCTCATATTATGAACGTTCCATGCAGATTGAAATGATGCCAACTGTTTATTAATGAAAGGTTTATATATGTATTGTATGCAAAATGTATGAATGTGATTATTAATATCCAATAAATGTTCATCTTCTAAGGCGTATAACTCCATATAAACGACTTCACATACTTCCTTATAAACATCTACCCACAACCGTTCTATCCTCTGATTGTGGACAGACTTTCCTGTTATATGGCTTCCTCTATTTACCCCGCGAATAACATTCATCAAGAAAGCTACAAGAATGTTCTTATAGCCATGGTCTGAGCGGACCCGTGACGGTAGCCCATAGTTATTGACAGCATTTGCAAACAGAGAAACAACAGGTTCTGCTTGGATGGACATCTCACATTGTAAGTATATAATTAACCTGGACTAGCCATCAACACAACCATGAATTACAAAACCCCATCTATAAATAGGACTTTATTAGTACTACAAACCATGCAATTGTATTAATTGCTGTTAATAAGTGAAACAAATTGCAATCATATTGTTAATGAAAATTAGCAGACAGTGCGTCTATTTAAACATTTTACCTTGAAACTTTTACATGTGCATCCATGTGCCACAAAGAGTGCAACCTAATAACGTCTTCTTTTGAGGGAACGACTCCACCTACCAGCAGCTCCCACAGGATCTATTGACTTTAAAGTTGATCTTATCCTACACCTCTGTACATAAATTCCAGCTGCCTTTAAATATGCTTGCGTCATCTATAATTATGTTGAGAATAATTAAAATCGAGTCATTTGACAAACTACCGTTTGCCCAGCATTTGGATGTTCATGATGAATATCAGTGATTTTTGATTGTAATTCATCATCTGTAATTTGGCAGTATCGGGCTCGCAGAGGCATATTAAATTCATATAATTTTTTATAAATCGTTTGCCTGGAACACCCCAGATACTTTGCGATGTTGGTCGCAGTACATCCTTCATTATATAATATTTCCAACTGGCCACGATCTATTTGAACAATGGGCCGACCGCCGACCTTTCCCTATTAACAGAAAATGTACATCAAAGTAATAGTTAAGCATGCCACATTTTTCAGTTCAAATCCAGCTTAACCTAACGATATTCTATTTTGGTTAGGTCGAACCAACCCCATGTTAGTTCAAATCAGTCTTAAACTAACAATGATGATTCTAGTACAAGCCCAGAAACTACCCAACCTTCAGTTTGAGAGCGTATGAAAAATGTAAATTTTATTAATACTACATATTGACATTTTGCAATGAAATTTTTTGATTAATTAAGTATTATTACTACTGGTATTTTTGTTCCTGCGCCTGCTTCGCCCACCATCTCTATCGCCCGCGTTTCTGAGCCATCTCCACATCTTTTTTTGTGGCATTGTAGCATAGGGGATTTTTTCTAACCGCCACTACAACAAAAAAGTACCATAATTTATACATGAAAGAAAAATTTTTGCAAGTTTACGTAAATGATTATTACAATTAAAATTTTTAAAATTATAGTTTTTATCACAACAAGGCTGCTGGGTCAAATCATATGTGAGACTGTGTGTAACAAATCCTAACTTAAAAGACAGCATTGTATACACCAAAACAAAAATGCTTACCAAGGAGTAAATCAACGATGTGTTAGCGCTCCAAATAGTCCAGGAGGCAGCGACAGGCCCGGATTGGGAGCATTTTTCGGCCCGGGTTGTCACTATAAACCGGCCCCTTTTAAGCGGCCTACTCACGAGGCAATTTGCAGGGTACAATTTGCAGGGAACAATTTGTAACGAAATTGGGTGTAGACGCTACACATCCCAATTTATCAGTAGAGTTGTTGATTTCCGAGTGCGTGTAGTATCTCACCATGGCTCCCTCAAAGCGCCAAAAAATTGGTATAGCATTAGCATTAGTGACATTAGACTCTGATGAAAAGAAAAAGAGAAGAAAGTACTGGACAAAACAATGGTTGCTAAAAAGAAGTCAATTTTCTCATACAATTTTAATGAAGGAATTGGAAGCAGAGGACTTTAAAAACTTTTTACGGATGGATAGTAACTGTTTTGAAGAACTTCTTAATATGGTGGGGCCTTTAATTGCCAAACAAGACACTTTAATGAGATCCAGCGTTAGTGCCACACAACGATTAATTGTTACTTTGAGGTATCTGGCTACCGGAAGAAGTTACGAAGACCTAAAATTTAGCGCAGTTATATCCCCGCAACTCCTATCTAGTATAATTCCAGAAACATGTTGGGCTATCTACAATTGTTTGAAACACTATATAAAGGTAAGTTAAAAAAATATATACACTTTTGATAATTAAATTTTTATTGAAATCATTTAAACACAAGATACTGAGATATTATGTCGGTATCTTCAGGAGGTGGTTGATCGAAAGTTGTTGGATGGACGACAGTAGGTGTTCGGTCGACAGGGTAAAAACTTGCTGTTTGATTTGTTGTTGGTGTCGAACCTGAAGCCAAGTATTGAGGGGATATTGGTCCCATCGAAATACTGGGAGGTGCTGAATATGAGGCTGAATACTGAGACACTCTTGGAGTAGATACAGATGCTACTGAATGGCGGGACGACGGCGATGACGAAGAATATTGGTAATGGTACGGTGTCTGGACTGCGGGATTCAATATAATTGATGCATTTTCAGTTAATTTCCCCAATTTGGCGTAAAAAATAACATCAGAAATTAATTTGTTAGCAATAGCTGATTGCTGTGGATCCACTGTACTTAACTGGAGTCCTAAGGATTTTCCGATTATTTCCCACTCTTGTTCCGTATCATCTAGTAATTTATTTGCCTTTTCAGTACTTCTTCTTTAGCCTTGTCTAAGCTTTTTCTTTGCCTTTTAGTATTTGTCATTTTTGATGTTGATGGTATTTCCTCCTGAGTGGCTGCATTAGTTCCTGAAGCTTCTTGGTCGAGTGCATTTTCATTAGATAACTCAACAGGCACCTGAGGTGTTTCCTGAAAATAAAAATATAGTTAATATATTTTGTGTTTATATTTTATAATTTTTTTCATCATTGTTTATCACTGATTTTTTGTTCTAGATGCCAACAACAGAAGAAGAATGGAAACGTGTCGCCAACCAATTTGAAACCAAGTGGAATTTTAGTCATTGTTTAGGGGCTATGGACGGAAAACACATAGCAATACGGAAGCCACCACACAGCGGTTCTGCGTATTACAATTACAAAAGCTTTTTTAGTGTAGTACTGTTTGCTGTGGTCAATGCAAATTATGAATTTATGTATGTACACACTGGAACAAACGGAAGTATTTCAGATGGGGGTGTTATACAAAATACAAATTTCTTTAAAATGTTAACTAGAGGTTATCTAAACTTGCCACCTTCGTCTCCTTTACCAGATAGCAACAGTTCTGGCCCTTATGTATTTCTCGGCGACAGTGCATTTGCTATTAGTAGACACATTCTGAAACCATATCCGTTCAAAAACATAGATCATGAAAAGAGGATATTCAACTACAGGCTATCTCGTGCCAGAAGAGTTTCTGAAAACGCCTTCGGCATAATGGTATCTCGATTTAGGGTTTTACTACAAACTATTGCTACCAATGTTGACAATGTTGATCCCATAGTATTGGCTTGTTGTGCACTTCATAATTATTTGAGAAACAAATCATCTAGCTACATCACACAGACATTTGTAGATAAAGAAAATACAGAAAATTTGACATTTGACCTTGGTGCGTGGCGTGATATAGGCACTAATTTAGTTCCTCTCGCACAAATTAGCGATAGGCAAAGGAATGAAGAAGGTAAATATGTTCGAAACGTATTTAAAGAATATTTCAATGCAGAAGGCAGTGTTTCTTTTCAGGAAAATATGTTGAGAGTTGTGCCATTATAAGAAAAATAAATAAATAAATCATAGATTGATAGTATTTGTTATTATTTACCTGAGTAGAGTTTTCCAAAGTATCTTTTCCGTCACGGCTTGGTTGGGTATTTTCTGTTAAGAATCCCATCAGGTCGAAATACCACAATGATGGTATATAAATATCATCTAATCCTGACCCAGTTATTTTCGAATTTTTTATCTAAAAATTATAATACAAAACTAGTAAAATGCCTACTTTTTACAGACACAAAGTAATAAAAATCTATATTAACAACTTACTTTTTTTAGTTCCCTGTTATACGTTGTCCGCATATTTTCTAATTTCTTCTTGAATACATCTAAAGTTGCTGATTTGTCGAACACTTTATATTTATCTAGCAAAATATTGAAGCCTTCCTGTCTCATATCGCGATTCAGGTAGTTACTGTTTGTTTTGTCCCATAAAAAAGGCATATCTCGAAATGTGTCGATGATATCGGTCCATACTTCCTTTTCTTTTTCCAACATTATGTTTTTAAATTATTGTATTTCACTAATCCACTTTTTCTAGCCAAAAACAAGAAAAAATAATCAACGTGAAAGAACAAATAACCCGGCCGACCTATAACCTCATTTATTAAGATCAAATCGCCTCCAACTGTCCCACACACACAATAATTCGCAGGGTATTCGGGAGGGGAGCAGAGCGATTGGAATGACTGAGAACCCAACTAGCCGATATCGTGAAGTCGTTAAAAAATTGGAACGATTGCAATACACACGAGACAATCCGCAGGGTCCCTGCAAATTGTACCCTGCAAATTGCCTCGTGAGTAGGCCGCTTTTAGATTAACCTACAACAATTTTTGCTACATGTACATACATCGATTAAAATAGGAGGTACACTAGACATTGATTCACTTTTGATTGACAACGGTCAGCCCAAAGGTCAGGGTAATCATTATAGTTTAATAACTGAACACAAGATCTTTATATTTACTACAACTACTGCAATAAAAATGTTGTTTGCATGAAACGCATCCAAAATGTAAGTATAATATTTAATATTTTAAACAATTAACAACTTTTTCAAAGATTCGCTTTTTGTTGCTAAATCATTTATAATATCGTCGGTGTCTATATCTACGAAAATATCTTTTTCAACAGACATCAAAAGTAAGGCATCCAAGTGTTCCTGTGTGAGACAACTTCTTAGCCTGTTTAGAACAAATTTCAACTTTGAGAATGTCCTTTCACAGGAAACCTGGGCGCATGACAATGTTAAGACATATTTATAAGCATTGTATAGATTATTGTATGACACAGTATGTAATTTATACTGGAGCAAAACTGTAAAACAACATACAACGCAATTTTTGCATGTTTGACGACATGTAGTCATATGTAGGGGTTTGTGATCATCTTCGTTGGATATCGATTTGCGTCCTACATTTACCAAGACCGCTTTCATTTCGTTCCATTTCTTCGCAAAATCTTTTAGCTCAGTCCGAATGTCTGCCGAGGTCACAATGAGATTGCTATGTTTTGTTATCTGATCCGCAATATCTTGAAATGAATCATCTGGCAAACGATCAATTTCTCCAAAGTAGGATGGATCTAACCAAGCAATGTCCAAAAATAATTTTTGATGACCTGTGAATCTGTTTTCCAAACTTAGCAAAGCATTGTCATAAATAACGTTGTAAACCTGTGTTTCAAATCTTTTCTTTGGGTCGGTGATACACTCGTCATTACTTCTTTCTCCAGGGATTTTTGTTCTTTTTATGATTCGTCTTGTAGCAAAACTAGATGTAAAATATGGTTCCCGTACTACTTCAACGCCATCATTATCAGTATCTGGCGTTGTTTGTTCTGATTCAGCATCCATTCTACGATTAGCCCAAACGAGAATTTTTTTGGCAGCTGCCAATACTTCTTCAAATCTTCGTGAGTCCGTTTTAAGAATATTCATGGTATGTTCAACCATTTTAAATGCCATGATAAAATTCATTCCATTTGTTTGAAGGTATTTCGATAATGGAGTTGTAGATTCAAATATCTTCAAAAAAATGTGAGCAGTTAGTATCATTTCAAACTTTTTCAACGAGTCAGCTATCGACTTTGCTTTGAAACGCACATCGTTTGTGAAATTGTGTGAACTAGCAAGTTCTTCTAGCGTTTTCTATAAAACCTGCATTTGTTGGATTATTGTAATGTCCAAACATTTTTATAAAACTTTTCATCAACGAAGATATTGACTCTATAATATAATTCACAGTAGTTTTTGATAAGAAGGTATTGATTGATCCAGAACGACCGGCTCTATTTTGATCGGTTTTCTTAAGGTGAGCTTTACGGCTTAATTCTATAGATTTATCTATGTGAACTTTGAGAATTGGGTCGAATGTGGAAAGTAACAAAAGAATTTCCAAAAAATTGCCATGGTCGGCACTGGTATCATTCAGAGTGTAGGCAGCTTCAGCATCTTTGGCCCCTCTGAAACTTTGACCTCGTTTTCCTAAAGTTTTAACTGTTTCGACAACTCGTTTCAAGACTTCTCTACGTTCATTAATTTCTTGCCTTTTTTTGGAGGTGTCGGTAAATATGCTGCGTATATCTTTCATTTGACTTTTTAATAAAAACGATTCTGCAGATGCTTGATGGGCCATCGATTTTTCGTGTTCTCTTATCCGATCGTATATTCTGCGAGGATCGATTTTGCAACCTTGCGTGAATGAATTGTCTTCTTTGCTGAATGCTAAACAGAATGAGCAGAAAAATGTATTATTCTCTTCGCAACACGAAATCCATTGTCTTCTGATTTTGCTGCCATTAAAATCTTCTCAATAATAAGCTAAACTTGGGTTGAATTTCATTTTGTCCTTTTCAGAGGGTTGTATCGGATGAATTTTAAAAAAAGTATGATAGTCGTTGTTAGATGGTCTTTTAAATTTGTCAACGGTCCCAGGTTCTCGATTTTCGTGTTCGTTCTTTTCAAAAGCATTTACTTTGTCGATCAATGGCAGCGATTGTTCGTCTCTACTTCGATGTGACTCAAGCATATCATCAGTCTAGAAGCAAAGCAATTTGTTGTTTGAATGTTTGATATCAATCAAAATAACAGAAGGTACCTAAACACAGAGTAAAAAAAGAATGTTACCGTTACCTGATTTATCTCATCAAATTGACGAGAAATTGATTCATCGCTAACTAAATGATTTACTTCACAGTCACAGTCCCCAAATTCTGTAATCTCTACAAAATCTGCGAAAGTAGAAGTAGAGGTAGATGGAACTGCTGAGCTTACACCTTCGTTCGGCTCGGTTGTCTACAACAAATAATTTCATGAGTCAAACGACATGCAATGCACTGCCTCACTGCCTACTAAAAGAATTGCTTGACGGCCTTGGCGCCATCGCCCATCAGTGTATGAGTTTACTATAATTTACATATTTTGCAGACTTACACTGAAAAAAAAATATGGTAAAATAATCTATAATTGTATGCTATCATCCTACAATTTATAGTGAAAATACGACTAGCTATGCATTATAGTGCTGTTTTCTAATAAATTGCAGTAAGACCTGTGTATTTGTAGTGCACAGAATTTTAGAACAAGGTGTTCTACAAAGGAATAATAAGTGTTTGCAGTTTTTTGTAAACTAGTATGCTATCAAGTACCCATTATAATTGCTATTAGAAATTGTAAATTATATTATTTTTGCAGCAATAATTGCAACACAATTTCTTGAAATTACTTGAACCATATTGTACAGTTACACACACTTTATGTAAAAATTAGTCAAAATTTTCCAGATTGCTTGGTCAAAAGACATGGAGTAACATCATGCAACATCTTATAAGTGATCATATTGTAACGTGATTTATAAATTCGGGTTCGATTTATATCAATATTTATTAAACAAAACTAAAACACTATAAAAACCGTACAATTTATATCGATTATTTATGTCACACACACTTCGCAATTTATATCAGACTTTCGCGCTCTATGTTTCGTCCGTACTCGATCTCGTTCGATAGTAGACTCCCCCGATGTTCGGTCCGCAACCATTTATACACGCAAGCAATGTAAGTCCAGTACATTCTAGAATATTCCTACTATCGCGCGCGTAGAAAATTCCAGAGCGCCAAAGGCGACGTCATGTCTGGAGCATTTCCGTTACACTGCCCCCTTCTTAATTCTGGACGTCTCGTTCAGAAACTGCGTTAGTATTACTTTTTAATGCCTCGTGTCGGAATCTGCAGTCAGAGCCTGCTCGACAAACACCTTTCTTGAAAAAGTAACAGTCCACAGTTTTTCGGAGGGTCGTCCCCTGTGGGTTGAAGCAGCATACTGTAATTCGAACGCTAGTGTTTCTAAAAATCACTTCGATCATGGTTCGCACTATTTTCCAGTCCAACTCATCTAAACCACATCCAATCTTCGGGATCGCCAAGCTATTTATGTCATAGTATGCCATGAGTTTCTTTAAGTTTTTTAAAGCAGACCAGAGGTTTTCATAGGTGGGTTTGCCTTTTGACGTTTTCTTTGAAACCAAGTAGAACAAAGAGCGTTGACTATCTTCCAAGCGCAGTACTTTACCCACTCGTGGTCTTTGCTTTATCAACTCGTCTATTCTTCCAAATCTTTTCCGGGATACGGAAGCTATACCTCTACCCATGCGAAGGTCTTCGGCTACACAATGGGCGATGGAAACGTTAACCGGAAGCTCAAAAATATTTTGACAAATTTCCTGAGTAACGCCAAATCGAGCTTTCGTCCGCTGGGCGTAATTTGACATAAAATCGTTAAAGTTTGGCTCGATCCCAAAGCTGCGTTCCTCTTCTCGAATACCTCTAACTTCTTCGTGGTTGTTGGATCCGGCATATCGTGCGAGTCGATTAATGTGGACAACTTTCGGTTTCCGGTGGTTCATTCTGATACGATATATCACGTCATTTATTTTCTTGATCACCTCATACGGACCTTCCCATTGTCTTTGTAGCTTGGGAGAAAGACCTCTTCGTCTCTGTGGATTGTGCAGCCATACCAGATCTCCAGCTTCAAAAGTTTCATTGGCCGAGCGGAGGTTGTATTGATTTTTCATGCGATCGCTGGCAATCTGAATATGACTTCTAGCCAAGTCGTGAATGTCGTTCATCTTCGCCTTTAGTTGGTCAACATAATTTTCACCTGCGACATATTCTTCATGGGGTTTACGCCCAAACTCGACATCACATGGAAGGCGTAGTTCACGACCCAACACAAGGCAGGCAGGAGTCTGACCCGTGGTCTCGTTGACGGCTGATCGATATGCCATAAGGAACAGGTGGAGGTACTGGTCCCAATTTTTCTGATTTTCTGCCACGACTTTTGAAAGATATTTACCCATCGTTCGATTCATTCTCTCAACCATTCCATCTGACTGAGGATGCAAAGGTGTTGTTCTGGTTTTATTGGATCCTACCAATCGACAAACATCTTGGAACAAAGCCGATTCAAAGTTCCTTCCTTGGTCTGAATGGATTTCTATAGGAACACCAAAACGTGTAAAGAAATCCTTTACCAACACTTCTGCAACTGTTGCTGCTTCTTGGTTTGGAATGGCGTAAGCTTCAGTCCACTTTGTGAAATAATCCATAGCGACTAGGATATATTTATTTCCGCCATCTGTCTCGGGAAACGGTCCTGCGATAATCGATAGCAACTCGTTCCATCGGACTACCAACGTTATACTGCCTCATGGGTGCCTTCTTCTTGGAAACTGGTCCGTTTCCAGTAGCACATAACTCACATTTTTGACACCATCGCCGGACATCTTCTTTACGGTTGACCCAATAGAATCGCTCACGTACCCTTTGCAACGTTTTCGTAATACCAAAGTGCCCTCCGGAAGCGCCGTCATGCAATTTTCGCAATACTTCCGACACTTTGCTTCTAGGTACTACTAATTGCAGCGTCGATTCGGTGCCATCTTCACTTTCAAGGATCCTATACAACAAGTTGTCTTTCAGAGTCAGGCTATTCCATTGGCCCCAATAACTCTTTACTTCAGGACTTGTGGCACTAATGTCTTGCCAGCCTGGTCTTTGTCCGTGGCGCATCCAATTCAGAACACTTTTTATACTTGGGTCGTTTTCTTGGGCCGTTTTGATTTCGCTTGGCTTCCATTCCTCACTCTCTACAGTTGTTCTTCGTAGATGGCTAATCTTGTCTTCTATTTTAGAACAATGTGTGCAGTTGTCCTTGCACGGTCTTCTTGACAAAGCGTCTGCATTGTTGTGAACTTTTCCAGACGACGTAATGTTTACAGTGAAGATCGGGGCTTTGTTTCTGCAGGTTGACGATAGCCCTTTCCTGTCGACCTTTCTTAGTTTTCCGGCTGCTGCAATGGTTTTTGGCAGTTGCGGCGAACGTGTCCAATCTCGCCGTGGTTCACGTTTCTTTGCCAGTGACTGTATTGCTTTATTGACCTTTTCTTCCATTACTTTACTGACCTTTTCTTCCACTACTTTACTGACCTTTTCTTCCACTACTTTACTGACCTTTTCTTCAAAACTTTCAGAGCCACCTTCCTCTTCGATGGTTCTTACCCGGCTCTCACAGCGAGGTTCCACCATACGTACCCGCGCACTTCCATGACTAGCTTTCTTGGCGGCTTCGAATTCTAACGCATGGGCCAAAGCTTTCTCTATTTTGTCGTGCCTAGCCAGTCTCAAAGCCTGCTGGGCATCTCCATCACGAACGGCATCGATAAATGTTTGTACAGCCAGTTGATCAAGAAAGCTCTCCGGTGCCGTAGTGTATGCCAATCGAATCAGTCTAGCGATGTCCGCTTCAAGTTCCTGCAAACTTTCTCCAGGTTTCTGCATTCGGTTCTTGACTTGGGCATAGTAAACTTGCTGAAGGTGTTTAATGCCATATCGCATTTCGAGTCGCGCTACTATTTGTTGGAAGTTCTGTTGATCCTCGGGGATGGTCCGCAACACATCCAGAGCATCTCCTCTCAGAGCAAGAATCAGGGCTGTAGTTTTGTCTTGAAGAGTCCATTTATTTGCCGCAGCCGCTGCTTCAAACTGTCGAAAGTACGAGGTCCAAGGAATCTTACCATCAAAAGTAGGTGGCTTCACTCGGGCTTGCTGAACGTCGCGTTCTACTCTTGTATTTGTTCCTAGGTCGACCTTCTTGTAATGAGTAGGCTGTGGCACCTCAAGAACACGGTCCATCAGTAATTCATCTGGGGCACTACTAGTACGCTTTTTCGTAGTCAGTCGCAAGAATTGCTCGCGCAGCTCTTCATACTTGTGCTCAATCTCAACGAATGTTGCTTTAAATGTTTTGGAAACTTCCGTAATTCTATCTTCAACTTTTTCTTCAATTGATTTAGAGACTTCTTCAATAATCTTTCTAGAATTTTCCTCCATCTTCTCGAACTTCTCTTCAAAATTTCTAGAATTTTCTTCCAACTTCTCTTGATTGCTTTTTATTTCTTGTTGCAACACCTGTTGGCCATTTTGGATTTGCTGGAGCAAATTGAGCATCGTTTCTTCCATTTTAGCGGCAGCAGATCTTGATACAGGCATACACAAGCACAAGCACTTCATTTAATCTTACTTTTAATTAATTTAATTAATTCCACTTCTGACACCAATGTAACGTGATTTATAAATTCGGGTTCGATTTATATCAATATTTATTAAACAGAACTAACACACTATAAAATCCGTACAATTTATATCGATTATTTATATCACTCACACTTCGCAATTTATATTTTCGCGCTCGATGTTTACGTACTCGTCCGGTAGTAGACTGCCGCGATGTTCGGTCCGCAACCATTTATACACGCAAGCAATGTAAGTCCAGTACATTCTCGAATACTCCTACACAATCACGCTGTCGCGCGCGTAGAAAATTCCAGAGCGCCAAAGGCGACGTCATGTCTGGAGCGTTTCCGTTACAGTATTTTCTGTCTGTCCTAGTGTATCTATATCTCGGAAGCATCAAACAAAATTGGGAAAGCGCTTCGGTGATTTTGATCGCGGTTTAATTATGCGCTTTAATTAGCAGGTTTTCTACACTAAACTCTTCGGACGCGAATCGAATATTATTTTTCAAAGAAATGCGCTCTTCTACTACGCAATTGTTGATCACACGCACGTCATTGCACAATTTACGTAATTAACGTACTAACATTTTCGTTATTCTTAATTTTTTGCGCAAACCGTAGGCAAAAAAAAATTTACGCAATCTGCTATAACGTGAGAACGGGTTTCCCTTACGAAAAATCAGTCGCAGAAACCAAATTTTGATGTAGTGCCCACGAGAAAAAAATATTATAATTGCGCTGAGAGAAGCGTGTGGGAAAGGTCCAAATTTTTAATTTACCAACATTCCTCGTGGATGAGTATAACGGGGCCTTGCTGTTATTAGTGCAAGGAATGTATTTTGATCTCGAATGAAGAAACGGTACGCCTTAATTAAATTTAATTAATAATTGGCCTTAATGTATGATTATTTGAGAGCTTAAAGCATGAATGACACTGTTTTAATTCAGGAAGTACGTATAAGTGTATTCGTTTTTAATTAATACTTTCAGCGCGTTTACAAATTCATTCACTTATTATCCTGTGGGAATAATTATCATTTTTTTAAATAAATCGCAATGTAGTACAACCGCAAAACTTGTACGTATTGTGATCGTCTCATTATTTAATCAAAAATAATTGCGTTTGTGCAAGGTACATCCTCTAAAAAAAACCTGTCGTTCACTTTCCCACAACCTTCTGTTTAATATTTTTGTTTATTTCATTGTAAATTGAGTATGTTAGGAATTTCCGGTTTAATTATTATCAATGAATACATTTGAGGTGATGGTCGATGCGTTAATAATTACACAATACCGCAGGTATTTTTTTCCTATTAAAATGTATCGGAGGTGATAAGCGAGTTTAATTATTTATTATTCTATTGCAAATGACGTACTAGTCGTACTGTTTCAATTACCCAATGGCGTCAATTTTATTTATTTTAAGCGTGTTGGTAACACTTGTCCACATTCACAGGCCGCTTGTTTATCTTAAATTAGCAATTAAAATGCTCGTACGCGGGCATAGATTTCAGGCACAGTTGCACAACGAACTAAGTGCGATAATTCGCTTTTGAGAAGCGCCATCTACAGATTACCGCCCGACAAAGCGAATCGTGGAGGACGATGTCGTTTTTTTTTGGGTCAAAAGTCGATGAATCAAAACAAGGAAAAATTGTAAACCCAAGTGATGCCGTTGACTTCTTTTGGCGGCGCGCCAAACTCTTATATCCTATTTTTGGGCAGTTCACTCTTCTAGTTTGTCGCGCTTTGAATTGTGAACTTTTAAATAGAATTTCGTTAAGGAGAAATTTTACGATTAGCTTGTTCCTTCCCGGATGTAATTTTTAAAAAAATGTGGATCTTCAAAGAACCATGTAAAAATAAAAATAAGGTGCTAGAATTGACTTTAAAAGGCCTGGTATTATAGTTGCAAAAATTCTGTTAAAAAGACATATTTCCACGCGCTTCACTAATGACTAATGAGTAATGCGGGCACTCACAATGTTTATAATAATTTTTAGCGCATTTCCCTCGTATTTCTATGTCCTTAGCTACTTTTGATTGATTGAAATAAAATCCTGATATTAGAATCGTAGACATAAAGGAATCTAGTGAAAACAGATTCCAGACTGAAGTTCAGTACTCACCGCAAATTCTTTTTGATGTCATTTATCGACTAAAAACCGATGCCTCGAGGTGGTAATTTAAGTTTTGGAAAAAGAAAAAGTCATTCCGGAGCCATATCACGTGAATACCTCATGTGTTCGATAAGATTTTATTGGGTTTTTGGCCAGACATTCGTTCATAATGATAGCCCGATGAGATGAGATTTAGTTTTAAGAAAGGGGGCGCCATGGAAATAAGTTTGGGAACCACTGATCTAGATTAATACTTATAAGATATTAAAGTAATAACTTACCCGTAGGGTTGACGTTAGAACTCCCCCATGTAGTATGGTAAGCATTTGAGTCAAACCCTATAATGAGGTAGATTGACAGAATCTCTCGGGAAATATATTGATGCTATTACTACGTGAGCATTGCCCTGTATGTCACAGCTTAACTGCGTAGACGTGATATCACGGCCACACACTGTATCTCACAAGTTATTTTTTTCTTAAAATGGGTCCTAAAATCACCCCCTCAAATATTAGCATGTTATTAAAAAAACACTCTGTATGTATAGTTCCCTGAGCGCGTGAGGCGAGACGGAGCAGCCTCCGAAACAGATCGTAAGATGGGACATCTAAGAAAACATTCATTACATAGACATACAGGGTGTTTCGAAATTCGCGCACACGGACTATGGGATGGTGTTACATGACAAAAACTGAACAAAAAGTTCCTCTACCAGTTTTCCATTAGACCGCTATTTTTCGAGCTACCGCGGTTTTAAAAATCTCCGCCTCCCCTACGCTGCGCCACTGGTTAAACTCAATATATATAACACATTTTTAAAAACAAAAGAAGGTTCAAAATAAACTATAATTATGATAAGTACGTAATTACAACAGTTGTTCAAAATGTCCGCCGTCTGCTAGTACACAAGTTTCAGCACGTCGAAAAAAAAAAGTTCCGGTCTGATCAAAAACTGGTAGAGGAACTTTTTTTTCGTTGTATAACACCATCCCACAGTCCGTGTGCGCGAATTTCGAAACACCCTGTATGTAATGAATGTTTTCTTACATGAGAAAATCACTCTATTTAAATCAACGGACATACTAACTTCACTTTATAACTTCTTATACAAGGAAACTTTCACTCCTTATGAATCAGTTTCTGGATCCCCCCCCTCACCCCGCGCCTCCATAATTAGTAATCGGGCATTAAAACTTCTGTTAGTCACTACAGAAAGGAATGAGCTTTGAAATGATTGTAGGATCCATCACACTTTTTAGTCCAGGAAATAGAGACTGAAAATGGACCATTTCCTGCAAAACGAGAAGTAGTTCCAATTTTTTTGGTATGTCATGAAAGAATATCTGCTGGCTAAGAATCCAAGTTTTCGACCTCTCACCCCTTGTGCTTCCCCCGTACCACCCTTAAAACCAAAGAAATTTGGTTGGTTTTTTAGTTTTTCGATCATATCTTTTTATAGGTTCATTAAAAAAAAATATTGTTCTCAGAAATTGTTCAACTTTCAACCCTTGCTAGTGGGCATATTTGAATCACTGTGAGATTGTAAGGCTTTCTAATATACGTTTGAAACAAAAAAATTATCTCACTTCAGTTCATCTTCATCCTTCATATCCTCCCCCCCCCCCCCAACCGCGGTAAGAATAGGTATTTAAAGGAGAACATAAAATATATATAATAGCGTTGTACTCTCTGGCTAACTTCACAATCGCCACAAGAGCGTTTAAATATTTATTCCTGCCGCGCGGGGAGGGGGGGGGGTAAAGCTCAACTGAAGTTAGACAGTTTTTTAATTTATTTCAAAAGTATACTAGAAAGCGCTACAATCTCACAGTGATTCAAATATCCTCACTAGCAAGGGCTTGCAGTATTATGCATCCCCTTTGGTAAGGGTGCAGGGTAGAGGGATTTATACCACGATAAATTCAAGATATTTTCTCATAAAACTCTTAATTATAGAGATAAAGTATGAAATTTGGTTAAAACATTTCAGAATTCTTACAAATATAACCAACTCTCAAGCTCGATATCTTTTTTCATAAACATTGCACAACAAAATAGTGTATATCAAAGTTGTGTAGAATTTTATTGTCTACAATTTCTGATAACAATATTTTTTTGTAAAGTGAACCATTAAAAAGATATGATTGAAAAACTAAGAAACCAACCAAATTTCATGTGTTTTGGGGGTGGTACGGGGAAGCACAAGGAGTGGGAGGTCGAAAACTTAGATTCTTAACCACCAGATGACTGTCTATGGCATTCAAAAGAAATGGGAACTACTTCTCATTTTGCAAGTTAAAACCCTCTATTCCATGGACTATTTCAAACAACTAAGGGACGCGATTATTGCCCCCCCCCCCTCCTCAATCAATTTCATGTCTCCACCTTTCTGACAATTTGTCCAACTACATTCTGGTTGGAACGCATTCGCTAATTGCAGATAAGTAAGAATCATACTTCTCATTCTCCAGAAAACGACAATTGCCCTAAATTACGAAAAGGAATGCGACAAACAACGCGAATAATAATTCAGTAATCACTTAATATAGAGAGTGGTTTAGCATTAAAACCATAGGGACAATTAATTTTTATTTAAGGCCTCTTGCGAATGGCTGGCACCCCCAAACAGTTTCCACTTAATTAACGAGTTATAAATGGAGCAGTTAATTTCAAACTTGCAATTTTGTAAACAATTTATTTGGAGAGTGGTTTAGCATTAAAAACCGATAGGAGCAAAAATGGTTTATTTTTGTCAAAAAGGTTCTTTATCCACGTGAGGCATTTCGCCGAGAAAATTAGTTTCTCAGGTGGATAAAGAACTAATGACACCGGAGTCAAATACAAGATTTTCTCCGAAACCGCTCAATGATATGTTTTCCGAAATTGGTTGTGGCTACCTGCATGAAACGACGAAAATGGGAGTTCATTAACCAAATAAAATAGAAATTGTTACCAATAAGTTAACAAAAATTCACGATTACAATTTATTTCCAGTCTAATTACATTTTATCCATTTGTGGGGATTCCAATTTAATGTTAAGCTGGCACCGCTACTTTCATAATAAAATGTTGCCAAATGAGGGGGTCATAAATTCCACACTACGGCAATGAATTAGTGAGTAACCACTTTAAGCAGTTAACGGACTTTTCATATGTAAAAATTAAAGTAAAATAGAGCCTGGTCCAAAGTGCTGTAAGATTTGACTTTGAGCTCGACTAACCAAAAAAGTTTCGTTCTTTGGAAAATCTCGCAAATATGGTGAACAAAAATTTCGATAGCCATAAATACAAATACCCCAAGACATAAATCTAATAGATGAATTAAAAAACACCCCCACCCCCATACTGATCTCGCCTTTTACTTCTCTACGCGATTTCGATTTAGCTTTAAAAAAATGCTTCTTATATTCATCCATTTGACAATGAGTCAATAATCACATACATTATAAGTGGCCCAAAAAATTTGTTCCCCAAATAGTTGCTCCACGTAGGAAGCGTTCCGGATAATTTCATTTTTTCCACGTAAAATTTTGCAAAAAGACATCACACTGGCATTGTTTCGCGCCGTAGACTCTAAATTGGGCGTGTGCAATTTTGGTAACCTTAAAATAATGAAGAGGAGGGGCCCGTCACCTACTTAAATTGTACATTAAGATTTATATTTTGGATACATTTAATTACGCGTTACAAGGCGCCTCATTAGCATTTACTAAAAATATTTTCAACTGTTATTCATACAAAAAATTTATTATGTGAACAAATTCCGCGAATTGGGGGAGGGTACTTACGTAATTAAAAAATTACGAGAGAATACGAGTGAAAAAAACAATTACAATTCGATAAAGGGTGTTATTTTGTAATCATAGGCGCCAACTGATATCGTTCGAAACAAAGAAATGTCATGCGTCAAATTAGAATGGAAGAACAACAACAATTAAGAAATTATTAGAACAGGAAAATAAACAAATTACATTTAATCGTGTTTGTCAATGCGGATGCATCATCGTGGCATTGAAGTTTTATCTAGCAATAATAAGTTATCGTATTTTTTACTGTTCTGGAAGATTTAAATTCTATTTCCGTCAGACACGCATCTATTAGTAATAATAAAACAAATGAAATCAGTCACGCAGTCGTGTGTCATATTTTTTTATTTTTGTTTTGAATGAAATGCCACGTCTTGGTATTCGGAGGATGCACCGTGTATCACATTTAAAACGTGAAAGGAAATGACTAACACATTCCATGTTTATTTTAGAAACAGACTGTAAAAAAAGTGCACAAACACATTACGCAGAATAACTGTATGGAACGGTACGAGATGCCGTAGTAATATTTTACTAGCCATTGAAAATATGAATGAAAGAACAAAAGCGTAGTCGTTTAATTAATTAGTAAACCGTACACGATAATTACATTAAGTGAGTGAGCGATCGGTATAATAATGGCGGCATTCTCGACTGTACGAGGTCGGCACCGAAAATAAGAGCAATTTTATTAAATCGGCACTACTCTTCAACGGATCAAAATTCTTAACCGGTTAACATTCGTGGAATTTCCTGTCGCGCTACTTTCGGTTCGCAGTGCCTTAACAATCAGACCGTTAGATTTACTTTCTATGGAGGAGTTGCGAAATTGTTGCAAAATAATTTCGACTGTAGAATGAAAATAGTGAAGCAACGGATGTGTCTAAGAAACATAATAATATGTTGGTAAAAATAGGTTTCAATTCAACGAAGAATGTCACGTTGCATTGGTCGATGCCAAATTAATTTCACCACATGAATTGTTTTTATTTTCATTAACGAACTGCATCTGTATCTTTAAAATAATAGTCTTTCAATAACTCAAAATTGTAACACGTAGAAATGGATTATCTCAATTAATTCTCTAATACAGGCGCAGACAAACAAACCAAAATAATTTAAACAATCGACTGACTATATGGACACAATTATACAAATTTTGAAAATTAAAACCTTGGCGTTATTTAAGAGGTCATGTGAGTAGATTTAAAATATCAGTCGAAATAGGGTCCGAATAGGATGTGTCCACTCCTTACGTATGCATATTCTTTGCTATATCGTTACTGCCAACTTCACAAAAAATATGCAAAATCTACTGCTGGTCGGTTAATGCCAACTTCACATGGATAAAAAAAACCCAGATACAGATATCAAATTACGTGGTGATCAGAATTGTTGCCGCACATTCGTTTAGGAATGCCGCCATCTTGCGACAGGAATTTTGAAATTTCTACACTATCGAAAAGAACATACTTGGACCCTTGATTTATTTGGAAAAAATATTACCCCGCCGCCAAGATGTTCAAAATGTGAAAACAGTGACCACAACCTTTACCTACTTGCATTCTAAATTATGAGGGATTTTTTTGCTCTCACCTCGTAGCTCGAAATCTGAATTGCATTTCCCGGGCTGCTCAAATTTCGGCTCTCACCTTCGATCTTTCATGCGTTTTGCATCTCCCCCAAAACTATCACTGCGTGGATGACGACATTAAACAGAGTACGTTGGTTCTCGAAGAGAGGATTATTATTTGATTAATATTTTCGATAATATTTTGCACAGTGCAAGAGTAGCGACGTTTAGTATATTTTACGGATTACTCCTGTCCCTTTACTGGAGTCCCATAACAATTTTAGTAGGTATTGATTTGTCTAATTGAATCGAATGAAGTACATATAGGAGAGTCCTAAGGAATAGGGATAGTCAGCAAAACTTGGGTAAACATCACCGTATTCTGTATGGGGTTTTTTAAACGCCATTTTCTAAAATGGTCGACGCCGATTTTATGGTGTATATATTTCCGCTCCTGTGATAGTCATACTCATTATTTAGGTGTCTTAATATTATACACGTCCAATGGTAAGGAATCGATTAGGATGGTTTATAAAGTTGCCTGAATTCGAGACATAAAATAAATAAATAAATGAACTGTTCACCAAGAAATACCAAGTATTTTATTTGACGTGGAGAAGTGTATTCTTTGTCAGGCTGTAGACAGTACCACAGTTAATGGAAGAAAAATACAAGAAGCAGCCGCCATAGGAGCTTAGGTACATAGTTGCAAAAAGTCTACAAAATGTGACTTCTGATATTAGTTACCGGGCGAAACCGGGTTTTTCAGCCAGGTGAAATGAATAGAAATTGGGAAAAAATAATTAAAACAGCTGAATTTTTCTGCGGGTGAAATCACGGGGGTTGAAAGGGGTGGAAAGTGGTATTTTGCAAATTGTGGCAAAACTATTGATTTTAGACGAAAATGTTAAATGTAAAACTTATAGAGATTAAAAAAATGAGCAACTTTTGTATCTGCACTATTTTCACATAACCTCCAATTTTCCTAGAAAAACCGGAAAAACTGTTTTTTTTCGTTTTTTATGCTTATTTTTGCGAAAAAATGTCGTAGGGGTTTGAAATTTGGAGGTAACATAACCTGTTTTATGATAAAACAGAAGATAATTGTCTGGGCCCATAAAGTTGAACCGTTTCCAAGATCTCACGATTTCTGTAAAAAATCACCTCTTTTTCAAATCTATTTTTTTTTCATCGTACAGAGGCGCGCGGGGTAGCAAAATTTTCGTAACGACTTACATAAAAGGCACCAGAACTAATTATCGCAAGCAGGATTCTAGTTAGCTTTTTGAAGGGAATAACCATTTCGGTTGTCATTTTTAACTTTACCAGGTTAATTTTATGTCCGTGTTCTGGCAGTGTTAAGTTAGCGTAGAATCTGGGGGTTAAGTACAGTACACATTTTTTCGAATTTTTTCAATTTAAAAAAAATGTGTGAATGTTTTTTGAACAAATATTGATTGAATTTTCTTTAGTGTTATATTTTTGAAGAAGAGAATTTAATATGCTATCTTTTTAGAATAAAATATACAGGGTGTTCCACTTAAAATTTTACGATTTTAAGTTTGACCCTAAAAGAGCGCAACATCTAATAGTACTTTTTTTGATGGCACTATAAAAGTGAACACTCTGTACCTACTTGTTATAGCTATATACAGAGTGGTGACTTACGTAACGCATCAGAGGGATTTCAATGTAAAATTCATAACATGCGATTATTGGCTAACCAAATTATTTTAGAGCAAAAATGTATTTTTTACGCCAATCAACCGTATTAGTTGTCAATTTTTTGCATAATAAAGACGGAAAATTGGAAAAATAAAACCCCCATCTTTTTCAATAATCCCATATTATACAATAAATTTATAAATACCCATAAATACAATAATTACGGCAAATAGAAGTGTAGGTACAACAAATGTTTAGGAGTGCCCCCCTTTCCCTTCATGATACTATCAACTCGAAAGCCCCTCATTGGCTTTATTATTTTATTTTATTTTATTAAATGGAAGGGATTTCAGCCAAAGCTGCTCTGCCTACCCAACCCACTATACTATAAATTTACAAATATCTATGCCCGAACCCAGAGTCATACCACGGGCTCTTACTACCGCAGTCGCGCTTCCACGCCACTGCACCACACAGGACACAGGCCGGCCACTCAAAAAAACTGCATACACACGAAGATCTTTTTACTTGACCTTTTACTTTTAGGAAGGCTTCTAGAAACCAAGGAAACACTCCTGAAAAACGCAGACTGGTTTGTTTTTCATGCGCCTCTATAAAAGATGTCCACAATCAACTGCTTAATAATTCAAAATTTTAGATGTGAATGAATCTTTAAATTATCTAAATGTTTACTTTCACACCTCAAGTCTAATTTATTTGACCATGGTTTTTCCTTTAAAAAAAATGACCATATCTAGAAAATAAAATTTACTGAAAAATGCTTTCCTTTTAAAAATTAAATACTGAATCCTAATGACAAAACTTTTCTTGCTTTGGGAAAACGTTATTTTATGACAATAGTTTGTTCCCGTTGGAAATGGTGAAAGAAATAATTGAAGTATGCAAAGTAGACTATACAATCTATTATTAATAAAGTACAAACGGGAAAACTGGTTTCTCTAATTGACGAAATTAGCACGAGAAAAGTTTCTACAAGAAAAAAAATCAATTGTTTAATGGATAACAACGGGCCAAGTATGTCACCCTGAGCAACCCCAACGAAAACTAAAATTATTTAGTACAAATTTGCTGCAATCGGTCATCGTCTCGCCCGACTCGCGTTGACCGGTCTTTTATTTGGGTATTTTCCGAAAAACATCTGCTCGTGGTGACCAATTCGTCCCGAAGGCCACCTTCCCAATAACAAATTCCGAAAATATATTGACCAATTTTACTAATCGACTTATTCGCTTTACAGGTATTTATGTTTATTTATAAAACCTTGTTAATGACCTTTTCGCGCGCGGCAGCGGAAAGTTACTGAAAAGATTTAAAGGTGACTAGTAGATTTACCGTTAGTTTTAAATAATTCATTCACAAAAAGGCAATTTTTGTACGTGCTTATCAAAGAGTAAATATGTGGCGTAGATAAGTTGTCGCCATGACGTTCGCACCAAAATTATTTGTTTATTTATACGTGCACGCCAAATTAGAATGTAGTACAAAAATGTTAGCAAGTAGGTAAAGCTGGTATGATCGGAATTTAGTGCTACTAACTAAAAGTGTTTACGCGAGAGTAGTTAAGACATAACGGAAGAAATTTCCTTTTATAATGAAGGTTGCTTAAAAAAATGCAATTTTGCAATGTTTGTCCCCGTTTTTTTATTATTTGCGCTATTATGATATTGCACAATATTACATTTTTCTTTTTGTTACTAGTTCACGTAACACTTCCTTATTTTGTGCACGTGTTAAATCAGCGTCAAAGATAATATAAATAAACATACAAAATACACTGTTATTGTTGGGTACCGCAGCATTTTCACTACATTAGAGTTTATATTTTTGTGTTAAATTTTCCAACCTTAAATATGTTAACAAAAAATATGGAAAGAATAGAGATGACCCAAATTAAATGAATTCTTTGTTGTCTTTCCAAAAAATGTTCCTTTCTAAAAATAGTCGCATGCGGCCCGCGGGAGCGCAACGAATTTTGAAAGTGACCCACAAGATCATTTCAGTTGACCAGATCCGGTGTACAACTGAGAAATAAGCTTTGGCCACTCGAGCGAGTGCGACGGTTTTACCATTTTGAGCGTCCGGAAATAACGTGTCTCAGTTTCAAAATAGGAGAATTTTATAAATAATGCAGTCTAGATGGCCGAAAGTCTAGAACTCTCCTCGCGGGTTGGACAATGTAATTTGATATAAATTGAATTCAATTTAAATACGAGGGCGCGACTTTGTTAATAGACAAAACTTGATACTAAAGTAATTTTACTGCGAAAATCTTAATGGGCAAATACTACAGGAGTCGATACGCTGCGTTTCCAGTACGAAATAAATTTATTTGACATATTTTTGTATGAAGACGTCTTGGCAACGTTCCACTCTTACCAAATCGTTGCGTTGCAATACTTTTTGTTTCTATTTCTCTTATTTATATTTTGCAGTCTCGTCTGCGATATTTTTATCCAGACTTCGCTGAAAAGAAAATGGGTATTTTATTTTCGCAATTTTTCTTTTAGGAACCGTTCCAGATTGTAGGATTGCATCTTTATGGCGCTCTGTTTTGGCGCGACGTTACCTACCTTTTGAAGTTTTTATCTGGACGCAAATATTGTGTCTGATGAGCGCCCTGTACGAATGAAATTTATCTAACTCAAATAAATAATGTAGAACACCTCCAAAGTTTATCAAGCTATCTTTGAGCTTCGAGCTTTTTTGTAATTGCATTTTAACTGGAAATTTAATGGGGTATAGGATGTGGCACCTTTTGCAATTATGCGCAACATTCAAGAAATATTGTTTGCACCTCTTTTTTTTCATACGCTATTCCTGAATGTTGTGTGGACGTGGTATGAATTTTGGTTTCTCCATGGAAGATGGGGCCTAACTTTTTTGAGTAAACTTTGCCTTTTTGAAAATGAATTCGAGAGCTGTGTACTCCTAGCACAATTTGATCTGTGATGTAGTTGCTTCAGAGCAGGGTTGGATAACCTTTTATGGTTGTAATCGGACTAAGGCAGTAAAGGGCCCCATACACGGAACGATCCCTCGTCACTATCGATCTGAAGCGATATCGTGACAATAGATCGCCCAAAGCTTACCACTCACACACGAAACGATTGGTCGTTACTATCGATCGCTTACAACCGAACCATCGTGATTAAATAATTTAAGAAGTCATACGTGCCCTGTCGAATCGTTGATCGCAATGAGGCATACACTGTAGATTCATCGTTACGATATTCACGATTGCATGCGTTTTTGTTGTGATGTCCGATATCCAATTTGATGAAGTAAATCGTTAACGATCTTGACATACACTATCGATTCGTCATTTCGGTCGGTCTGAAACGACGGATCGGACAGATCGATCGTACCGTGTATGGGGCCTTTTATATCGTTTGCTTATTTAGTGCTGAATACTAATCAATCGATTTATTGCTATAAGTTCACCGAAATATAAAAATGTCCATCACAATTCAATACGACCAAAAATGGTCTTCATTGTCTAGATTACTAGTCACATATCGAAGGGGATCAGAAATTACTAAACGCTTGACTGCAAGTGCAAATCCGCCTACCAAGGTGAGGCAAATTCATTAAAAATTTAAGGCTATAAAAAAAGTTACGCAATAATAGGATATGACCTATAAGAATTGCATTTGAATAATTCCCGGAATCAAATGCAAACACTAGATTCGGCCGCAAGATGAAAGGTTGGGTAACGGATATTTTTGTCACCTTCGCTAAATGGAGCTTTTGCAAATTCCGTGCGGGATTTTTTATGAATGAAAGCGCCGGATATACGCGTTTCCTCTGGCGATATTGACATTATTAACTATTTTTTTTTAGGTGTACCAAATCACTTCCAGGAAGGAAACAGTACGCTCAGTTTCTGACACAAATATTGGCAATCAACGTTAACGGGCCGAATGACGCCCAAATTCGGGCTCAAAATCCCAATACCAGATAAAGGTCTATTTTTAAATCTATTTTTCTAAGAAAGTAAGATTAAGTGGCTAAAAATAAAAGTGTAAACAATTAGTAAAGTTCCTACTTGCTGTGAACGTTTTGATGAGTTGCAAGAATTGTTCTGGGAGACCTTCAAGCGCATATCCAATGATGTCATTTTAAAGTGATTTACTACATCGTTTACGGAAAGGAATTTACCGAAGAGCCTAGCTTTTTGAAGGATGTCCAAACTGCCCCACTCTCGTACTGAGTCACACAATC
The DNA here is from genome assembly GCF_008802855.1 of Photinus pyralis. Taxonomy (NCBI): domain Eukaryota; kingdom Metazoa; phylum Arthropoda; class Insecta; order Coleoptera; family Lampyridae; genus Photinus; species Photinus pyralis. The sequence goes on along the minus strand of NW_022170819.1, from coordinate 29,726,231 downwards.
CCTTAATTTGAAATTGTGTTGTGGTAAAAATGTGGACCCCATGAATGATGGATTAAATGGGATTCAAGAAGCATCAGACGTTTTAAAGCTGAATCGATATTGCTCATATATTGGGACAAAATGACACCACCCTGTAATATTGGTTAACGTAGCACCCTCACCATCGAATTTTGTTAAATGTAATACGACATAATAAAGTGCTTATTTTATGCTGTAACTGTGCAATTTATTACTGCGCCAATTTAAAATTGGGTAAAATATATTGATACGTAAATTTCAATTAAAAACGAGACTATTAGAACTTTTGCTAACAACTTCTATATTATTTGTTTAATAAACTTAATTCAATTGCGGTGATAAATTGTTATTAACGGTTGGAGGTGTCGGCTAATTACAAGAGTAAGGCGCCCCTATGATTTTAATGCTAAACCACTCTATACCAGTTGCTTAATAAATTTCAGTTAAAAATTGTTCCTTTTATAATAATTTGCTAATTAAATGGGAATTGCATTTGAGGTGCCAGCACTGCCAGCTATAGGCGCAAAAGCTACAAATAAACTAATAATAAATAATTTACGTTTCTTAGAAAATGCTATATAAATTAGGGAAATGGATCAACTACAAAAGCATTGTGAATGTCGTTGATCTTTAACAGACTGATCCTTAACTATCCATACTCCACAGATATACTTCTCCCTCAAGCTTACTTTACTTTTGACTATAGAACACTCCACTTTTGTACCATTTTTTTGAATATTAAAATTTCTAGACTACGTGATAATTAATACAGAACAAATTAATTAATGCAATTTTACAAGTAGGTGACCCCTCCATTTAATTAAACAAGTTATCAGCGGAACAATTAATTCCACACTTACAATTTAGTGAGCAATTAATATAGCGGTTTAGCTATAGTACAATTAATTTATTTCAAGTCTGAGTACATTTTACTCATTTGTGTATGGATGAATGACTTTCGATTAGCGTTAAGTATTTTTATTTGTTTAAAGAATCCTCTATTCACTATAAATGTGCATAAAAGGTTACAATTCTTATGTGAAAAAAAAACGATTTAACGCGCCTCAAAAATTGGCCGGATCATAAAATCTGTACCAAAATCGTTTTATTCATGTCCCTGTACTAGAGTCCCGTAAAAATTTCAGTACTGCTTTATACTAACAGAATCGAATGAAGTACATATACGAGGGTCAGAAAAACTGATAGGTTCTACCCTGTCTACATTTTTGAGAACTGGCAACTGCGCGATTTTTTTACAAGACCAAGAAATTGTCATGATTTAATCACTGCCCTTAAGCATTTGGTTGAAATCGTTTACGTTTTTGGTGTAAATGTTTGTCTAATTTATGTTTCGGTCACGTGGTCTTGGTCCTAACTTAAATTTATAATCTTGATCGTTCATTTAAATTTGTGGAAGTTATCGAATTGTTTGATGTGTGTAGTTACTTGTTTGTAAACATTTTCGTCGTGAATGAGGCGGTAACGGGAGTGGTAAATAACTATAACCACATTACTTACGGCATCTAATGCCGGGAAAGTCCACGACTCTCAACTGTAGGCTGGAATTCCCCACACGAAGGGCTAGTTACTTATCTCAGGGGCGAGATCCTGCTAACAAAAACTCTTCGGTTTATAGTCTATGTTGCGATTCACCTATTTTCACATTGTTTGTCCATGTTTAACAGAAGGGTTTTATTCTCGGTTTTATTGCACCAAAGATGTCACCTACTGTACAGTTACCTTGCTGCTTGTATCCCAATCACGCCATTTAAACAGTGACAGCGCGAGATGTCAAATGCAGCTGTAACAAGGATGATGGTAACTTTACTCTATGGGCGAACAATAGGAGATGGGAGAACAGTAGGTGTTGGAGTACTACGCTATCGGTGAATAGTAGGACCAGGGAGCGTTGTTACGTTCACTTTCGGCAAACGTAACAAAATTACCTTGAGATAAGCACACAGTAAGCTCAGGCAAAGTAGCGATAGGTCGGGGTGAATATCGGGGTTCTGATATACATATACTAGAAAAAATTATCAAAGTCCTCGTTTGAGATCGAAGGGACTTCAGCGCATTTTTGTGTGGCAGATCAGTATTCTATTAGCCACTTTCGACTCAACCATCAATAACAGATCTTGTCGAAGGCTACTACATTCACTAACCGCTTCCCACTTTCCGCGTGCACCCGCAATTCGCTTTTAAAGTTTTGACTCCACCATCAGTAAGATCGTGTCGGGGGCTACCACGTTCCCTTTGACGGTACCCACTTCCGACGTTCCGTTCACCCGCAATTCGCGTTTGAAGATTTGACTCCACCATCAGGAAGATCGTGTCGGGGGCTACCACATTTCCTTTGACGGTACCCCCTTCCGACGTCCCGTTCACCGGCAATTCGCGTTTGAAGATTTGACTCCACCATCAGGAAGATCGTGTCGGGGGCTACCACATTTCCTTTGACGGTACCCCCTTCCGACGTCCCGTTCCCCCGCAATTCGCGTTTGAAGATTTGACTCCACCATCAGGAAGATCGTGTCGGGGGCTACCACATTCCCGTTGACGGTACCCCCTTCCGACGTCCCGTTCACTCGCAATTCGCGTTTTAAGATTTGACTCCACCATCAGTGAGATCGTGTCGCGGGCTACCACATTCTCTTTTACGGTACCCACTTCCGACGTCCCGTTCACTCGCTATTCACTTCCATTGGCGACACGAGAAAGAGAGACAGCGATTCGAGATTTACGAAACGTTAAACCGCGTGAGTTCGCAACGGAAGGTAAAAGGCGCCCGAAGTAGACTACTTCTCGAAGACGCGCGCGCGCGCCTCGCAAAAGGTCGTTAATTTCGCGCCCTAGGACAAAAAACAAAATTCCGCCACGCAGGAGTTGTGCGCGTTTACAACATCTTTCCGACGACACCAATTTCAAAAGAATCGGACCAAAACTGTAGTAGAAGATAGGAAAAAACTGAAAAACCTTCCCGTTAGTATACTACGCTCGAGGATGACGCCCAGATGTCGCCAACCCCACATCATGTAGCCATGTCCCTAAGGTTGACAAATTTCACGGCCCTGTAGATACACGCACACCCGTTGCCTTTCTACAAGAGTTCTTCTACGCGCCCACATTTGCTGCCAGCCAGCCAGCCAGCCAGCCAGCCATCCAGCCAGCCAGCCAGCCAAAGTGAGATTAAAAGCTACTTTTTACAAATAAATTTGCAAAAATGCGCTAAAAATACAGAAAAAGGAAATAGTGTTTAGTCACTTTCAAAAAAGAGGAGAGAGGGGGAAACAAGGCAGACCAAGAGATGTTTGTTATGGTCTTCTAAAACTGAAGAAATAAAATAGTTGATAGGGGTGAAACGTAAACAATAACTGACGTCACGATCGAGGGTGATTTAATAAAATGAATTACAAATAGGACACTGACTTTAGATGTTGATATTTAGATTTAAATTAATTGTTAATAAACAGGAGATCAACACGTAGTCGGAGAAAGTATAGTATTATTATCAAAACAGACTTCCGCAGAAAGCAACGGCACTATAGTCGTTAACTGCATATCAGGCAAATTCTATTGTATCGAAAATCAGTACGTAATCAAACGTTACATCAAGGAGTCGACGAAAAATAAAAATTACCTTTGATCTTCGGATCGCGACAAAAGTTCAGCCTTTTCTGTAACATAAAACCACACAACAAAGAAATAAAGGGGTAGTGAATAGCGCGGCACATAAAATATTGCGTCAGTATTAAGTTATAATCCATTGATTTAGGCGGTCAGATTGGTCCATACGTCCAAGATGCAAAATAATATATAGTGTATGTACCTACATGGCTACATACATACTTGAACATAATATGTAATGTCCCTAGGTAGTAATTTAGGTACAAGTAAAGTACGATACATTGACATTATATAGTACTAACAGACCCGACGAACATCGCACCGCCTGTCTGCAGGCAATATCGTTTTCTTGTATGGGGCATACGCTCACCTGCCGATTTTCATACTCATTGATTTATATAGAAACCTTCGCGGGCATACGTCCAACCAATTCCTAACATCAACATTTTTATTGATACAGATTATGAAAAAAATGAAAAATGAAATTAATTTTTTTATGTTTTGCTTTTATTTATTGGGGTTTATTTATCGAAGATACCCATGAAGTGTCATCATGAACATCCGTACACGAACATCTTATTTACGTACGCCAATGTAACAAATAAAGTATATGTATTGTAATGAATATAATACGAAAATTGTTAATTCAAAATCTCAAAATCAAAGAGCGGAGTTTTAATCGACCACTGACTTTTGTGCCTTTCCATTTCGTTATTCCAGTTTTTCAAAGCAAACGGAAATGCGCTGTTGTTTTTTACTTCACTTGAAAAGCCACTACTTTCGGCAATAATTTATGCCTTTCAAGGGCCTCTCTCTCTCCGAGTTGATTTATATTTAATACACGTATTGTTTAAGTTTTTAGTACACAATAACAGATAGTATCTGCGGCTGTTTTAAATAAATTCAATGAAAAATTTACAAGTATAATGCTTTTTTTCCAGGAAATACTTCGAACGTAATTGTAATAGAACTTTGAACGGCAGCGCGACAATTTCTCTCCTCCCGATATCATTTTGGTCATATTTTAAAATAAACGCGACTTTAATTGTATAAATCAAACTTCCTCAATTCTTCTGTACGAAATTATCCGGCTTATAATGTCCCAGTTTATAGATCCTCGCAATTGAACTTAAGTATACAGCATGTGTGAAATGTAATTTAAATTAAATGGCATGTAGGCGTTTGCGCTTTATACTTGTTTACGTCTAAGATTATTGGCCCCGAATTTCTATTTGTTATACTTTGGCATGACATTACCGAAAGAGGAAAATGTTTTTTATATCCCGCTGGGTTTATTAATTATTAGATTATTATTAACAAGGTGCCTCATGGTTATGCATACGTTTCAGGCTAATGTGTAAAGCGTGTGCGTATATGTTTTTTACGGTGACGTACTTGCAAGTTACAAGTGCTGTATAAACATTTCACTGGAATTATCTTAAGTCACTTTAGGTGTTTTTAACCTGTCCGTGTCTATTTTAAAACGATGCATAAATTAAATCAGACGTACTTCCCATTTACCAAGCGAGCACTAGGTAATCGCTACTTTTTTTGCGCACTCGCTTGGTCAAACTCCAAAATCAACAACAATTTGATCACATGTTCACCCTCGCAGAACACGCTCTCTTTATCCGTCTATAAATGACTCACCGCATCGTTACCTTTGGACCAGAGCAATCAACTCTTTAGGAAAATCCCAGCGTCTGCATAGTTCGGCTGATCAACCTTTACACCACGTGCTAAAATTAGAACTCGCTTTTCAGGTCTCAAATTTGGATTTTCAGAAATCTATTTTTCGAATTGCTTCGAACTGACGTATGCGTTGTTTATGTAAGTAAATCAATTATTGAGAATGACACAGGCGAAAAAATGCATTGGGTAATTTTCAGCGGAGTTATTTACGCCGAATATAAAAATGTTTGACCGGGTACGAAAACTAAAATCAATCTCTATTTTTAACAGGTAAACGATAGTTACAGAAACCTGTGAAAAAATATCACCCTATATATATATTATGTAATTTTTTTTGTAGTAAAAGCAGTTTATATTTTTTAATCAGAGAAGGGGGATGTGAGCGATTTTTGTTTTTAGAAAGGGGGCGCCATGAAATGAAGTTGAAAACAACCAGTCCTAACTTAAACGATCGGAAATCGGTTTCCGTTAGTATCTTTTATGGACATGGGCACTTTTTCCCGGAGAACATTTAAGTTACCAGAATTTCCATACCACGCTAGATGCAGAAGCTACTACTTTCTTATTTCTAAGGGGCGCCATATTGGATTTTTACGGAATGAGATAGAGGACAAAAAACCAAATTCATTTGAATGCATCGCTATCATAGCCATGTTGATTCAGCAAGATTTGGTTACTCGTGATGTTTTGTTGAGAAATGAATGTAAAACATTTGATTGTGATATTTTTTGTAAATTTATGTGACACGTGATTATTTTTTTTGTCCTCCTCATTCCGTAAAAATCCAATATGGCGCCCATACGAAATAAGAAAGTAGGCGGTTGTAAAACGAGCCGAAGAGTAGTGAAAACCCCTCAGTGCCAGAGAAGAGAAGGAAAATGTTTAATTTAATGCAAATTTTCAAAGCGTTAAATTATATTAATAATGTCAACCATATCGAAAATTACCTGTTTTGGCAACAGACAAACAAGATCCTATCTCCATCGCTACAAGGTGTATCCTATTTATTTCTCTCAATTTTTAATTCTTCAACGATCACTCCTTACTCTCAGGTCCGTCCTCGCAAAACGAGCGACTGCACATTTTGAAGTTTTTGATAAAGTGGTGCTCACAATATCCGCGCTACTTAATAAATGTCGTTTTCTTTTGCAATTTGAAAAACTTTTATTTACATTTAAAGAGTAGTACATTTTGCCTGGCCTGCTCACTGTAGCCGCCTCCTCAATCCGGACCAGCATTCATGTCGGTCCGTCCCTAACGCTAAATTTGGTCCTTCGAGCCGGATTCTACAATTGATCCTTCGAGTCTTACAACGAATGGGTTCAGACGATGCCACTCATAGATCATGGACCTGCAACAAGAGCCAACAAGTTCCACAAGCGCCCACACCACGCCCTATTAACGGCATCTCCGGTGAGTCCGATCGAGACAATATCCCAAATGGAAGCAAGCCAAGAGGCAACGATATAAATGCTGCCTTTAAATCCATGCAAAAAGCTATCACTTTTCCGCCCTTTTTTCCAATTCATTTTCCACCAGTCTGTGTAGTACATATTATAGCTACACTGTGTCCAACGATGTCTATCATGGGAATGTCCGAAATCATAGAAGATACGATGATGGTCAAATTAGAGAAAAAATGAGCAATTAAAGAGTTATATTCATGCTCGAAAGAGAAAATTCCGATTACTTCCGAAGATATACCAGAAAAACCGAATTTTGTCGATTCGTTTTTATTTTTTTCTAATGTTATTTGAACAGATAACAAAAAAAATTAAAAAACACTTTCTCATTGTCATATGCCTAAAACATATATACAAAATTTTAACAAAATCCGTCGAGCCGTTTTCTCAGAAAATTGCCAACAAACGTACGTACGTACGTACGTACATACAGACGGAAAAAAATTTTAATCTTTAAAAGTTGCTTAAAATGGTCTAAAACGTCGACATTTGATGAAATTTTGAAATGTTCAAAAAACGGCTATCGCAATAGCTACCTAGCACATGCTAGGAAGCTAAAAAGTACAATTTGTATTGAGTAGCATTTTTATTACGAATACAACGGTATACGGTACAAAAAAAACCAAAGTTGGAAACTCTTGGTTTCAACAGAATGGTGTCAGCGCGCAGCGCCCTACTCGTGCGAGAATACCTATTAGACAAATTTTCGGTTTTTCTGGCATATCTTCGGAAGTAATCGGAATTTTCTGGTTTTCTTTAAAGCATGATAATAAGTGTTTAATTGCGCAACTTTTCCCTAAAGACCATCGCCGTATGGTTTCGGAGATCCCCATGATAGACATCCCTTCTCTTGGACACAGCGTATACAGTCAACCGTTCCCCTCCCTTTTCTGAATCCCAATTGTTTCCTCTTCTCTTCTACTTCTCTAATCTCTTTCTAACCGATCGCATATTTTCTCTACGCCGTCGTGATTGCGTGATCTTCCTCTTTTCTGTTAATTCCAGTAACAATTCTCCCTTTTTGTTGCATTCTTTATCTCTTGACCGTTTTCGTTTATTCCCTGTTCTGGGATTTAAATCAACCCCCAATATCCTTATCCCTTTCACCTGCCATATTTACTGTTTTATTGTTACATCTTTCAGTTCTACTCTGTTCTGCAGTCTTCAGCAAGAAGACAATATCTCCAATTTTTACCATTGTTGGTTTTCCTCTTTTAGGGGTTCCTTACACTATATTTTATGCTATATTAAGAAGAAGGACTATAAAACAGTTAAGTAAACATTTTGAGAATCCATAAATATTTAATGGTAATGTGTACACTAAAGTCTGCATTATCCTCGGCATTATCTCGTAACTAATATTTTGGAGATACATAATGCCTTGTTTCTTCGGACGGCGCTGTGTCCAAGATAAAGGGGATCTCCGAAACCACAAAGGATAAGACGAATTAGAGAAGAGATTTCCTGGAAAATAGAAAATTTGCCCGATACGTATTCTCACACGATTAGTGCGTTGTGCGCGGGTGCACCATCCTGTTGAAACCACCAGAGTTTCCGACTTTGGTATTTGTTGGTAATAAAAAAAGACTAAATACAGTATGGGTACCGACAAAAACAATATGATAGCCCCTGACAAGATCTTACTGATGGTGGAGTCAGAACTGGTTAATAGAATACTGATCTGCCATACAAAACTGCGTTGAAGTTCCTTCGATCTCACACGAGTACTTTGGTCATCCCCGCCATTTATGAACCGAATTGCATGAAATTCTAATAGGGCATAGCCAGTATCATATCAAAAGTAGTCACCGCTTTGGCTGAGGCTTTGGCACTTTTGATGAGTTGCTGTCGAGTTTAGACCTACCCTGAAACGTATCAGAGGATTTGGCCCTCGATTAGGCAGTAAATAACTGCGTATTTTTTTCCAATTGATTAAAATGTCCTTAAAAACTGCTACAAATGCCAAAAGCATTGTTTGTTTCAAGGTTCGATTGCATAATTTGTAACAAAGCGGGACTTCCCAATATACCTATACTTGAATCCACTAAAGTTTTACTCAAATCAAAAATTAAGCTGCAAAGTAGATCTTTGGAAAGGAGACAAGCAAGGAAACTATGTGTTACTATCCGGTCCACGTTCAATTTAGGCCGCCATTGTGCCGATATGATTCAGGTTCAAGGCTGTACCTCTACAGGAAACCGAATTAATGACTGATAACTAATCGAATGAATGGAGTTATCAGGAAATAGAACTCGTAGAAACAAAAAAGCTCCTTTCCGGCCGTGATCGTACCTTGATTATCAAATGGAATACTTAAGCAATCCGCGTGAAACCCTTCACTTATCACAAATCAATACGTGATAATTGATTTCACGATGAGTTCGCAATAAAATTTCCCATGAAAAACGCAAGTGTATCATGGTGAATCATAAAAAAAACGGAGCCTGAATATTATAATCGAAGGTACATCACCTTCACAAACATAACAGGCGCCATTTTTTATCAAAGGAGCCTGCGATAAACACTTTTTTCCCTGAAATGATCGTCACCAGAACATTTTCCCTAAGAAAAAACCTTACTATGAAAAATTTAAATACTTAATTGCGTGATAATTGGTAAATTTACGCGTGGCTATTAAGTGTGATTATTTAGAAAAAAAAACGCTGTTTTACTGAATTAAACATAATCAATGTTGATTACGGCGAAACATAAAACACAAACGGTCCTAATTTGCCTTATTAACGGTGAAAACGAGCATTACAAGAAAAAAAGAAAATTTAATTATACCTACTCAATTTAAAAGGCGCTAATAAATAAATTTCTCGAGTTTTAAATACCGAAAGCAAGCTTGTAAAAGGAAAAAGTTTTGGCTTATGTAATTTAATCGAGAAAATTCCCTCAATAGTTGCGATTTTTTTTCTGAATATTATTTTTATATCTATTATTATAATATTAATGTCATGGTCGTTAGAAGTCAAGATCGGTTGAAATCATTTATATTCTAGGCGAATTTACAAGGACTTTAAAAAATGTTCGGCGACAACGCCTACACAGGTGAAGGTGGTCCATCAAAACCACGTATCCAACTGATTACAGAGAAATTATGGACAAATACCTGTCCTATTTCGAAAATTATTGATGTTTGATGGAAAACACTCGTACGAATTGAGTAAGTCTCCTTTATCCGGCGATCAAAGATAAGAGATTTGTGCAAGCAAAACGAATTAAGTGCAAGTAAAATGCGCATCTTTCATCCTTGACCCTGATGACTCAGGTTGTCAAAATAGAATGATAGACTACGTTCGACCAAAATTTCGTGATTGAACGGGAATCCAATCCAGACCGTCGTACTACTCGTATCTTGGGTCCCTAATATTTTCTTCTTGATTCTCTAGATAAAGGGCGAGATCTGAATGAAACTACGCTATCGTGGTGTATTTTGTAAACACAAAAACCGAATACAAAGGTTGCAACTTGATAAATAATTTCATTCAAAAATTATGTCGTCATCTCCTTTCGTTTTTGATTTGGCGGCCTATTAATTAGTTGAGGTTGATTAGAGCGCGATATTGCTCGATTATCTTGGCATATCCAGGAATTGTGAACATGCATTCGGTTTTTACGAGATTAAAGATACCCAACGTTAAATCAATGAATGGAATGGAGCAAGGGCTCTGCCCACTTCGACACCTTTTGTTAATTTTTTCTATTCGACTGTACAATACCGACATTTTTTTTGGATTTTGTAAATGTTGGTGATTGAGGCTTTTTAGCTTATAAAAAATCTCCTTATTTGTAAGTAAAATGATTTCGGTTGAAGAAGATAATACAGCGTCCATTCAGTGCCTTGTTGCAGAAGTAGAAAAAGTTGGTACCTGCAAAATTTGTTTCATCAAGTTTCTTTAATGTGTGGTGCGCCTAAAGGTAAATTCACCGTTTTAGTCGTCTACGGATTATTGTTTATAGTGCCTGGAGGGCATGACGCTTTGTTTGGAAGGATCGAAAGGTAACTCATATCACTGAAAGTTAAGAAGTTATCAGTTATCAAGCGATTGGGGGTCACCACTGGTCGTCATAGCGAAACCCGACGGTGGCGTGAGACTATGTGTTGTTTATAAATGTGGAGTAAATGTTCGCCACAGGTCTCAGGGGATTTAAATTCGTCCGCAGGCTTACGCCTAATTACATTTAAAGGACGATGAAAAAGGGAGAGATACAAACAGATAAAGGCACTTTCAGAATCATCTTATTTTCCGAATCAAAGCTGCTCGATCGCAATTTAACCGCATCATGTCTCAGCCTAGGAAAGGTCCAAGCAAACTTTTATGACATCATTTGTCATGGAATTGATCTGGAAGACTATTCCAGAAATCTCAGTGCTTGTCTGGAACCCCACAAAGAGAACGATCTTCTCCTTCTTCGTGCCAAATGCCACATCAATTAATTGTTAGCCACCCTGGTTCCAAAGAGGCAGGTAGTTTTCGAACCCTCATCGTCCGTTCGACAAACGAGAAGAGGAATAACTTTTGCAACCGAAGAACTTTCGTCGAGTCAACCAGGTCACATTGCTCCTTTCGAGTTCAGCAGACCTACCACGCGTATCGACGTATCTGGAGGAATTAAAGAAAGGGGGGGGGGGGTGTAGTGAATGACCATTTTTAATATTCCCCTAAGTATAAAGTGTTGGGTGGCGTTAATTAATTTTAATTGTGCCTTAATAGGAATAGTTACAGGATCAAACCGGAATCAAAAACCATCTCTTAATGACTCGAAGTCAGATCATTTGTTTTTAAAAAAAAGCAGTGGCGTAGCATGGTTCATAGGTGTTCTCATATCGGATATTTTTAACAAACGTCCAAGCACTTGTAAGGAAATGTTATCAAACATTTATATTGTTGCGGGCATATTTAATAAGTACCGAATAAAAATTAGAGTAGAAAACAAAATTTAGGGTGCACACGTCTGGCGTGGAAAAGGCAATACAGTTTTCTAAGCCTTATACAATACGGATTCGTTTAAAACCCCTGAGTAAGATCGTGTAATTTAGAAATTTAGGTCGAATCAATACTGTTTTACGCTGCATACTGCTCTACTTATGCACACAAGTGCGACGTACATACAACGAACGAAAATGCGGGTTTTTACGTTAATAATAATCAATGTTGGGCATTTTGCGAAGCACTAATAATAATAATAATAACTATACTGTATGACATAATTTCGTAATATTTATTTTTTATCGACGCTGGATATATTTTTTGCGTTGTTCGTTAGGCGTATTTAACAGTAGCTTTTCAGTACTTTTTCCATTTTCAATATATTGGTGATTGCCCCATTCTGCTTGTTAATGGTTGGCATTGTTTTCATAATTAACCAGCCAGCAATATTTTTGCATATTTCGTGTGAGATTAGTAATAAAGATACGGGTAGTAAATATGCAAAAATATGCATATGGACGTGCAAATCCAATTCAGGCGTGTTTAGACATTAATTATACCAAATATTGTGATTGATATTAAATTTACGCATATCAACACTCAAGATAAACGTGTAGATTCAGAGCGATGCCGAGGGGGTGACTTCTGACGCAAAATTGATTAATAAAAAGACTAGAAAAAAGGAAAGTTTGCGTTATTTAACGGGCGATCTTTGTAATTTAATAACAATTTCTATATTTGACACAATTTGTACCCAAACACACCTAAATAGCATATTAAATTTTCTTTGTAAAAATAAAATACACTAGGGATGATTCAAACAAATTAAATAATTTAAGTAAGCTTCAAATGATTTAAAAAAATGTACAAAAACAATTTTAAAAAAAATTGGAATTCTTTATTTTTTGAAAAATCTTTAGAATCGTTTTGAACCAATATTAAATTTTTTTTAATTTAATTATGTTTGAATGAGAAAATATATGGTCATTCTCAAATGGACAATTTTTTATTGCCCCCCGTATCTTAAGCGAATGTAAATTTTCAAATTTTGATTTTACCATTTTAAGTTTGCCCCGTTAGCACCTTGCATGAGCATCTTTTTCAGTAAATCTGAATCGGTTATCACAATTTCCATAGCACGCTAGATTATATACGATATTCCATAATTTTAGGCTACCCTGTATAACTTTCTACGCATTGTTTAAAGTGACTAAACGTTGTCAACTCGAAATATGTCAAACATTCCTTAAATGTTTGCAAAATTGTCTATACATGTACAGGGTGTTCCATTTTCGATACTTTTATAGAGTATATTTATCTCCGAAACTGTTAGTGCCGTCAAAAGGCACCATGTGCTCTTTTTGGATCAAAAAAATGGTAAAGCAAAGTTTGAACATTTTTGCTCGCTTAAGAAATACGCGGGAAAATCAAAAAAACAGGCAACTTCAGAATGAACCCATATTTTCGTTAAAGGAGATCCAGAAAACGTTTATTACACAAGTTTCTTTATAATGATTGTTAAATAATGTGACGTTGGCAAAGTATATGGGGTCAGATAAAAACGTAATCGGATCTAACACTCTGTATATTTTAATCTAAGAAGATAGCATATTAAATTCTTTTTTTCAAAAATATATGGCTAAAAAATTCAAAAAAATTAGCACTCTTTTTGTATCATTTGAACCTTTTTTTTAAATTTGTTTAAATCATTTTGGGATTTTTTAATCACCCGATAACACCATCCCTGGTGTGGTATATTCTTGAAAACAGAATTTAATATGCCATCTTTCAAGATTAAAATATACTCCGTGTTCTATTTAAAAAATGAGGCTAGAGTCTAACTTTTTTACCTGACGCTGGTATACTTATTTTGAAAACGGCAGATATTGATCAAAAATTGTATCTAAGGAACATTTAAAGAATCAATTTTTTTTTCTGGCTGTATGTATGCACGTACGTATGTGCAGGGTGGTTTAAATTCGTGACTCACCATTTCGATCTCTGTAACGGTGAGAAATACAGTGCAGGTTACATGGGGACAAAGTTGCCCCTTTTATGACTTAAAAAACGCATTTGGAATTTTTGAAAAATCTTTGAAAATAAGAGAGATAAGTATCATCCAAAAAGTGAAAATGTCAAATTGTGTTACTCAGAAAAAACCTACATCAACTTGTTCAATGTTCCGTTCTGAATATTTACTGTTGCACGATACGATCTCATCGTGTAACACAACAGGCACCGCGCATCCTAACAGCACACGACATGCTAAATATCACAAGTTTTCTAAATATTGAATCATGAATTTTTCTATTTTTTGTATATCAACAATACGCGTATTTTATGTTGTCATTCAGAAAATTGATTGCTCTTTTCAAGTATTTAAAAAAAACATAGGCATGGCATTTGAAAAACCCCCAATTCCGAAAGTTTCAATATGCGACCAGAGAGATAGTAATGTCACATACAAAATTATTGACTATAACACACTACACAGGGTGTTTCTTAACATGTTAATAATTTAGCAGGCGATTTTTGGGCCCATTTTAAGAAAAAAACTTGCCCCAAAACTTCCTATGAACGTATGTCTAAAACGTGTTAACTTTTGAGATACAGGGTGTTAAAGTTTTAAGAAAGTAATCAATTTTTTATTGTCATTTACGTACTTCTTTAAATATTTTTATATTTGGCGCACGACAACTGTCAAAAGTGTTTATGTTTGCACAACAAAACAAAATCTGCTTATTACCTACTAGATCGTTTTTAATCCTTATTATTACCTAATTTCAAAACAACCTACAAATGAATTAATATAATTTTTTTATGCGAAAACGGGGAGTCCTCGGGGGAGTGGTACGAAAAAGTCAAGAAACCAAATTTGTTCTAAATTGGTTGGGAACATAATTTTTATTTACTTTAAAAGATAGCAGAGGCGTACCACTTTATCCTTCAATAATATGTAGTCTGTGACCAGTACGGACGCCACTGTTGGAAATTAAAAAAAGGTTTAAGAAATGACAAACATGCAAGTAGTAACGATAATTAACGAACTTCAATATAATGTAGTACACCATCTAAAAACACGACCGGAAAAACAAAATTCCGTTGAAATATATATAGGGTCAATTGACCCCTCATGGGACCCTTAGGGGGGTAACATAGCTTAGGTCTTCGAGTGTGAATAGATATTAACGCTAGAAGAAAATAGTTAGTAAAATCTAAAAATCCGCTTAGACCTTTGAATGCGCAACTTTTCTCCCATTTAACCAAATTTGCATCTCTTATTGTTTCTAGAATGCTCATAGTGGCCCCCCTTATCTCGGACCCAGTGTATATGTAAATGTCGCAGTTAATTCCATGAACCATTTTGTGAAACACGTTCTAAATGTTTACCTTTTTTCCTCCTCGATTTTTTCCTACTGTTCCTTGAGTGAATAATATTGCTCCAAGTTTCAAAGAGTTCCAAACCTATTAGGGTTGTCCAAAACCTAAAAACTACTGGTGATCATCGTATATAAGAAATTAAGTGGTAGAGCTGTTACGTTAAAATAGAGCACTATTCATTCAGTGGAATCGGATGAGCGTTCATTTTTCTAGGGATGATCAAGTACTTGCTCCCGGAAACTTGTAAAGAAGTGACGAAACTACCAATTTCCTCGTGATTCTTTGTTAGAACAAAAAAGAAATGACTAAGTTGTTTACGATCACTCGCGTGATTGTACTTTATACCGAATCGCAAATTTGCCCGCTCTTTGTTTGTCGCACAAAATTTTCGGCGGGCGGAAAATTGTACGCCCTCAGCACCGATTTTATCGATCTCGAGACATTGCGCAAATGTTCCCCAATTCGATATTTACATTTTTAATAGAGACGAAATACGTATAAATGTCGTACTTTATATCCATTACATGACGAAAACAGAACATTATGGAAAATAACTTTCAATAATTTCACTTTTAGTATTTAGAGATAGGAGCAGCAGCAGCTCAGCGGCAGGATGTTTTTTATGCGATATTTGATTATTTTGTTTACGCGTTTAGCTATTGTAAACAGGGTCTTAAAATTGCTGTGTTCCAGTTAGTACAATTAGTTTATTCTATGTTAATTATCGTAATTTGATGTAATTATATACATCTTCACAAACAACAAATTTCTTGGAAATTTCTTGCCAACGCGGGCAACAAATTATCATTCTGTATTTTATGTCAGTGACGTACTATACGCAACTTTAATGACAAATTTAATCGTCGTGACACGTTGTAAATTTTTAACTTTCGTCTGGACTCATTGAACGTATTGTCATTGCGGCGGAAGCCACTCTTGATAAAACTTTTGTTCTAATTTTAAAATCTCCTCCACTTTCGATATAGAGAAATCATTAATTAAGTTCACTTAAAATTGATTCCGCAACGGTTTTAGTGTTTACTACAGCTGATAAAACTCGATCAGCAATTCCAAAATAGCACTAGTAACAGGTTCGGAGATAATACCAAGTGTTGATAACCTATTTAATATGTTCTACTCCAGAATTCACGATGACTCAACCCATCTAAATAATTCGATATCAAAATTTGCTCTCATGGAGATGGATAAAAAGAAGTATAATTAGCACTGGCGATTCTGGCGTTATCGATTGCTGATAGCAAAAACTTTGCCTAACCTGTTTGAGATGAAACTCTGTACCTCGCTCTGTATATTTCCCTTCACGCGCTAAAGAAGAATTAATGATATCCGGCAACTTTCGCATGTCTAAATTGTCTTCTTTAAAAGAGGAAATGATGTAAAATTGGTGCGTGTTATTCTCAACCGGGAACGAACTTTAAGAATGGAGGAAGTGTTAAACGTTTTGACACGAGGTAAACCTAAATTCGTCGATGGCACGTCGTAAACCGGAACTTCTGGCCTTTTTCCCGTACTTTAATGGTAATTAGCGGGTCGAAATTGATGTTAAAATAATTTTTAAAAAAATTGCCATTGATAGGACGGTTTCTTTGTGTAATGGCCCATCCGGTTAGGCTATATGGAAATGATTAAAGTGGACATTTCGCGTGCGCCGTAAATTAGATGCATGGCTATAAATAATAAGGATGCTAATTTAAAACTTTAAATCCTAAAAATAGATTCCTTTCAAAATTAATTATAATTATTGTTTTAATTTACGTACAAAAGAGAGAAAGAGTTGCGTTTACAGCAACAATTCCTTGAACTGTTACATTGTATCGGTAAATATACGATACATTTATCGGTTTAGTCGTATTTTTATCCATTACAATGTGCACGTGCCGCACAGCAAAATGCTTAACAAATAAACAAAACGTTTACGAGAGTTTCTATCTTTACAGATATTAAATTGTTGCAAGCAAGCTGGATGGGAACAGTAATGATATAAAATAGTAATAAACAAAACCGAGGAAAGGAAAACTATCAAACCTTCCAATTTTAGCTCATCAACGAGCAGAGAACAGACCTAAGCTGGAACAAAACGAAAATCCCCTCTCGTAGGGACGGGCGGACGGACGGTGTAATAGAGTTTTGCAGGGAAGGCGGCTTTTTTTCGTTCTCGCACAGGTTTTCATACAAGAGGCTTTCAAACTACAAAAAATACTTCGAATTTGACACCGAGTATGACACCCTTACAAAAAAGGTTTCACTTCTAACATTTTTTTTGCTATTTGCATTGACACTAAGTACCTATCTCCAAAAAAATTGATAATCACTTACTGCCCATCTGACAGGGTGAAATCTACCTATCTACAAAATTCATATAGAATTACATTAATCCAACTGATATTGTAATAATGACGTAAAGTAAATATGACTTTCACATTTTACCGAGGCCTCAACTACTACAGTTTTCAATACATTTAGTTCGCTCTTTTGGCGGTTGCTTATTAGCTCTGGTACCTCAACCAAGAAAACCTTGACGATTAATGTGCGCATGCGCAATGTCAAGTTTCACATTTATGGATATCTTTTTTGAAATTTTAACCACAGATGCTTCTGTAAAGACAAGCATATCGCATACTGTAAAAATCAGACCTGCGCATGCGCAAACTACGTGATGTCAACTTGCTTATTTATGGAGATATTACTTTGAAATTTTAACCCTAGATGCTTCTAGTAAAGACAAGCATATTGCACATTGTAAAAATCAGATGTGCGCATGTGTAATATCAACTTTCTTGTTTATGGAGATATTTCTTTAAAATTTTAACAACAGATGCTTCTAGTAAAATCAAGCATATCGCATGCTGTAATAATCAGACGTCCACACTGAGCAATGTTAACTTTCTTATTTACAGAAATTTTAACCACAGATTCTTTGTAGTAAATGCAAACATATCGCATATTTTAAGCATCTTTGCATACGTACTTAAATAGTGCGTTATAAGAACATTCGGGAAGTATGGATTAATTCATGGATAATGCGCTAAAGTTACTCACCTTCAGGTGAAATCGTTTTTTCATTTTTTTATACTTTGGGGGTAGATTTCACTATGTGAGACGGGCAGTAACTGATTGCGAATTCTTCTGGAGATACTAAGTGGCAATGCAAAAAGCAGTGTTTCTAAGTGTACTATATGATTTTTATACACTTTGAGGGTAGATTTCACCATGTGACACGTGCGGTAAGTGAATGTCAATTTTTAAAGGCACTAACGCTAAATTCAATTGGCTTTGAAAATGTTAGGTTGTGAAATCCTTTTGGGAAAAGTGGCTCCGATTTTTATAGTTTTATGTTGTTCTTTTTGAATGCCTAGGGTGGTAAGTCGATGCACCCGAAAACGGCAGTTAAACCTCATTAACAAACAACTTAGCTCCAATTTTTGATTTGGTGCCCCAGTTCGAAGTTATTGACGTTCTTTTGTATTTGGAAAAATCTAAAAAGACTAAAAAAACAAACATTTTCACCTCTCTAAAACATTTGTATTTGCAATTATTTTTTATTTTTTCAAATAATAAAATTGCGATTGGTCGAATATTTCAAAAAAACGTTTTTGATCGATTTTTGAAAGCAAATCATTTATAAAATCCCCACACCATCTACTACAACATTGGTTCTAAACATTTTTCAATTTCGATGGGGTGGTTATCAAAAAATGTTTTTTTGATTTTATTTTTTGAAAAAAGTAATTGCAAATACAAATGTTTCAGACAGCTGAAAGATAGTTTTGAGAGTTATGACGATTTTTTGAACAACAAAAGAATGCCAATAACTTCGAACCGGCGCACCAAATCAAAAATTGGAATTAAGAAAAGTTGTTTTATTGAGTTCTAACTGCCGTTTTCGGGTGTAACGACTTAGCATTAACACCCTGTAGTGGAATAGGGAGAGATCTACAATGAATTTTAGTTTGGCCACTGAAAAGTGGCTGCTATGCGAGAGCTCATGCGCAATTTTGTTTTTTGCGGTCAACGACGATACTGGTCGTTCGTTCGTTTTCAGCATTTTAGCTGCGAACTTCACCCGGGTGATCAAGTAAAATTTGTTTAAATATAACAAGAAATCATGTTTAAATTGATCATTGAATAAAAAAATACTTTAAAATTGTAAGGGATTGATATTGGACATGTGGCGAAAGTTTTGAAAATGTTTCGGAAATAATTAGAGATGGAAATGTGATGTACGAAAAAGTAGTATACTGTTTTTTTCTCTTCTAACGTATTTTTATTTTTTAAAAAATAGTTGCAGCGAATACCCCCGCGTCAATTACGTTCATCAGTCGGTCCCCCTGTTTGTCCGAAGATTTGAGATATTACACGACGGGTCGACGAACAGTTTGCAATTTTTGTCGAGATATTTTAAAGAATTTTGAACTCGCCCCTAATTTAAAGCTATTTTTAGCGCATTTCCACAAAAATAAAAAAAATGCGCTATTGTGGCCACTTTGTCCGTCCGTCCGTCCGTCCGCTCGTTTTGCGACGCTACTAGGTCTTTATCTTAAGAGCTATTGTTCTACTTTTTTCGCTGTTTGGTTCGTTATGGTGTCGAGTCTTGTACCAAGGAAGGAATTTTTTCTGTACCGCTTACAAAAAAAGTTATTGTAAAAAAAACAAAAAACCGTTTTTTACATGTTCCATAATTTTACACTTTTGCCGTTTATTAATTTTACACTTTTGCCGTTTATTAACGATCCTAGAGATCGTTTATAATTTTGCATTGCTATCTGTCGCCTGCCTGTTGGTCTCTCCGTCTGTTCCTTTGTCTGTCTGTCCATCTATCTGTCCGTGTGAACGATAACTTTGTTTAGAAATGTTCGATCGCTTTTACATCTCTGTTAGTTATGAACTGAATTGCATGAAATTCAATATGGGCATAGATTTAGCCATATAATACGCAATGCCAAAAGTTGGATCGAATCGATTCAAAATTCACATTGCCCTTTTCGCATCTCGACCATTTATAAACCGAATTGCAAACTTTTTTACTTATAAAAGTATTTGAATGAAATTTGATACATAGGCACTTGGGATAAAGGAAAATCAAACGCAATTTCAAAATTTGGTTTTGCGCATGCGCAGTGCCAACTTTTTTATTTATGGAAGAATTTAAACGAAATTTGATACATAGGCACTTGGGATAAAGGAAAATCAAACGCCAATTTTAAAATTTGGTTTTGCGCATGCGCAGTGCCAACTTTTTTATTTATGGAAGAATTTAAATGAAATGTGATACATAGGCACTTGGAATAAAGGAAAATCTAAGCGCCAGTTTCAAAATTTTATTTTGCGCATGCGCCGTGCCAACTTTTTTATCTATGGAACTATTTAAGTGAAATTTGATACTTAGGCGCTTGGAACAAAGGAAAATCTTAGTTTATTAGTTAGTTATAGTAAATTAGTTTTAAAATTTAGGTGTGCGCATGCGCAGTTCCAACTTTCTTATTTAGAAAAGCATTGAAATGAAATTCTTCTCATAAACTGAAATTGAAGTAGCACGTCAACAATGGATTGCCCATGTGCAACGCTATCTTTCATATTTGTGGCCGGATTTTTACGATTTTAACAGAAGTTGCATCTTACAAATGGGAAATGAATGCATGTGGAAATGCGCTTTATGTAAATCGTTTACGATTACTTTTTAACTTGTTTTTTAATGCACGGCTTTCCGAGAGCTTTACATTCGCCTATTATAGAGTTATGTTTTTTTAGCGCATTTCCACAAAAATAAAAAAAAATGCGCTATTGTGGCCACTTTGTCCGTCCGTCCGTCCGTCCGCTCGTTTTGCGACGCTACTAGTTCTTTATCTTAACAGCTATTGTTCTACTTTTTTCGCTATTTGGTTCGTTATGGTGTCGAGTCTTGTACCAAGGAAGGAATTTTTTCTGTACCGCTTACAAAAAAAGTTATTGTAAAAAAAACAAAAAACCGTTTTTTACATGTTCCATAATTTTACACTTTTGCCGTTTATTAACGATCCTAGAGATCGTTTATAATTTTGCATTGCTATCTGTCGTCTGCCTGTTGGTCTGTCCGTCTGTTCCTTTGTCTGTCTGTCCATCTATCTGTCCGTGTGAACGATAACTTTGTTTAGAAATGTTCGATCGCTTTTACATCTCCGTTAGTTATGAACTGAATTGCATGAAATTCAATATGGGCATAGATTTAGCCATATTATAATACGCAATGCCAAAAGTTGGATCGAATCGATTCAAAATTCACAGTGCCCTTTTCGCATCTCGACCATTTATAAACCGAATTGCAAACTTTTTTATTTATAAAAGTATTTGAATGAAATTTGATACATAGGCACTTGGGATAAAGGAAAATCAAACGCCAGTTTCAAAATTTGGCTTTGCGCATGCGCAGTGCCAACTTTTTTATTTATGGAAGAATTTAAATGAAATGTGATACATAGGCACTTGGAATAAAGGAAAATCTAGGACCAGTTTCAAAATTTTATTTTGCGCATGAGCAGTGCCAACTTTTTTATCTATGGAACCATTTAAGTAAAATTTAATACTTAGGCGCTTGGAACAAAGGAAAATCTAACATTAATTTTAAAATTTAGGTTTGCGCATGCGCAGTTCCAACTTTCTTATTTAGAAAAGCATTGAAATGAAATTCTTCTCATAAACTGAAATTGAAGTAGCACGTCAAAAATGGATTGCCCATGTGCAACGCTATCTTCCATATTTGTGGCCGGATTTTTACGATTTTAACAGAAGTTGCATCTTACAAATGGGAAATGAATGCAAGTGGAAATGCGCTTTATGTAAATCGTTTACGATTACTTTTTAACTTGTTTGCAGTTTCCTTGGTGCGCGGTCTAATTTTCTGGGGTGAGATGGTTACTATTGACCGATTTTGTCGGAGAAAAGATTAAACTCGTTTGTCCGATGCCCTAGACTTCACCGTGACCTACATACAATTTCCGTGCACAATGTTTTTGCAAAATAATAGTCACACGTGGGTGTTGGTACAAATTGCTAAAACAATGTCTAGGAAAGTGTATCTGATTGCAATTCACCGTGACTTTCTTTGAATAATTGATAACCTCTTGCGATATTTCCCATGACTACGGGCACAAATCTCTAGGTAACACATTACGTAATCCGCCATTAGATCACTTTGTTTTTATGACGACGATTGAAATTAAATTAGAATTTGCACGAAAATAGCCTGAATCGGAATTTATAATCAACAAACACATCCAAAATAAATTAGAGAAAAAAATAATCAAAATACCACAAATAAAAGTTGGAGTTAATTATTTTTGCAAAAGAGAAATGCGTCATCGCATTTCTCAATCGCGAAACCCCGTTTTAAATTCCGCAAAGAGAATGTTATTCGCCAAAGGCAATCTTGACTTGCTTGTATACAATCTGCAATATGTTTATGTTATACGTTGCCTTTTAAAAAATACTTTTCTAATTATATTTTGTCAGATTTAAATAAAAGGACTCAAAGTGTTGGAATGTTACCTAATCCATTCACAATCTAAGCCGAAGAGGGAAAGAGAGAGGATCTTCTGGAATTTAATACCGAAGAGAAGCCGTTGAACTAACTGATCAGACTTTTGAACTTTTGCGTGTTGTCTCTTTATGCCCTTTACCTTCGCAATTTTCCTACAGGTACGCACGGATGGCGTAGATTGGAATGCAAGTGAATCGACGTTTTGTTGTTTGTGTTAACATGAAAGGGTACCATATTTAGGAATGTAAAAATGCGAACCACCAAATAAATACGTTAGCGCTTAATTTGGGTTTTAAGCTTTCACAAAAATTTGTTCTTATATTTTTTTAGGATTTCTTTGTTTCGTCATTTTTTAAATTGTCACTGCAAAATCGTCTGAACCATCATTAATTTAATTCTTCACAAAATGATGCTAGTGAATTTTATATGGAAATGATCTGAAGCTTGCCCTCAATTTGCAAGATATTATGGGGTGTAAAGTTAGCACCAATGAAGATTGAATATATAGAAATACAGACTTATCTGGATAATATTGATATTAGTAGCAATAGTTATACTAACCTTCATACGGAAAGGTGTCCCTCAAGGGCCAAGATTTTCGCTTGGCAATTCCTCCTTAATTCCTTACGTTTGTAAGCGAACTCTCTCAATTGAATTAATTTTTTAATCCAGAAGACTATGACGTTTAAATACAGAAGCTTGTCGAAAATTAAAATTTTAGACGAACGCTTAAAACAAATTTCTTTGTTTGAATTTTATGAAGTGCAGTGATGAACTTACTCCAGTCGTTTTGAAATTACGTTTTTTTTTTCTGTAAAAATTCTCTCTCAATTGACTTTATTTATAATCTTCAAGAGGTATCATCTCGGGTATCATTTTTGCGATTCGTCAAACTTTATTGCATTCGTATTGGACTACGAGGTTGACTATCTTTAAATAGTTCACTATGAACCCTATATAAGTGGTCATAATAAGTTTCAAGATTCAAAAAAATTCACTATTGTTTCAAAAAGATTCAAAAAAATTTAAAAATCTTTTGTATCAGTTGAACCTTTTTTTAATCTTTTTGAATCACTCGAATCTTTTTTAAATATCATCTCTGGTTTTTAGATTAAAATTTTATTCGGTGTTACATTTAAAAAAATGAGATTAAGTTCGACTTTTTGAACTGACGCTGTATACTAATAGGCAAACATTTTGTGTATCTCTTTTAACCGAGCTTTTATCTTAGAAAATATAGGGCTATTCTGAAATTCTCAATTTTTAGCTTCCTAGCTTAAGCTAGGTGGCTTGGCTATTACGATTACCGTTTTTTGATGTCAACATTGTATCAAATGTCGCCGTTTTAAATCATATTAAGTAAATAAAGTATCATTCCATCTGTATGTATGTGCGTACGTACGTACGTTGGTAATTTTCCGAGATAACGACTCGACGGATTTTGTTAAAATTTTGGATATGTATATTTAGATATACTGAAAGCTCGACTGAAAGATTTAAAAAACATTTTTTTTGAGCGCCGCAACGGCATCGGACTTATTTTTTTCAAATACTTAACTCAACAATTTTAATACTTTTATTAAATTATTCGAAAAACATTATTTTTGTATGTACAACCTACAAAAATTGTGTCAGGTTCTATTACAAAAAACCTGAGAAAACAATCTCAAAAAATATTTATTTTTTTTTGATTTTTTTAAAATTTTGCAAATGTACAGACTGGTGTAATTGGACCACGAAATTAAGATGGACTGCTGATCAAACAGTTGCATAGAGGTAGAAATGGCCCTAGCATGGGCGCCACCATGATGTGCACATTTTAGTTATTTTCTAGGGGAATTTTCCTGCTCAAGTTTTGAGACTATTGCAGCCTTGGAAAATGACATGTGTCACAGTAATTTATTTAGAAAACGTGAGCTTAATGTTGGGTTAATGCTTGTTTATTAGTTGATTTGAATTTCGCGCCAAGTGAGTGCACATCATGGCGGCCCCCATGTAGGTGTCATTTGTTAATACAGCATTAGCAGTACATCTTAATTTATAAGTTCGTGAATTGGACACTTTCTTATGGAAACACGAAAGACCCTAAGAGATTTTTAATCCTTTGGTCGCTAAGGGGGCGTTTCTCGAATTTAGTCGATTTCCTTAATGTTTTGGCAAAATCTTTCTCAAGGCACTTTTTTATGTAAAATCCATTGCGATACTCAGTTTTTATACAGGGTGTTTGGTTTTTCTCGAGGTTTTTCTTATACGACCCTAAACTATATTTTTTCTTATTGGCCATCCTATATACTTTGGATTTTGAAGAGCGTAAAATTTCGTAAATTTTAATGTATCACTCATTATATTTATATTAAATATTATTTCCAATATTGCATTTTATACATTTAAATGTTTTTATTGTAGGCATCTAGGTTTCCATGGCCAACAAAATATGGCAGAATTGTGAAAACGACGATGGTATTCCATACCCCCTAGACCCCCTGTATCAGCTTTTACCTTCAAGTTCATCCTTCAAAACTATGATAATTCTTTTTGAGAAAATTACCGTTTTAGTGCCAATACGAAATGTTTTTAGGGGGAAAATGTAGTTCCCGTGGGTCTAAAACATCCCCCAGCAGAAGGAGTACTCTCAGCAAAGCGAGAATTCTTTTTCTTTCCCTATTATCCTAGCACCTAGCACTCTCGTGGTGGTCTTTGGGAAAGGGAAATTGAATCTGTATAATAATACCGAGAATTAATACTCATACTCCCGAGTGCTAGGTTTCTCAAGTTGCGCGATAGATAGAATTGCTTAAACAAATTAGTCTGTAACTCAAACTATTGAGTTCATATATCAAAACTGGGAATGGTAGCCGTGACGGTGTCGAAGAGTGAGAAGTGGATTCTCAAAAAACTTTCAAACGCTTTATTTTTGAGTCCCGCTTGAACTCTCGCAAGGTTGGCCCCAATTAATTCATATGACTTTTTTAAAAATAGTCTAAACATTTTCAATGGGAACAAATTGCATTATCTACTCCGAATCCAAATATCAGATGACATTATAGCAACTGCATTGGGGTCGATGAATCAAAAAACGTGTAGATACATCGAAAAACGTTTTCAGTTTTTGGCGATTTTCTCAAAATTTTTCATCGGAATGATTCTTTACGAGATTCTTTACGAAAACTTTGCTACCCTGCGCAGCTCTGTAACACGAAAAAAAATAAATTTTTCAATCCCCTGAAAAAGGGGTGTTTTTTTCGAGAATAAATATCTGGGAACTATTCGAGCCCAAAAAATTGTCTTCTTTTTTTTGTCATAAAAGCCTATGTTTCTCCAAATTTCAGACCCGTGCGATTTTACTTCGCAAAAATAAAAATAAAAAACAGTTTTTCCGGTTTTTCTCGTACATAGGTGTTTGAGCTCGTATTTGAGGTTATGTGAAAAAAGTTTGAATACAAAACTTGGTCAGTTTTTGTTTCCTATAACTTTTAATTTTAACATTTTCGCCTAATATTAATAGTTAATAAAAGGCAAAATATGAGAAAAAAATTGAAACATTTGCATTTTTTGACGAGTACTACTATGCGATCAAAAATGAGTTGCTGTTGAGTTACCTTTTGAATTTTTGTTTACACATGGGAAATCGCGAGGGAAATCGTACTTCTTGAACTTCCAAAGGTGACTTGACAGCAGCCCATTTTTGATCGCCCGTTATCACTCTCTGAAATATCTGCTTGACATTAATTAACACCCTGTATAGTCTGGACTCGGTCTGGACTAAAAGTTATTTCATGAACGTGTGAGAAATGAGTGGACGAAAAAATGATCATTTTTGGAAAATTCAAGCAATGAAATGACAATGTGCAAATCATACGACAAAACCGAGGACAAAAAAAAGTCCGTATTAATTCAAAAAGTCGGACTGTTTTTATATAAAATTCAAGACTTATTCCATCCTTGCACTCGCGCTTACACAAATCTTTTGATACTTCCCTTTTTATAGCGCCAAGGACGTGATTGAAAAGCGCCTAAGCCATGAAGAAATTAGTGGGTTTCGTCGTAAAAATCCCCTCCATATTATTAAAGAGTGTACTTTTTTTGGATATAGCATCATAAAAGATGTTCAATGTAAATCGTCGGTAAATCGAGATGTAAATGTAGTAAAAAATAGTGGTTGCTACTTAAATATATATGCCCCCCTTGACCATGCAGCGGTACGCCACTAATCACAAATTTAAAGTACGTGGATTGGTGTAGCAAACTTTTATTAATTTTGGAAGCTTTAAAAAATGTTGTTTGTTGTGTGAAGATACAAGGTACATATATTGTGTTCCAGACAAAATTTCCATCCTGTATACTAGACAAAGCCTCACGTTCTTTCCAACATGCATTCACGTTGTAATTTTCTAAACGTTTTGCAAAAATATATTAGCAAACCTGAATCTAAAATTGAATGAATCAGGTTTGTTTCTAGCATTGAGATTCGTCGACCCTGGCTGATGTTAAAATTGACTAATAATTACTGTAATCGTCCAAAAATTGTTATAATTGGTAGATATTTGCTATAATTTAAGTAATTGAAATGATTGAGTACAATAATAAAAAAAAAGTAGTTGATGAAGCACTTTCACAACAAACAAAATACATTTGAATTGCCGGATAATCGCTGAAATTGATGAATACTTACTAATCACAATTGCTGGATTATTATCGCTGCATGAGTTGAACAATCACTACCCCATTGCTGAAATTATAGTCAGTTATGAGGCCCCGCATTGCACAAAATTTCCGAAAAACAATGTGATTTGAGGTAGGAAATACAAGAAAACAATTTCCTCGCCAATTTCGAAGAGATAAAAAGGATTGGAATCAAAGAACGGGAATAATAATTCGTTCCGAAGGAGGCCAAGAGAATAGTGAATGGGAAGTCTACGAATTGTCCACAATTAAACATGATTCAAAGTTCATCGAACTGCGGTAAGTAACAAAAAACATCAAAGAGAAAAAATAATAAAATATTCATAGACAAAACGATCGAAGCTTCCCAACGCTCGAGCAACAATAACAAGAAAAGTGAAAGGTGGCGAATAAATTACGGCTATTTATTACAAAACTATTTTCGTTGAGTGTTTTGACTGGGCGAATTTTTTTCCCATTCGAAACTTTGACCATTCAGACTAATAATTTCGCACACTTGGGAAATATTTCTTTTGAGAAGGAATGTCAATACTTAGTATCAACCGGATGGGAATGAAGAATGATTACGCGTCTATTTTCCCGCATTACTTTCTTTTCAGCTTTTGTGCTGAAATCGTCGTCTGGCCGAGATAAGTGCAGTCGAAGAACTTAAATTTGCTTACGAGATTTGATTTAATTACAGTCTAGACTAAACAAAACAAAGCGCCCGTTTAGTTTCGGCTTTTATAATGAACGCCGTCGCGTTCTTATCGTCGATTGATGATGGTACTGATTGATTTCTGCCAATGACTGTGCAAATATTCGAAATAAAAGAGAGGAGCGCGTCTCTTCAAATTGCCACTGAAAATAGACCGAATAAAAGTTTATGGCGAGTGTAAGGAATCTGAAGAATTTCCTTAATGCTGCTGCTGCAGTCGACGCCGTTGCATATTGCACCCAAAATTACATACTTATTAAAATAAGGTACTAGAAGCTTAAATTACTTACATCCTGTTTGCCAGATAAAGAAAGGCAAACGTTCGTAATCTGCAAATATTAATTGGCGCCTCATGCTCTTATTTACATTTCTATGTAAATCTTCAGACGTTTGCGTAATTAACAACTGAAATTGTCCGTTTTCAAGTATCACAAAAATTCGTGCAAAATCTCTATGAAAAACGTCAATCAATTTGGGGTAGAGAATTGTCGCAATATTTCATAGAATTTCTGTCAAAACACTCCCCAAGTTAAAATGACGAGTGGATCAAACACGAGATCTACCCGAGGACCTACCGTATCATAAACTATCCGGGAATATCGAAACCAACAAATTCATTTTGATTATGTAAAGTGAGAATATTTTAATAATAGTTATTTACATAAAAGTCGGGAAAATGACACACTACTGGAAACATGGAAGTACTCGGTCCCAGACTTTAATATCCGAGTCAAGTAATCTCATTTTACTGGCGAGTTTTCTATTAAATTTCACCGGCAATCGTAAAATTCCAATTTTCATATAAAACTTTTGGTTAATGTCAATCTGTCAGCAACGACAGTTGCGGCCCCAAAAACGAAAAGTGACAGGTGCGGCCGGAAAAATGACAGGCGGCAGGAAAGGTTCTGATCTGCCTCTGTCATGGAAACTAAAATTCCCTAACATAAAATAGGAGTGAAAATGAAGGTTTCTTGGCGATTTTGAGTAAAAATATTTACCCAAAATCGTCATGAAACCTTCATTTTCATGCCTACTTTATGTCAGGAAAGTGTTAGTTTCTATGACGGAGGCAGACCAGTCTACTTTTCCTGCCGCCGTTCACTTTACCGGTCGCATCTGTCACTTTACCGTCCGCACTTGTCACTTTACCTGCCGCACCTGTCACTTTGCTAAATGACTATAATGACTGTCATCATTGACAGATTGGCATTAATCAAAAGTTCTATATGAAAATTGAAATTTTATGTTAAAATACGATTTCGGGTAAAATTTAATACTTGTACTTCGATATTTCCTCGCCAGTAATGTGCCATTTTCCTGACTTTTATGTAAATAACTATTTCCAGAATAAATTTTCACCCACGAATTAATTTTATTATTATTATTACGTTAGCATATCCAGGGCCGTGGAGTAACTGAAAAGTCGTGGCGCCAATGGCTGAAGTGTATTTTTACTAGACTCGCCAGTTAAGATTTAATTTGGCCTTTTAGTTTTATTCAAATTGATTCTCGCATTGTCGCATGTGCAAACCAGATCCTTAACAAATAAGAAAGTTGGCACACACTTTTCTACGTGGTTCGACTGTTCGAGTGCTGAGATATAAACTGTATTTTCCATTTAAAAAAAGTTCTGGTGTAACAAGCTCTTGGAATTCATGGAACCCTTTAGGAATTCATGGAATTCTTACAGAATTCATGAAGTTATTTTGGAATTCACTTAGAAGTGACGTTGTGTCTTACTTTATATTGATTTTTATATAATTACCTGGAATTCATCCAACATTTTTGGAATGAGCATTTCTTATCGCTCGGCATGACTGTTTGTTTTGCACGGGACTAAATTCATCTCATCCATCACGAGACGCTATGCGGAATGGCGATCTTTTTAAAGCACATTTGAAGGGAAATATCGTATTCAAATCGTAGATTTTTAAATTGGTCAATGTACACATTTAAAGCGGAATTTCGTGCATTGTAAAGAGAGCCAAAAAATCTTCAGCAGTTTTTAAGGTAGCGATGCGAAGCCAGGGCCGCCGTTAGCCTCGACGGGCCCCGGGAATATTTTTTAACCGGGCCCCTATAATTGAAATTTTTGTTGTCCATCACCCTCATCTTAAACTAGACATTTTCAATCTTGACTACTTAGATTTGAAAGGAGAACATTTGAATAATTTTCATACAGACACAGTAATTTTCATAATTTATTTTGAAAAGTATTCAAATAGGTAA
This sequence comes from Photinus pyralis, assembly GCF_008802855.1. Classification (NCBI taxonomy): domain Eukaryota; kingdom Metazoa; phylum Arthropoda; class Insecta; order Coleoptera; family Lampyridae; genus Photinus; species Photinus pyralis. Next base: position 29,695,973 of record NW_022170819.1, on the reverse strand, counting down.
CCAAATTACAATGTATAACTCTGCGGATTTTCTTATTAGCAAAAGTGAATATCACTCGCTCAAAATTAATTTCTCTAGCAAGTTGAGCTTCAAGAGCTAATGTACCGAGATTGATCTAACGATCTTGACCCATGGTCGATCTCAATCTGTTTTTTACCTAGCGAGCCTTCTGCCACTGTGCTGTAATTAGGAAATGTTGCTCAATGGTATGGTTTTTTAAATCTTCTGCTGTGCATTTTTTTTATATTCTACTCTATCATATAGATATGCACATGCAGATTTCTGTAAAAAACAGGTTTCAAAATCTCTTTTGGTCGGGCCCCCAGAATATGACCGGGCCCCGGGGCAAATGCCCCGGCTGACCCCCCTTATCGGCGGCCCTGTGCGAAGCGACCCATCCGCCGCTATGTCTTCTATGTTGAGTCCAATGAAGTCAAAAATAATTAAATATTTTATTTATTTTTATTTTATTTATTTATTTTATTTATTATTTATTTATTATTTATGAAAATAATTCCTTGAATTTTTATCATTGCAAAGAAAGCCAAAGAAACCCTCAACAGTTTGTAAGGTAGCGAGACGAGGCGGCGCAGCAATCGAAACCGAAGCTCTGTTCTCGTGTTGAGTCAAACGACACCATCAATCTTTAAATATTTAACGAATGTAATTCCATGAATTTTTTATCAGTGCCAAAGAAACCGTCAAAAGTTTGTAAGGTAGCGAGGAGAGGAGGCGCAGCAGCTTAAACCGAAACTATTAAATAATGACATCAATAAAATGCTTCACGAAAGTAATTCCCTGCATTTTTAACATTGCAAAGAAAGCCAAAGAAACCTTCAACAGTCATCATGCCCTGGTATTAAGTCAAATGATCCAATAAATATTTAAATACTTTACAAAAATAATTTCGTGCATTTTTATCATGGCCCAGTTTCACCGTCCCTCCGAGGCCCAAGATATATATAGTTCGTACTTTGTTCGGTAACTCTACTCTGGCCCCTGAGGCAAGAAAGGCTCGGAAAAAGCTTGACGATTATTATTTGCGCAATTATTTTTTATTCTTATTTATAGGGATACTTTTTTTAAATTTTAACCTCGATTTTAACCATATTCATATTCAATAGCACTAATCCTTGAATTGGTAAAAATCGATTGACGTAGGTTTGCGCCGTCTCTTTTCGTTCTTGAGTTAGACGAGGAACAGACGGACGGACAAAACCATAACTAAAGGGGAATTTCTTTCGAAAAATTCCCCTAAAAACGAAACAAAAATGCATCATCGTTACATATTAACCTAAGTATTCGGTAAATGTATTGTAAGCACGGTAAGTAAGGGTTTACAGAATTGGAATTTGTGTCAATTTCCAGTATGCTTTTCAGAACAAAATTGTAGGCCTTGATGTATAGCAGTCTTTTAGGTATGAAGAGTGAATACTCCGAAATAATATTTTCCAATCACTTGTGACTACAAATTTCAAAATTTAAATGGCACACCCTGTATAACAGTTTTGGATTAACGTGTGCTTTATGTTTGAAATGAAACTCGCTTTTGTCGGTGCATCTCCTTGGGCAGTTTGTTATAGATTGTCATACACTTAAAACTGGCATCAGTCAGCCTTGTTTTAAAAACATCTGTTTGGGAGGAAGAATGCTCAAGTGTAAACAAAAATTCCAGCACGATCAAAATAAAAGGTTTTTCCCATTTTATTTGTACGGTATATGAGATAAACACTGACTATCTTATTTTGCAAAGAAGTACATACATCGAAAATGTTCAGATACACAATATATTTCAAGGATCTTGGAGACCATGTGCCATTGCAGTGCTTGCGTTTAACAAAAAAACTACAAAAAATAACAACTAAGTAAATATATATTTTTTTAAATCGTGTAATAAACAGAAACGATACCGGCAAGGCACTACGACGGAAACAAGAAAAAAATAAAGAAGAGCCTCCTTTTTAATTACAATCAATATGAACATGCAATTAGAGAAGAAGAAGAAATCAAAACGTGAAATAAAACAATGTGATAATGAGATCCAGTTAATTAGTGTAACCATCCCCACGTTTCAAGGGGCGGCATACAATCAAATGGGTTGGTTTCCACTACCCCCGCATTTATTCAATTCGGTAAACAAATTGATTGTGCGGTCCGCAATTATAATTGCCAAAGAAGCGGCGGTTCTCTCACGAGACGCCCATGTCTATTTTGAAACCAATCTTATCAGAGAGCCATTGTTAATTTTAGTGCAATTTAACACGTAATGTAGTGGCAAATAAAACGATTAACGATTAAAAATGAAATAAAAGCTACGACGCAATTTATGAAAGAAACGTAGTAAAACGGCCTAATTATATTGTAAGGCATTATTAAATCAAAAGCGTAGTAGTAGACTATGATGGCACCGTCATTTGTTTACAAACGAAATGTCATTACCGCTGTTTGTTGTTTATGGCCTCTACGCAATTGATTGTTAGGTACATATTTGCGATTAATTAAGATTTTGACCTGTATTTTTTCATGCGCTGGCCGTGAGACGTTTCGTAATCGTGTCGTATTGCGCCACCTTTAACTACCTTTTGTTTTTTTTACTTCTAATTGGATTGCCCAAACGAGGTGCGTGGGTGGGCACGCAAAAATTGCGCGCAATCAAGGACGGCGGAAAGAAAACAGAGTTTCCCAAATATTGTTTTGTGAAAACATGTAGTTGACGCTTTAAAAGTACGCATGGCTTGCGCCATAGAGTGAGTATTTCTGTCCGACCTTGACGATGATATACGACGGAGACGCTTACCAAACGTGGGTCGAGGCGTCTCGCCGTCCGCTGCCTCCTCCCCATGCTGCAAAGACAACAGGGCCTTCAGCCATGCCTCGAGCTCATCTTCGGATTCCAGGACCAAGCAGAAACAATCATCCTTGGTGTAAAGGGCGATCACGTGTTTGTGTTTGGTGTCGACTCGCTTGTTGATATTGAAGCAAGTCTTAAGTGGAATGGAGCGTTTCGGCGGGAGGCCGTTATTGAATTTTTTTTCCGAATCGTAGTACTCCAAGCGGGCGGACGATTCAGGTCCTTCGGCGCGCAGTACAAAATATTTCTTTTTGAAGGTTTTAAGCTTTTTTAGATAACCCGCGCGTACAACGGTCGCACTACCGGGGTTGGAGTTTGAGCTTTTCACGGACATGGTTTTGCGCCCTCCTCCCTTACATCGATCACTGAAATTACGTCGCAACAACAGAACAATTGATACGAAATTGTCACTATCACGTCACCATGCGCGCACTTGATATCCTGCTGTTACTGCTGCTGGAAGAACACAGAAATTCTTCGTGCGCAATACTCAAACACGAAAACACGTCAACATTCCAGGTCAATGAAAGGTAACGTTTCCTGCCGCGATGCGAACAGACTGGACATGGAAGAGCCGATATTCGAAACCAGAACGTCTGTAAATAGCTCCAGACACGCACTACCTCAGACAGACAAACATTCCGTGGCCGCTACCTAAACAACGAGTTCACTTCGCGGTATGCGCCAGAGATTGCGACATAAATATGCACTACGACGGAACTCTCGCAACGAGTTGTATACTGTTTACACCACCTCGTCCGAAGCACACGCTATACTACTCTTTTCATCCATCTTGCCGAGGTCGGTCATGTGTTAGTAGACGTCTGCGACTGTTTGTGTCTGGCGAAAGACATCAATACATCAATGCGTCTTCGTCTGTTCCATTAAAATTTCAACGGAATTCGATAACACGCGTTACTCAATTAGATCGTACAACTGCGGCTACGAGCGGTTGTAAACAAGAACTGCGCAAGCGTTAGCGTATAGTATTCGATAACAAGGCTGTGGCTACGAAGCGTCACGCATGTACACAAAACAGTACAGATTGATAAATACGCAATAATGTTCTGGCACTACTATGTAATTGTTACTACGCACTTTCATTTTCAATTAGCACAATTTGTAGAAAAACAATTAAGCGGCCCTTTAAACTCGGTACCTTGCGGAAACTAGCGCGTCCTTGCCGATTTTTCTCCCCCTCGCCCACATGTTTCGGTGCAGACACTTGGCATTGCCAAAAACAACAAATATTACACAACGTGTGTGCGGATTGTTAGTTCCCGCGCTTAAGGAGGGGGTTGTGCCACCGCCTAAGAGCAACGCCCTTTGCAGGTCATTCATACATCAGCCAGGCAGGGCGAGTAACTACGCTACACAGTCAGCCATGACGTCCCGCGGACTCGTATTTAATTAAATTGCGCCATTTCTAATCTAACGTTAATATTTCCACAACGCACGAGACTGCGACCGATTGCGCCCTCCTTCGCTTGCGATCCTCGTTTGTCAAAAGCGTACCTAATTTATTAGCTGCTTACTATGTTTTGAACAATTCAAATTTACTACTTTGTGATTAATTTGTACTGCTCGTTAGTCTAATTAATCTAACGGTTATTTTCCCGCTGCGGACATCTATTGGTATTTACCGTGAACTATCGGCAGCAGCATAAAAGAATGCCAGTATGTAAATTTTGCCTCGTTCAGTTTTTGGTGCCTAGATGACGCCACTATTGAATAGTACCCTTTGATATTACTCATTTTCATTGAATAAACTTAATTTTTTATTCAATGTCATTTTATAGTATCACATCAGCAAAAACGATGGACTGTCTTAGTCTTTGGTATCACAAATTACCTTATTTCACCACTTACTACCCTCGGTACCCCCGCGGATATCACATTTTTGTTACTTACTCTTCGTTGCCTTACGTTACGGCTTACCACGGAGCACGGAGGTCTCCCAGGCTCCGCACAAACCACGGAGCGTTTACTGGCCATCCTCAATATGTCATATTGACTATCTGCATTCTATATTCTTGCGATGTTTGATGCTACAGCGTAACCCGGCGGCCGGCCCATACCATAGATATACGCAAAGAAGCGTATATCTGCGCTCATACTGAACTACAGGTCATCGGCATCGATATTTCCAGCACTGCGCCAAGATACAACTCGCTTTGGCCCTCCACGAATTGCCATTTCCGAAGATGGTGAGGTGTCCTCTCTTCGTGAACAGGAAGGTTGGACTTTTTCGGCGTTGACACCGATCTTCCATTTGGGTTTAAGTCGTCCAGTCTGGAATCTGGACCCTTCTAGAATTTGAATTGTTCCTTTCTCTCCGATTGGTTCTGCAATCTTTTTAGGGGCACCGCTTCTGATACTTTGGCGATCGTCGACAGCAGGCTGATCGAGTGGTGGTTATGCAGAAATGGCGTGGACTGCCTCGGTTTCTGTAATACATATTACGTCGATACGGTGCCACCGAGATGGAAAGTGCGGCAGTCTAAGCACTGCATTCAGAATAAGGAGGTTGCAGGAGCTGCTTAGTCTTTGAGCACCCTGTTCCCGATGCCGTCAGGTCCAGTCGCCTTCCTCGGGATTTTTCTTTTGATGGCGTCGGAAACTTCTCTTCTTCGGCCATGGGCTGCATCACTTTTTCGTCCTCCGACCTCGTTTCTGAAGTTGCGGATGGCGGTCTCGACCTCCCCCTAAAGCCTTCTTTAGAACACGACTTGATCTAACGAATTTCACGAACGCTGGCAGCGCGTTCTGCATGAGGTCTTCTCTCGGATCCAACTCGGAAGGCGGTAATCGTCTCTGCGATCGATATCGCGTAGTTTTGTAAGACAACCTGCACGAGTATTGCAAAATCGCTAGCCTCCGATTTGAAAGAATCGACGTGTTCGGTTACCGGTGCATCGCTCATCCGCGTTTCTTCAGGGGGATCTCGGAAGGCGGACCAAAACATACGCAGCGTCTCAATCTCGTCTAGCGTGTTCGGCCCAGTTCTAGGGATAATCGTCTGAATCAAGTTGTAGCATCATCGAGAAACGATACTGCAGCAGTACATGTTTCTGGACGGCGACGTCTAACTTCCAACACGTCGTCTTCTTCCGGATTGTAGTGAGTGGGCCGGTCTGCGACCCTGAATTTGCCATTTTATGAGTGTATGCTTCCCGGTGCGTAGGTGGATCTCTTGAACCAGCAAGACGTCGACGTGTTAGTGGTTTACAAACCGTTCCATAATGGAAAGGGGGGCGGTGGCATGGATATATAGGTATGTGGTTATCGATGGAGAGCTGACATCAGCTTCTCCCTTGGTCACCATAGCAACGTGTTTCAGGCAGCGATGCTGGCCATCATGATCTGTCCCGAGAGAACTTCTGTATCTACATTCAACGCTCAGTAGAGATTACACTAATAAGCACATATACATATGCATCAGTGACAGTCAGGGGGCGCCGGTTTGATTGCAGGCAGATAGATTATGTGAGTCTAAGAGTAAGTTTGACCTGGGTGCCAGCGCACAGCGGAATGGGGGGCAAGGAAAGTGCGGGCGAGCCGACCCGCAAAGGCAGTGGTGGGGTCTTCGTTGGATCCGAGCCTACCCTAGGAATTGCTCTCTCCGTTTTCAGAGCCGGGATTAAAGGCTGGGTGACCAGTCAATTCCAGGCTCAGTGGCAACAATCAACTAGACTCAAGACAGTCCAGGGCCTTTATAACAGTCTGGGTGTCCTAAGCTTCCAAAACTGAATAGAAGTCCGGTTAAGAAAATCACAGGTGTCCTTACAGAATACTCGACGGTTAACTACCACCTGTACAACATAATTATGGGCTTGCATGAGAGCCCACGTGCAGGTTATCTGGTAAGGCAGATGAAACTACCGAGTATGTGGTTTGTCACTATAAACGCCTTGATCAGAGACAGACATCAGCTCCTTGGTTACAGTTATCTGGAATCGGAGATTTATTTCTCCCTCTAAAGCAAATGTCAAATTAGAGACACACCTAAATGCTTGGGGCGAGTAGAGTATTTGTCCTCTGTAATTGGGCACAAGCCTGTTGAGGGCCCAGAACAAGTGAGGAAAGATTCTGTACACATACTACAGGAACGATCGACAAATAATTTAAGGCAACCATATATGGGGGTACCAGGTAAAATTTGCAACTGGTAATAAATAAAACAGAAAACGTCTGAACACTAGGACAAATTTAACCGTCTGCCACTCAACTAGATTGCCATCGCCCTTACAAAAATGTCAATGACCAAGGCATCGCATTATACATTACTTGAATTCTCTAATGTTGGAATAAATCCACCATAAGATTAAGTTTTGATTTTATTTTTGTCGCTTTCGAGTTTAGACAATCTGTGGTAATATTACCTCGACCTACAGAAAATAAAACAATAAATTTGATATTTATTTTTTTATTGATTGAATCTTAGCAATTAAACCTTTCAATTAGAAAAGAGTTGGAAAGTGTACAGATAACTGTACTATCACACAATCACAATACATACTCATAATAGATCTACAACAAATTTGTGTATAGTAAGGAAACAATTGTGAATTTAAGATTAACATCAGGTGTTTTGCATATTATTGGTTTTACAAAGAAATAACCCCCAGTTATAAAAATATGTAACAAAATTCCCCCTATATTTAAAGCTTTTTTTTTTATCATTTTTTAGTATTGTTTATTGCAAACAAAATAGTTCATCCTCAAAATCTCGCCCAATTTGTATTTTTTGATTTTTTTGGTAATTTATTTATAAGCGTGCAAAAAATAAACAAAATCCTGTGTAATCCCCTATAAAAGTAATAAATTATAAGCATGTATATGCTACTCTTAAATAACGCAGATCACAATAATAACGCCCTAAAGGCATTTCAAAGATATAAAGTTGTGCACCACACAACAAATAACTTTGTAAATTCAGTCGATAGTTAATTATGATATTAAATCTTATCTTTTATAAATATCACGTTTTCTTTCTAAAAATATGAAACACTAACAATTTTATAATCACATAATTTATAATTCTAATTATGTGTAAATCTAATAAGGAAGGTGACGGTGATGTATGGTGATTTCAGTCTTTAAATTACTTCTTACTTTAACGTCTTACTCTATATATGAACGGTAAAGCTTATTCTTACTTAAAATATACGCAGGGCTTATGACTATAGTACCACCTCGTGTTAAATTCCTGCAAAAGTTCTCATTAAAATGCCTTAGAGTCAAAGTAGTACCTACGTACCGGAGAAATTGTGGTAAAAACGAATTCCATCCGCTAGGTGCCTGTTTTAAAGTAAGATATAATTCAAAAGTGGAAGCGGTCGTCGGATCACATTTAATAATACTCAGTCTCCTACATTCTTCCAGTCCTTCGAAGTTAAGGTACAAGGTGCAACCTCGCAGTCCGCAAGGTTCCGATTCTGCCATAGCGATAATATCTTTCGATATTCGTTGTAATAACCCACATGGTAGTAATACTTCGCAGCATCCCAAACTCGTGGATTTTGCTTGTCGGAGTTCAGTCTCGAGTCGTTTCGATAAAGCGTTTATCGCCACCTCGCAATTGTCATCGGACGTGCATTGAGAATCGCAATCCAAGTCTGCAAAGAAAACAAACATTAACAAAATCCCAAACAAAACACTTCCTGTTACTATAACAGTTGTCAGTAACACTAGAGAAAGAGAGTATTATAACATATGACAGACTAAAGCGAGATGAAGTAATGCTAGAAACATTCAATTGTTTTTGTTTTAAAATGATTCTATCTACCACCCAATATCTTGACATGCTTATGTCACCCTGTATAATTTGGCAGCAGACTGAGGAATCAATTTTGGAGCGAATTCTGTAGGCCCACACCCTTAAAATATCTATTGAGGAAGTGTGATATGTACACATCAAGCCTGTTTCAAGTATTGCCATATATCTGGTTTTATGTTTTTTTTTTGGAACAGAATATTGTTGTATCTTCCTTCATTTTTCCCAGATAAAAGAATTTACAAACCTAAGCTTTCAGGTATGCCCTTTTATCCCCCTATGGAATTCTATTTTTGTACACCCTAGGGTTCAAAATGTTTTGTTTGAGAATTATGATCACAAAATTGGCAACAAAAATGTTACTTCAAAGAATTTCCTTAATTTCATTAGGAATTTTGTAGATGTAAATAAGAAATTCCAAGTCTGTTCACGGACAATATGATTGGGTACGAATGACAGGGATGGGTTTAAGGTCTGGATTCCATCCCAGAGAAAGGTTGTTTTAAGTTAAACGGAAGATAAAGTTAGAAGTAGGTGATGATGAGTCGAGCGCGAAGAAAAGATCGAAAATATGCAAAAAAAGATGAAGAAATATTTGACACACCGTTTAGTTCCGGAAGTCAAGTGCCAGACTAAGAAGCATTAGAAAAGGACGATATAATGGTTCTACTATCATTAAAGACAGAGATCCAACAACGTATCATAAAGCATATTACAGTCAAGCGACAGAAAATCGACTATCAGTAAACATTCAGTTCTGTTGCAAGATATGACATTATTCGAACATTATTAACGGTTGCTGGTGCAGATAAAATGAAACTGAATTGATTTGACATAAAAAGGTTTTGAATATTTAAATGGAACACCCTGTATATTTTTACATCTTTGGAATGTGACCTTTTCAAAAGTTTTTACGCCTACTTGATTTTTTTAGAGCCACTTTTAATATTGCATCTAGGTGGCCATGATCGGACCCAAACTAATCGAGGGACCTTAGGTGATCTCAGAAAATTAACAACCGCAAAGTTTTAGCACAGATTTAAATATACTATTAAATCTGTGGTTTTAGTGGCTCATATGAGAGACAGAAATAAAACAATTTGGCAAAATTATATTTTCGTGTCAAATGGCAACCCTTTTTTGGCAAGGACTTTTTTGACGAATCTAACGATATTAATTTAAACTCCGAAATCCAAAAATGTAAAAATATACAGGGTGTTCCATAAAAAATTCAAAATCTGGACCATTTCCGGCGAAACCGGAAGTGAGCGAAAAGAGAAAAATATGCGAAACCTCACCTTTTCATGTACCACTTACCTGTACCAAATCTAATTCTAAATATTTTTTCTGAAACTACTTTAGAATCAACTATTTTCCTCTCTACAAAGGGTGAAGAAAATGTGATTTTCCTCTCTAGTGAGTGTAAATTTAAAACATGCTCGTATCTAGATTGCTATATGTCAGACTTCATTATTCCATACGATAATTTTTCAATTTTGATTGTAGTTTCAGAAAAAATCAGTGGCGTATTTACAGGGGGGGCATAGGGGGCGTGTGCCCCCCCTGTGCCCATCGCGCGCGATGTCGGCATTCTAATGACAATGACTATGGCAAGAAAACAAATATGAACGTAGAAAGGCCACCGCCGTTTGAGACAAATGTACAAATGTGTAATAGTGTAATTAATACTCGAACCGTAGCGAATGAACAGGCCAACTACACACCAGCGCGCGATGCGACTAAACTCGGATCGGATTGAGTAATATAGTTAAGTATCTATGCTGCATTCGGCTCGATATAAATTTAGGAATTTACCTATTCCTTTGACATAAATTTAACCAATATGAGCTATCTATACCTATAGGTATACGAGTATGTACTTAACGATAAAACAATAAAATTGGAAACTATTTTGAAAATGGACCTTCTGTGTTTATTATACCCACTATATTTATACATGCACAATGCATATGCACATACACTCCAAATTTTTTGTAAAAAATTGGTTTTCTTTCTTTACGACGAGCTATTTCGTAAATACGCCACTGGAAAAAATTATAATAATAATAATAATAATATTTATTTACAGGGAACCCCCAAAAAAGAACAACAATAATAAATTACCTATAACAATAACAAGTTTAAAGTGTACATTACACATAAAAAAACATGATATACAAAATTAATTAAATTAAATTAATATAATACCTCACAATAATAATATACATTACCGTTTATACCTATAACATACTCTTAATAAACAAACATGCTACATTATCATTCCAAAAGTGCTATGGTTAACGTTTCTTATAAAAATCCATATCAACATATGTGAGATGTAATTTTAACTTTTGTTTGAGTAAATTTAGAGAAACATTGAATAGATCAATATATGGATAACTATTAGCTATGTGTAAAACTTGAGAAGAAAGTGTTTTTCAACTCTCATTGGCAAACTTTGAACTCGAGTTGAAAAACTCCACTTTCTTCTCTAGTTGCACACATAATTTTTAAATTAATCTTGTATCTGAAATAAATACTGAAAAAGAAACCCAAAAACGCTTTTAGATTAGTTGCCCTGTGGCAGATTAGAGGAAACGAGAAAATTTGGCGCGTCTAAAAGTATAGAGATTATTTTTAAGTGCCGGTATCAAATACTCGATTCTCACATACAGCCACGTACGAACGCAACTGGTTATGCTATTTACCTTTTAAATCCTCAGGTGTGAGTGCGACTTGTTTATCTGAATTAATAAAAAATGTTACTCACGTTGTGGTTGAGGGATTGGTACATCCGTTAAAACGGATTCGATGATGTCCGATGACATTTTATGAGTGGTCGCATTGTTTAAATCGGCCGCTCTTGGAAAAACGCCGGTTAATTTGCTAAATACCGCGTGTAATTTGGAATCGCTTTGTACACGTTCGTCTTTTTTTCGAAACATTTTTTTTTGTAATTATAGGCACGCAATGTACGAGAAAACAAATCGGTTAATAATGTAGATATTACATGTTTATTTACAAAGCGATTCCAAGTTGATGCTGGTACGTCGACGACTAGAACTGCACTAAAATAACAAAGGAAAATCAAATTGCATCAGCTGATCTCTTGATACTGCAATGCTAGTGGTGGTCGTTTGGCCAATAGAAATGCATTGAATTCTTGGCCTGGCAACAGCCGTCAAAATCAGCTGTAACGATCCGGGGCGGATCGAGTTACGAGTGGAATATGTAAGTCCATCTCTTACACTTACCGGCTTCCTTGACCTTCTTTGTACTTGCTCCTTGTACAGTAAACCAAAAATCCTATACGTCCTGACTAGTTTCAAAATGTCTCTTTAGTTGAGATGTTATAAGTAAACAAGCCATCCACACACTTGTTTGTGTTTAAAGTTAAACAAATCCGGAAAGCGCTTAAAGGAAACAAAGAGCAATTGACTTTCACCGATCGTGTAACGTACGTCGCCACCAAATGACACGTCTTTGTTGGGGTTTCGTTTTCTTTCAGCCACCTTCATTTTTCACCGGCCATCATTAATTTTAAATCAAAATACATATAAGTAAGTTAAGGAGCTCGAAATACAGACGTAAAAGTACAAAGTATTACCAAAAGGAAAGGAGAAATCAAGCATACGGGAAAGAATCGTAAAAAATCTTGATGGCTATGTGAAGCAAGGACAAAAGAAGGCGGGAGGAGGGGGGTTAATGATATGAAATGCAAAAGAGACACGAGGAACCTTAAATTCGGCATGGCGAAGAAATGAAAGAATGAAAGGTGAAGGAACCGCGATGGAGATGTAAATTAAAGGATCGGAGGGGGGGGGGGTTAAACTAATTGCAAGGAATCGTGATGAAAGAATGTGAACGTGAAGAGTGAATCAGCCGCAAAGGAAATAGGAAAATGACGCGGAGAAAGAGATATGAGGAAGATGAACGAGAGATAATAAAGGATTCTGATAGAGAGGCAAAAGATATGTAAAGGATGCGTGCAGAAAAATGTAAAGGAGTGGTAAATGCAAGCGGAGGATAAAATAAATCAAAAGAAAACGTGCGCTGAGGGGGGGGGGTACCAAAAAAAAAGCAAGAAAACGCTTCATAGAGATGGGCATAATAATTGACTGAAGCAAACAAGAAACTAAGGGAGGCACCAGTAAGATGTGAAGTAAAGAGGACTAAGTGGGCCTCGAAGCAAGTATGATGCAGTAGTGAAGATGGCGAGTAGATGGAATGAAGTAGGTGAAAGGGTGGTCAAGAATGACGTTAAAAGTGCGAAGAAGCTTGTAAGAAAGGAAGATGTGACGTGTGAAGAAAACGTGAAGGGGATACAATGCGGAAGACATGAAGAAGGCCATGGGCATGTGGAAAGGACGTGAAAACATGAAGACCTATGGGACCCAAAGAAAGTACCATGCGCATTCAGCTGAAAATTTTGGACAAACCCTACAATTAAAAAAAAACACCATAAGCAACGTAAGCTAGGTATGAATTTATTTAAATAATTTGTACATAAATAAATAAATAGGTAGTGAATAAAATACATCTTATAGGTAACAAATTCAGTCCGTAATTTACCATCCGTAGTTCAATCCGTAACTTCCGGCGTATGTGAAGTGAGAAACGGCCGGGGCTGCAGAGTAGGTGACGGCCGCTGGGGCGGCGGCGTACGCCAAGGCAGGGGCGGCGGCGATTTTCAATCCGGGATTCGATACGCGAACGTCGGATTTTTGGACGCTAGAGAACGGCGTGTCGATGGTCTTGCTGTACGTGGAGATCTGACCTAAATTTCCGTAACTGCGAAGGATGTTGGAGGATTGGGAGGTGATAGCGGGCGCGTGTGCTGCGGTGTAGGGTGTGCCGTATGAGACGATTGGGGATGAGTAGGAGAAGTGGGATACGGCGGGAGCGGCGGAGTAGGAGATAGCGGCAGGGGCGGCAGCGTAGGCGACCGGTGCGGCGGCGTAGGCGAGGGCCGGGGCCGCTGCGATCTTTAGGCCCGGGTTAGAGACGCGGACGTCCGATTTTTGGACGCTCGAGAATGGGGTGTCGATGGTCTTGCTGTACGTGGATATTTGGCCCAAATTTCCATAGGTTCGTAGGATGTTGGAGGATTGGGAGGTAATGGCTGGTGCTGCTGCGGCGTAGGGGGTACCGTAGCTGACTAGTGGAGAAGAATAGGTAAAGTGCGACACTGCAGGGGCGGCCGAGTATGCAACGCCAATGGCTGGACCTGGTGCGTAAGTTGCTGGGGAGAGCAGGCCACCAGCTTGGGTTCCGACTATCAATGCGGCGCAAAGGACGATGAACTGCAAAAAAATTAACAATTATAAACTGCGATCTGGTACACAAATGTGGGTAACTTACTTTGAATGCCATTGTAAAGTTGATTCTGTATTAAAATGTTCAATGCGATCGTTTTTATATATGAAATGTATAGCCGTGGGCCACCGTTACACTTTCGCTGACATTGGGATTGGGACAGAACAGGGGCAACACCCATTCATCCCCGTTCCAAAATAAATTACAGTAAGATACGGCGTTGATTGCTTTTAACAACCTCATATCTCTATATCTGTTATGCTATATTGCATTCTAATACATATCTACTTATACAAATATTTCACACCTCCTATTTGCATACCTACTTAATTAGAAGTCGGAACCAAATATTACGTTGCATATAACTCAAGAAATTGCCCATAAGGGAGTATTTAATTAATAGCAAATAAAGAATACATGCGAAGTAACTATAATTGCGTTATGTGCAAATATGGTTCATTTAGTCGCGAATGACGACAAATAATGATAAAATTATACTGAAAGTATGTAAGAAATGCCTCATAAAGGGAACCGACGAAATTTGGAATGGATATTTAAACACAAAATTCCTTAAAATTAAAAAAAAAAATTTTTCTATTGTTCGGTCAAGAATTTCAGCTGCATTTTTTTCGAATTTTCAGAATTTGAGACATCTAAGACTGGGAAATATAGAAAAAAAATGTACCTACTCAATCGTATGCGACATAGGTACTCAACATTCTAGATGAGAAAGCCGAGAATTTCATTATGGTTGCTTACAAAAAATTAAGGAAGAAAATATACCTACACGTTATGGGACGTTTGGGGAAGTACTCGTAGTTCCGAAACGATACAAGTCGATTGTTTTAAAGGTTTCTTTTGTTACACGATAAAAAATATTTTACAGAAAAGTATTCCAAGAGAATTTGGTGCTGAAAAAGGTACAAGAAAAGCAGTTTGAGATTATTATTGTTATTTGAGAATTCAAGAGAATACAGAAGAAATTCCTAATATGAGAGAAAAATTAATTCAAGACCTGCGACAAGTAAAGAAAGAATATGAAGAAGCTATGGAAAGCCAACCGACACCTAAAAGAAGTGTGGAGTGTGTGGTGCCAGAGCTACCGAAATGCAAAAAGAACGAACCAAATATCTTCAAAACTGTAAAAGTAGTTAATGCGGACAAACGGACGGAGAAAGTGACCATAATAGCGCTTTCCAACATGAGTTGGAAAATGCGCTATGCTTCTGCGAGACTGGTCGTGTGTAATTATAGGGAATAAAATATACAGGATTAAAATTGTATAATTATTAAGGTACAGATTAAGTTGTCGGAGGAAAATCTTCATTTATTTACAAAATTCGTCGGAAAAACGACAAAAGAATTTAATTTCATGGGGGGGGGGGGGTTAAATTTTACGTCATTTCTTTTTGGTTAGGGTCCAGATTAAATTAGCAGAGCAAAATCTTCAATTATTTGCAAATTTCGACTGGAAAACGACAAAACAATTTAATTTCCATCAGGGCAGATTTTAAGTTTTACCTCATTTTTCTTTCATGAGGTGGATCTAAATTTTGTGACGGCTTCTTTTTTTTGTTAACGTTAGATTAAGTTGATACAGCAAAATCTTCATTCATAACACAATCCGTCGGAAACGACAAAACAATTTAATTTCATCGAGAGGATCATCTAAATTTTATGTCATCTTTCTTTGGTTAAGGTCGAGATTAAGTTGGTAGATCAAAATCTTCAATTATATCAAATCTTTGTTGGAAAAACAACAAAATAATTTGATGTCATGGGGAGGAACTAAATTTCACATTCCCTTGTGGTAAAGGGGGAGGTTAAGATGGTAGAGCAAAATCTTTATCTATAATTTCGTTGGAAGAAAGACAAAGTAGGTACCTATTTTTATATCATGGGAGGTGCTAACGTTTACCCTAAAAATGCTACAAATTGCACAAGAAAAATAAGCTATCGTTTGTCACCTCACGTATTGACAATTACGCCCTAGTTGATTTTAAAGAACGCAACGACTAGAGGAAACGGGGCCTATTACGCAATACTCCTGCACAAATTAAGGCAAAATATGTAAGTGTAGGTAAAGAATTATAAATGACAATAATAATTTTTTAATTACCGAAAATAATTTTTTGATACAAAGAAATTATGGGAATTGATTCTAGAGGGTAGGTTGATCATTATTGTTGTTTTGTATGAGTTTGTAAGCTGGTCGTGGTTAGTTTCTAATTTTCTATATTAAATGAAATGCAATAAGCGGTGTGGTGTGACCCTATACGGGGCTATTGGATCTGACCCATTGCATAGAGGAAAATTGTATTTCCTCTATTCCCATTGTCAATAGGCTTAGTTACATGTGGCATTGGTCCAAGTGTCTGTTCACAGACAGACAGACACAATCGGCTATTACTTTGCTCTGCCGCTTAATAATTTGAAATAATCATGGTGGACTTATGTTTGTGAATCCGAATCCAATTCCCAAGCTTACTTTCATTGAAATAGGTAATGAATCACTACTCATAAACCTCCAATTTTTATTATAAAGAATAAGTACTTCAATAGTAATTGGTACTGCCTACTGTAATATATTTATAGGTATGTCCCTATCACAAGTGTATCCACTTCAATAAGTAGTTCACATTTAAAAACCAGTTTAATTTTTTATGTTTGAAATTGGTTCAAGGGTTTTAAGGACTTTGTACTACATTTCATTACAACACGCGAAAACGCATGACCGAGGTAGGTATTACCTGCTTTTATTTCGACACCTTATTTTCGGTAGGTAATTAATATGTATAGATAATATGCGTAGGTGAAATAATTACAATAGTCAATATCTGTAGGTATATTAATAGCGCTACTTTTATTCAGAGATCGAAGTACTGTTATCAAATGTAGAGGTATATTTTAAATCTCCTCCCTTAAACTTATCGTAAAGATAGGAAATAACGGTCTAAAATAGGTCACGCTTGTGACCTAGGTACCTAATAAAAATCTAAAAAATACACAGCTACTAAAATTTTAGAATGATAACACTTCAATCAATAAAAACTCAGTTGGAGAGACGGACGGACGGACGGATTACCAAAAACCATTTGGAATAGAAATTTCAAATTATCTTTCGCAAAAATACCTTGCTGTGATAAGAATTTGAAAAAGTATACAATTTTCTCCATCTAAATTATCTTTTATAAGATTAAGATAACTTCCAAATCCGGCAACTGGCAAGGATATCAACCTGCTCGCTGCTCATCCTTCTCTCGCACGTTGTGTTCAGCGTATCTCCGCGTGAATAGATTTCAGATGAAATTGCCGTGGTGGGTAATTGACACTCACCACACCACGCAAGTTTAAAGTTTACAATATTTAACATGCTGCTATTTAAAATTACTTATCAAAAATTTTAACGTGGTGAAGTGCGAATTGGAAAAATGTCGGGGGATCACGACGGTCTACGTCTGAGACGTACACAAAGCGTTACACGAGCTGAAGAAATACAAGCTGAGGAATTAAGAGTGAGAAGATTACAACCAGATAAACCGCAAGTAGTCATTTTCTCATTTAATATTTAAGTAGGCCTCGATTGTCCGATTGTCATTTATTTAATCGGATTGACCTTCAAGAATTCAACTTTGATTTTACTTTCAAGACAAACCGGCGATACCTATGGCAAAGCATTGTATCTGAAGTTAATTAAATTAAACGGTTTAATTGACCCAGGCAAGTTTGCTAATATAAATGCTTTTATACATACGTGCTGCTGCTGCGCCACACACTGTTGCCAAACGTTGTCGAAAATATACAGGGCGATTTCTTTAAATGGGCCGAATTTGTATTGGGTGATTTTTAAGTTCAAATGTTGAACAGAAGCAGGCATAATTCCCCGCAGGACTACAAGCAAAGAGTACTCTTTGCTACAAGTATTAAAATTGTATAGAGATAGACTGTTGAAGTGTAAGATGGGTTGCCTATTAGTTGGTGTACTATACCTATAAAAGAAGTATTTATGCAAGAAATTAAAAATAAAACGAAATCTTTGTTCTGGTTTTCCATTTCCACGTCTTCCCCGCCGTCCCATTTTTCCAACCATCTTGCACTTTTCACCCATATATTTCGCCAAGAACAAATTAATAGCATCGTTAAAACCTTTGGGTCAGACCCAAAACATGTCTACCTTTTGATATGATAGATAGTAATTCCTACACGTCTTATTTCAGATGTCACAAGCCGAGGGATTCGCTATTCTCTTGGACTTCGGGATTCGATAATTTTACGGGATTCGTCACTTGGGCGTTCTTGCTGTTGTTTATGGGAGGTCTTCGCTTGTTATTAGAAAATTTTATTAAGTAACCACATACCCGCGTTTCTCATTTATTAAACCTTTTAAAATTGTAGATATGGAATTAGAGTCGATCCCATACAGTGGGTGTACGTTTTGACAGGGCAGGACGATAGTGGTAGCGAACACCCATCGCTAATTTTGTTGCTTTGTACGCCACCGTATTGTACAAAAACGCCTGATTTAAAGTATTTCTGTTGCAGATTCTTTGGTTCCAGTTGTGCTGTGTTTATTAACTGAGAAAGGTCTATCTGTGGTAGGTAAATAGGCTACCAAAGTAGTGTGGGATCCTTACACATTCCTTACTCTCTTACAGGACATTATTCCGAACGGTCCAGGATTAATAATTCACGTTATAAATTTGTTAGTATTGGTAATGATACCGATTGTGGCCATACAAATTAAAGACGGCTTCAGTTTAAGTAAGTACCTAAAGGGTAAGGTAAAGCGCCTGCAAATACTGATTGTTTTTAGTGGGGGCCACCTCTGTGAGTTTCATTTACTGTGTGCTGTTTTTAAAATTATGGTCGTATGTTCAAGTGAACATGTGGTGTCGAACACAGCAGAGACGTTCGAAGACTAACCACTCATTTCGTAGGCAATCGTTATCTTTTTCAAATCTAGGGAGTGGTAGGTCTTGGAGTGACTACTGTAGTAATTACCTCTAGTGTTTTAGGCGAAAGCAAGAATGGGTATAATGACGATCATGAGCACGAGGAGTTGGTGCAGTACCCAGACAATTTACATTTGCGAGATTTATTTTATTTCATGTTGGCACCTACACTTTGTTATGAGTTGAACTTCCCAAAGACGTCCAGAATTAGGAAACGTTTCCTACTTAAACGTATAATTGAAGTCGTCATAGGAATCCAGTTGATATTAGCCGTGATGCAGCAATACATGGTGCCATCTGTTAAAAATTCACTTATACCGTTTAGTAACATGGACATCACCAAAGCTTCAGAAAGACTGTTAAAGTTAGCAGTAGGTGGCGTGTTAGCTTGATAAATAATATTACGAAGATACTTTCAGATACCCAACCATTTGGCGTGGTTGTGCTTTTTTTATATAATATTTCACTCATTTATGAATTTAATGGGCGAGCTTATGCATTTTGCCGATCGTAACTTTTACAGCGATTGGTGGAACTCCAACAATATAGATACGTTTTGGCGTACCTGGAATATGCCTGTGCACAGGTGGGCAATTAGGCATGTTTATTTACCATGCGTTTCAATGGGTTACAGTCGCTTAAGCGCGAGTATATTCGTTTTTTTTATTAGTGCATTTTTCCACGAGTACATGGTAAGATAGCCACCTTTACCAACAATTGTTAAATCGGTTCCTTTGCAGGTGAGTGTACCATTAAAGACGTTTAAGATTTGGGCATTTATGGGAATGATGGGACAAGTGCCTCTGTCTTTGATTTCCAAGTATATGGAGCGACATTTTGGGCCGAGAATGGGCAATGTGGTTGTGTGGGCTTCCCTTATACTGGGTCAACCCTTGTGTGTCATGATGTATTATCACGACTATGTGATTACACACTTCGGAAAAGATTTACTAGAAGACTACAGCCATGTTTAACGTAAATTGATTCGTTTGTAGGGCAAGGCAATAACTAATACAGTTTGCTTCCATATTCGCGAGTGCTATATTCTAAAATTGTGATTTATATAGGTAATGCCATTTATTACTTTGGTAGGTATTGTTACATATTATTATTTAGTTTTGTCGAAGATTTTGTAATGCAACTTTTATTGTGCAGTTTAATTAATACTCAATTGTTGGAATTAAAAATTTATACAAATTTATGCAGCTGTTATTAGGTAATCTGTTAGGACCAACCCCACCTGACTGTGTCTACCCTTAACATATAAAGGCTAAAAGCAGATGCTCAGCTCCATTTCAAGGGTGACTGAACAAATATTGCATTCTTGGCTTGGGGAAGCAAGTAGTAGTGTAAAAGACTATTTATATACACTGTGTCCATTTTTCGAGTGCTACTATGGGGATCTCGCTTATCTTAAGAGATAGAAACTTGGTTAAATTAGGGCAAAGTTGCGAATTTTCGTACTGAATAATAATCTAAAAAGAAATGTATAATATCTTCAATAGTTTTGAAAATATGGCAAAAAATCAAAAATTTCTGATTTTTATTTTTAACTTTTTCATGGTAAACTAATTGTACTAAGTAGACATTTCTAATTAAAACTTTATTCAGACACTTTAATGGAGATTTCGAATATGGCATCCCGTTTTTAATAACTTTCAAGATAACGGAGAAACACGTGGCAACTTTAGTTTTTTTTATGGGCGCCGTTTTGGAGTTTGACATTTTAAGATTAGGTCTTTTTTTCTCTTTACAACGATATATTGCACATGGTGGTTCAGTATCACATTTTTTCTAAAAATACAATTTTCATTTTATGCGAAGAGTGCTATGCAAAAACAAAACGTTTTTTTGTTGTGAACAAAATGTTGACATTATTTCAAGCAGTGTCATTTACGTTTGCGCGAGTTTTATTGCTAAAATATTATTTATTCTTATGTATCTTGTTCTAATTTCAATTATAATTTTCTTGCAAAACGAAGGATCAATTCTGTTCATATGAAAATCGAATTTTTTCAACACATCTAGTTCCCTGATGCCAACGCTGCAACCGGACATATGCATCAAACTGTCAAACTTTTGTTCACAATAAAAGCGAACGTTTTGTTTTTCCAAAGCACTCTTCCCAAACAATTAAAAATTGTATTTTAGGAAAATTGTGATACTGAACCACCATGTGTGATATACCTATAATTGTCGGAAAGAGAAAAAAGACGTAATCTTAAAATCTCAAAATTAAAAATGGCGCCCATAAGAAAAACTAAAGTTGCCACGTGTTTCTCTGTCATTTTAAGTTATTTAAAACGAGATGTCACATTCGAAATCTCCATTGAAAAGTGTTCGAATAATGTGTTAATTAGAAATGTCTAGCACGACTAGTTTATCATGAAAAAATTAAAAACGAAAATCAGAAAGTTTCGTTTTTTTGCGATATTTTCAGAACTATTGATGATATTTTAAATTTCTTTTCAGATGGTTATTTAGCAGGGAAATTCGCAACTTTGCCCCCATTTAACCAACTTTCTATCTCTTAAGGTAAGCGAGATCCCCATAGTGGCACTAGAAAAATGGACACCGTGTATAGAACAGAATTAAACATGGCTTGAGTTGGTCTACTTTATCTTACTATATTAGAACTTATTGCCTCTTTCTTGTCTAAGAATGGATAAATTTTATTGGGGTAGTTGATAATAATCACAGACATTGCGAGTAGAGAGCTGGACTATAATAGGCCTTGATATTGTAACGGAAATGCTCCAGACATGACGTCGCCTTTGGCGCTCTGGAATTTTCTACGCGCGCGATAGAAGGAATATTCGAGAATGTTCGGGACTTACATTGCTTGCGTGTATAAATGGTTGCGGACCGAACATCGCGGCAGTCTACTAACGAACGAGTACGTAAACATCGAGCGCGGAAATATAAATTGCGAAGTGTGAGTGATATAAATAATCGATATAAATTGTACGGATTTTATAGTGTTTTAGTTCTGTTTAATAAATATTGATATAAATCGAACCCGAATTTATAAATCACGTTACAATATTATCGATTTTGCAGGAACCGACTTTTCTGCTTCTGCAACAAGCCAGTGAATGGACGGCCTCAACCGAAGTCCATCTATTTACAAATACAGTGTAAGTAATGTAAGCATGTCACGAAATTACTTCAAACCGGCGGGAATCAATTTGTAAATTATTGACATTGACCAGATTAGGCTAATCGGCTAAAGTCGCGAAAACAAAACTCATGAAGTTTATCCAATTTATTACCAATATAATTTACTATAAACATGCACACAGTAAGCTAAACAGATTCTAACAGATCAATAATTTATGCGCATCCTCACATTAGAATAAAGAAAAATGATATAAAACATTATCCTTCCAAAGTGTTAATACTAATGCAAGGTGTAATAGCTATTTAGATTACATTCTAGATACATATAAAATAAAGCACTAAATATTAATCACTTTTATTATAGGAAAAGACATTTATATTAATAATGGTTTTCTACAGTTCCAACAAGAACTACTCAATAAGGTCTAATATTCGAAGTTGACAATTTTCGTTATTAACATTTGTTGATAAAATTATTTACATGCATTTGCTTTTCAGACATTAGCAGATTGCTTAACATCTACATGGTTGATAAGTAATTAACGAAAATAGGAATGTGTGTGTAAGAAACAACACTAGAAGTAGCTGCTACTAAAAAATTTAAGTACATATTGTAAGTGTACAGTCTCGTTAACCTCTCTAAAAGGAACTAACATGCGCTTCCAACAGAAGTCTTATTTTACCACTGGTCTTTTTCTCACACTACAGAATCTTATTTCGACATCTGGTGATATTCCCATGGGCGTACCAGAAAATAGTCTTTGTGCAACTCTGGTAAGCCTTACAGACAACATAAGTAAATCATATTAAAAAAAAAACAACTTAATAAAAAAATATATTTTCATCTAATTCACAATAAATAACCTCACCAGGTCGCAGTTTTTCAATGTATAATAAGCACTGCTTCTTATACACACAAATAAATGAGAACGATATCACTACAGTCTAGGACTAAGTACTTCATGAGTTAAAAAAAATTATTATTGCACTTTCTAATGCGTTATAGAAAATAAAACAGAAAAATCTAATTCTGGTGCACATTGGCACTCTCAACCACCACTTGGGAGGTTACATTACCTTGAGGTGCTACCTCCTCGTCCTTATTTTCATTCTCGACAATAACCGATTGAGTAATTTGATTCGGTTCAGTCGTAGCGGGCTCATTTTCGGCTGGTGTGCCATCGGCAGAAATCTGAGTATTACTGTAAGCGGGAGGTAGGCATGACATGGCGACCGCATACGACGGAGGGGGCGGCTGTTTCAGAACGCTGGCGCACGCCGCCTCGTAATCGGGCAGTAGAGACGAATAGTCAGGTTCCGGCAGACGATCTGATCCCTCGCCAGGTAAAATGTAATGAACCGTGCTTCTCATGGCTTGCTTGCGGAGAGTTAAAAACTTGTAGCATCTCCAAACGATGCCGATGCAGTAAGCCTAATTAATATGCCGGGTAAAAATTGGTTAAATAATGAGAACTGTGCGTACCTTCCACAGCATTGATATGAGGAATGCTATCAACACAATCAACGATAAATATTGTGGGCTCAGTTGCAGTAATTCCTTTCGGAATGGAAGATTATGCCAGTGATCGGCGACTAGACTATGTACTGAACGCAAATAGCAGAAGTATCCGGTCGCGGTCAATCTGAAACATTTTCACTTGGTAAAGTGACGGAGTAAGTGTAGTAAAGAATAGTGAAACAACCTCTATTAATACAAAATGGCACATAAGGTCAACCCTCGCTCACCTGTTTGGGTTGCCTGAAGAAATTAAGTCAAGAGTACCCTTAATTTAAATTAATGTAATTAACATTTCTGTTAGTCCAGGAAATAGAGACTGAAAATGGACCATTTCCTGCAAAACGAGAAGTAGTTCCAATTTTTTTTGCATGTCATGAAAGAATATCTGGTGGTTAAGAATCCGAGTTTTCGACCTCCCACCCCTTGTGCTTCCCCCGTACCACCTTTAAAACAAAATAAATTTGGTTGGTTTTTTAGTTTTTCAATGATATCTTTTTATAGGTTCAATTTACAAAACAATATTGTTATCAGAAATTGTGGACTATGAAATTCTACACAACCTTGTAGTAGGGGAGCTAGCACGAAATCCACTGAACGAGAATGATCAAAATTTTAACCGATGGAGTTCCATTTTGCCCTATCGGGGTATGCTAAAATCGATCGTCTGCCGCCTCAGGTCATATGACTTAAGGCGCTGCGGGTACTTCTTGCGGTACCAATTCTGAAAGGTTGTTTTTGGAGAAAATAAGTTATACACCAAATGAAATCGTTGATAATAGCTCTTAAAAAATATTTAAAAAAATCGCGCACATTTGGTAACTCCGTAAAAAAACATTTCTTAGTCGGTTTTTCACGATCTTTCTACGGATATAACTAGGTTACCGTTGGATGAATAAAGCTGATTTTTTTTACAGACTAATAATAGGTACAGCCAATGGCTATAAGAGTGTTTCTTTTTTAAATTTTTTCTCTAACTATAAGATATCTTATAATGTTAAGATAATAAGATAATCTTATAATTAGAGAAAAAATTTAGAAACGAAACACCGTTAAGTCATTAGTAGTACCTATCATCAGTCTGTAAATAAAATCAGCTTCATTCGTCCAACCGTAACCTAGTTATATCCGTAGAAAGTTCGTGAAAAACCGACTAAGAATTGTTTTTTTACGGAGTTATCAAATGCACGCGATTTTTTGAAATATTTTTTTAAGAGCTGTTATCAACGTTTTCATTTGGTGTATAACTTATTTTCTCGAAAAACAACCTTTTAGAATTGGTACCGCAAGAAGTACCCGCAGCGCCTTAAGTCATATGACCTGAGGCGGCAGACGATCGATTTTAGCATACCCCTATAGGGCAAAATGGAACTCCATCGGTTAAAATTTTGATCATTCTCGTTCAGTGGATTTCGTGCTAGCTCCCCTACTATTGCTAGTGGGGATATTTGAATCACTGTGAGATCGTAGGGCTTTCTAATATACGTTTGAAACAAAAAAATGATCTTACTTCCGTTCAGCTACATCCCCCCCCCCCTCAGCCGCGGTAGGAATAGATATTTAATGAGGAATAGAAAATATATGTAATAAGCGTTGTACTCTCTGACTAACTTCACAATCGCCACAAGAGCGTTTAAATATCTATTCCTATCTTAAGCTCTATATCTTTTTTAATAAACATTTCACAAAAAAATAGTGTACATCAAAGTTGTGGAGAATTTTATGGTCTGCAATTTCTGATAATAATATTTTTTTCTAAAGTGAACCATTAAAAAGATATGATTGAAAAACTAAGAAATCAACCAAATTTCTTTGGTTTCGGGTGTGGTACGGGGGAAGCACAAGGGGTGGGACATCGAAAACTTAGATTCTGAACCACCAGATGACTGTCTATGACATGCAAAAGAAATCAGAACTACTTCTCATTTTGCAAGTTAACACCCTCCATTCCCTGGACTATGTCTGCTTCTATTACATAGAGACGGCGCCTGCGCGCTTTCTTACATTTGATGCCTACACCACGAGCAGCTGTTACGGCTGCGTCCGCTCTTTCATGCGGAAGAATACACATTTATTAACATACAAGGTTGGATTGCAGAATTTTGGAATTTCACCCCGGCCATTTGCATAGGTATAATTAACCGTAATTAATTGAGCTACAGATAAGAGCCTACGATCAAGTCGCGATTACATCCGTCAGATGCGCCCTTACAAAAGTTGAATTTTGACACCGGTCCTGTATTTTGAAGACGTCTGGGAAGGACGTAATTAATTAAAGAAGTTTGAATTTCGGCGGCCGGCTGCTTGGGTTTCCCTCTTAATTTAGAAGAGGCTTCTGTCTTTTGACTTTCTGCTGTTCGCCGTTTGAAAAGTGGTATCCTACATCCTACCGATTAATTTTGGTTTTGATTGTGAGCTTGTCGCGCCTTGTTTACCGCACCGCAGTTACAGTGTTCGTATTTTTTTTTAACCTTTTACCTTACCATCAATTAACAATTCACAAAAATGAAAAAAAATTAAAAAAAAGTTTTCGCCTTAAGAATTTCAAAAAAATATCTATACATTTTTGCAATATGCGATATGCTCGTCTTTACTAGAAGAATTTGATTGAAATTTCAAAAAAATACCTCTACAAATAGGATAGTTGATAGGCGCAGTTTGCGCACATTAATCCTCGACATAATAGTAAAAAGAACCAACTAAATATTTTGAAAATTGTAGGAGTAGTGGATGGAGAAAGTGACAATAATAGCGCCTTCCATCACTGTTATTAGTGTGCCTAACTGTCCTATAGGGTTAGAAAGAATTGTGTATTTTTTCTACTAAATCCAAATCTATAATTTAAAAATTTTTTAAGCCGCTTGCGACCAAGAGGCAAAGTGCACTTTCAAATTTGTTTTTTCGATTTTAATAGCTCTTATGGACAGTTCATGCTTTAGTTATAAATCTATCATTATAATTATTTTTTTTCCATTTTTGTTAATTTTTCTATATTTCTGTGCGGCTTTTATTGAACAATATTTAAGTTTGTCCTGTATTTAGACTAGATAGTCTGTTTGGACAATGAATTATTATTATTATTATTAATAATGAAAATACAAACATGAAATAATTTTTAATTTCTGAACGAATGACACCAATACCAAGTCTGTAAGTGGTGTAGTTCCGGAGGTTTTGTAACTCGGACAGACATCAAGAGCGCAAAAGTGCACTTTTTATTTTTTGAAAGTGAAAATGCACTAAAAACAAAACAATGTCGTATTTTTCAGACAACAAACATGTAACTTTTTATATGGACACCCTGTATATTACATCATAGGAGTTTATTAAATTCTCTACAAACGTACCATAGCCAAGATACTTCGAAATAACCAAGATCTTTTGATTATCATTTAGATCTAGTTATCCATGAAAATGTTAAAGTACATAATAATGTAGTACCTACATATTTAAAATGTTAACTGGAAATAAGACTTTTAATATAGTAGGTTGTTAACAAAAGCAACTGAAATCCAAGTTTTGAGCTACTTTTACGCTCCTAACAATTCCATTAGAGATTTAGTTAGAGACAAGTGAATTAATTTAGCCACAATTTGGAGGATATTAAAAAAGCACACAAGTTTGTTCCTTTTAAGTACAGATAGGTTCAGATTTTGGGAGATGCTCTAAATTTTATCAGTGACTGTGCTAAAAACCCACTCTGACATATGATGTAATAATATACAAGGTGTTCCAAATAAACGTCGCATTTTTGCTATTATCCCAAAAATCTGATATTGTTTGATTAATGGATTCAGTAGAGAAAAATACACAATTTTCATAATTTAACCATCTTTCTAACACTACAACTAAGAAAGTATGCAATAGTGCAGATTTAATTGTATAACCGACTCTACCATGCGAGTATATTTGTATGGAAATTGACTCTCAGATAAGTTTAACTACGATAAGAAAATGGCTTTCAGAGTATTTTAATACAGAGGGTCCCCTACTACTTACTGCATTATTGAGTAGCATCGCATGTGACTCCATTGACACACCAATTATAGCATACAATAACAATATCAGTCAGAACTATTGGTTCTTTGCATTTCTTCTATACAAAACATGTATAATTTCCTTCTGTAAGTGTTTCTACGTTGCAAAAAACCTCACTTTTAGCTAAATAAGGTGGAAACTTGTAGCATTGATCAATTTTAAAATTCGTGACACCTGGAGCTCAGATTGACACTTTTGGAACTATGTTCAATTTTTTTCAATGTATGGTTGTCTCACTATTCTATTCTTGATACTGAGATGACGCTTAAGTGTAATGCTTACGTTGTGATAGCAAAGTCAAACAATTGCAGACAGAAAAAGGGTAGCAAGTGAGTCGCCCGTCCTTTTAAGGTTCCATACACTAATAGCAACGTAATTGCTAACGTGCACACTGTCATTAGAGCCCCCATGTCCATGTCAGCTGCAATTCATCAATAAGCTTTTACGCAAAAGACAAATACTTCAACATACAAGAGTACAAAGTCCGACCGTCTTGAGTGGTCGGCAAAAAGTATGGATTGTCATTATCTTTCACTTTACTTAAAGGAGTTGGTAATAAATTGTTTGGCTCAACGTAGTCGGGGGTGGTCTGTTGTTCCACCATCAACTGCTGATGATTGCGCATTATAATAGCAAGTACGCTTAGAGCCAAAACGTGAAGTATCTAAAATATGAAAATAAGAGAACTTTACGCGCATAGTAAGCACTTACCAGATGCCATATACCAAGCAAAACGGTCGCCGTGCGAACGTGAAGGCAAAAGAAACATCGCCATTCGCTGTTTCTACCGGGCCCCATTTTTAACCGCATGGGGAACATACCTCCTTAAATCTTTTAAAGGAATTTAATTAGGAGAAAGTACAACATATGTGACTAATATTAGTAAGTTAACTTAAGGTCAATGTTAATTACATAAACAATGGTTTTTTTTGGTGTTACATGGCCGAAAATGGCCACACGGACAGCGGCTGCACTTACCCTGCTCTTCCACGCTTGCTATCCTTCTATATCGCGTTAAGTACGAGAAAAACGTAGGATTTGCTTAGAAATTTCTTTGGTAGGAGAAATTCATAACACAATACGCGATCACTGATCAAGTGACATAAATCATGCAATGCCGCAATGCAAGGTTGCAGAAACTCCTGGCGTTGCCGAGTTTCACGGAAAAGAACCTAAGGCCATTGTATACAGGGTGTTACGAAATTCACGGACAATTGGGGGGGGGGCTTAATTCTGAGACAAAACCGAATAGAAAAATACTCTTCAAGATTGCAAAAAAAATGAATTATTTTTTATTTTAACTACTAATGATAAAACGAAATTGTGGCACGAATAAATTTAATCATTTTTATTTTCAAGATCATCAAAGTACTCATTTTGGTTATTATCTTATTTCATTTTCAACGTTCTCCATTTTTTGTGGTCACATTTGATTTTTAAGGTTATCAGAGTTCAATGGCCCCATTTTTGTAGTCAATGTGAGGTTTAAAGGTTACTCACCTTCTGGAGAAAAGGTCGATCGTCAAATATGTTTGCTGCTTTGAGTTTTGCAATTTCTGCAAATAAACAATGTGCAAAATAAAGGTGCTATTGCCTAACATCGTCCTGTATGTAGGGTTCGAGAATTAATGCTTCCAATTGGTAGTATGACTCTTGAACATTTCATGATATCAAAGTTTACATGTTTAATACATTAATCAATTTTTATTTAATTTAATGAAACACATTTTTAACATATATAACTAGACGAGGCATTTACTATCACAGAGGGTAGGTGGCAAATGGATGCACAAAACCAAAAGATCAAAAATACGAATATATAACTGCATCGTTTATTTATATAATAACATATCCTGAACATTACTATTGAGATATATATGTATATCCGTTTCAGGAATTTAATAAAAATCAAATTTGACAACCCTACCTAATAGAGTTTAGTTTGCTTCATATTCCAGATCAAATAAATAACTTGCGACTAATAATAAATAAACGACTAAATAAAAATTGAGCCTAAAAATATTGGAAAACAATGAAAACCAATACACCTTTTCATATATAATATACAACTTACAATGCAAAAATACCATCAACGTAATAAAATAATGTTCACAAATAAAAAAGAAACCGACTATACAAACCTCATTTCAATGGCTAGCTTGGTCAAGCAGCATTTAATGAATCTTAATTAACAACTGACAGTACGCAATGTATAAAAAGTATTATTGTGTGGCGTTCATTTGATTCAATTTGTAAAATATCTATTTTTCGTTTTTCTCACGGTAATATCAAACTATCTAAAGCAAAAAGTTTATTCCACAACTTTTAGAACTTTGCCAATAGCAATTGTCTTATCTGGAAAAAAAGCGGATTAGATTCAACACTTTTAAAATAATTACACTCACTTTCATCACGAAGGGTAAAGCGACCCATTTGAGGGAAAAGCTTAAACTGTTCTAAGCAGATAACGCCCGCGCACTCGATTCTCATAATAGCAACTTGGTCTTGTTTCACAAACCTCGGCCTAGTTTTACTTTTTTCTCCAGTCTTCCTATCTACTAGACAAATTAAGGCCTAAAAAATGGAACCGTGAGTCGAGTCACTTATTGTTGATCCCAATCTTACTTTAACTGTGATTTCTTCAGCTGCACAGTGAATGTGCATTACAGCACTATATCCGGCACAAATAATAGACTTATGTTCTAAAATAACAACCTGCGCATCAAAAACGCGACCGGTGCGAATAGGATTATTAGCATCACATAATACGAAGCCGGGACTAACATCCTCTTCTTCTACTCCCTTGACTTTCACCTTCACATTTTCCCCTCCTACAACAGAGCTAACTTCGTCATCATCCGACCACAACTGATCGACTGTTACAGGCGTCTGTAATGTTAAAATTACAAATTGTCACAGCACAGGACAAAGTAACGTACCCTATTTGGCATGATCATTAAGTTTAGACCTTTTCGACATTCGCCCGATTCTACTTTGCCCATTACTACGGTACCCATATCTTTATATTTATCTACAATAGGCATGATGAACGGCCCGTCAGTCTTACGATTGAGCGACGGTAACTCATCGATAAAAGGAATGAAGGCGGGACCTCTGAAATTCAATCGATTAACGAATTGTATGAATATTACGTTTCCAATTTTACTTACTTATACCACGGACAAAGTCTGCCGTCTACTGGTTCTTTGAGACCTTGTCCCGATAAACCGGAACACGGTAGAAATGTGAGATCCTTGGCGGGATTAAAGCCTAACTTTTTTAGATATGGAAGAATCTTATCTTTACATTCGTTGTATCTGCAATAAAATTTGTAATTAATTTACGTGCGCGTCCCTGCGACCTTCCAGTCAAATAAACTTGCTCTTAGACACAACCCCACTAATACTACTACTATTGACATCCCTTGGGAGGTGTGCCATTTTGGAGCAGGAATTTTTGAAAAATTTTCACAAAATAGGATCAAATGTAATAATGATATATTACTTACTCCTACTATGCAATCAAAAATGAGTTGCTGTCGAGTCACCTTTGGAATTTTCATTTATTTCAGAGATATTTTAAACAATAATAATTTATACAATTAATGAAAAATGTATTGAATTTACAAAAAAAATCAGAGCATTTTTATAATTTTGTAAAACAACTACCATTATATCAACATTAATTATGACAACGTTGTCGCATTTAATTCGATTAATCTTTTAAAAAGAAAAAAGAATTATCTCTGAAATAAATGAAAATCGGATTTGAACATACGAGCTTCTTTTTGCTTAATGGACATGTCTAAAATATTTCCATTTCCACCCGAATCACCCTGTATAAATTTATTGTGTGGACCACGTCTGTGCACTTACACTCCTCAAATATACAGGTAATTAAGAGGAGTGGAAAAATGAAGCTTCGCTTAAATGTGTACTCAACCGTTAATTCGATTAAATGCACCAATTTTGATGAAATTTTTGTGAATTGTTTAAGTAAATTCAGATCGATTGTGAGAAAATGTCTGTTGGGAAATGTTCCTGGGTGTCAAGGTGCGCGGTTAAAAATTCACCGTTCCCAGACGGTCGGATGTAGGGACTATCAATATATTGGTGCTTTTTTGTGCCAAATCAAATTTCTTTTCGCTCTTTTGCCTTTAAGAATATTCCAACAAAGCTTAACACAACCCTAATTACAGTTGCACAACAAAATGATAGGTCCGTACTAGTCAATATAATCTATAAATAACATTTAGATTGTAAATACATATATGAAAATTTACATTATAAAATTAAACATCACAATAGGAAGTGATGAATACATAAACAAATTTATTAAATATACCTGCACTCACGGACGAATGCATCAATTAAGTAAAATTCATTTTCTTCAATAAACAAGTTTTTGATCTTTTTCCTGAATGGTATTAGTGACAAACAGTTGTCTCTATGATTGATTCTAACAAGTTATGTAAACTCCTGAAAAAGTGCAAGATTCCTTTTCACATTTAAGTTTTTACTACTTCTCCAAATTCTGTGTGTTTTCCCACCTATACAGGGTGTTTTTTGGGAGCTTTAGTTAAACGTTTCTGGGAAAGTAAAATAGGTAGGTTTTTGAAAATTTGTATTTAGGAGTTACGCTGAAGGCCGAATCCATGTAAAATATTTTCAAAATGGCCGCACTACCGGAAGTATTTAGTAACTTCGTTATTTTAAATAGCAACCCAAATTTTTTATTGGGTTTTTGGATTCTACGTGAAATTTCACTTCTTTGGATACCCATATGTCGATATCTGCCATTTATGGTTTTTAAGTTATTTTGACTTTAAGAAAAAAAATGGCGGATGCAGATGGTACCTTGATAATTGATTACTTGAAAACGGTTGTAGTCATGGTAACCTATTTTTATCAGTGCATATAGAATGAATACAGCTTTCTTTTAGTGTACTTCAAAAAAAGTTAAGTTGCGTAAGACCGCCCCTATGGAGATCCAAATTTATGAAACTTCAAAGACTAAAAACTCAGTTTTTTTAAATGGAATCACCATTTTCTTAATATTGCATGAGATAAAGAATCGAAATGGGCATATTTTGACAATACATGTTCCTATAGCTATCTTTAACAGTTTCTGACTTATTCCCATTTTATTGAATTGACACTATTTTTTTCGAATTTTCTTTTTAGTAGTCGGCCATGATTTTATAACAATTGAATTTTAAACAATTCTAGTGACACTAATCCGTCACCTACTGTTATAGGTTAATATAAGTTTTTCAAAAATCGAAAAATGACTCGCAGTGGTTTCACCTATTTTTGAATTTAATTGTTATTTATGGTGAAATGGACAGAATCGCGGCACATGCTTGCCGTACATTCATTCGAACACTGGAACGAAATTGTAAGAATTTTGGAAATGTATCCCTAAATGCACTACAAACCGTTGAAGCACAAGTGATACAAAGCTCTACAAGAGAATATTTAAGAAAATGAATTGAATTGCAAATGCAAAATTAACAAAATAAATTCAATGTAAAATATAAAAAACTTCGTTGAAACATTTTTGGTATGGAATTGTTGCTAGAACAGATATCGCATTACCTCTCTGAATTTTTAGACTTATACGTTGTTTAAGAAATTCAGTTGAAGATTTTTCAAAAATTTTCCGTCCTATATCCTTAATAAATGACTTATTTATTAATGAATTATTTAGACTAGAATCAATGATATTAAAGAATCCTTTTCTTGATTTGTTTAAAATTCGATTGTTATAAAATCATGGCCAACTACTAAAATGAAAATGCAAAAAAATGGCATCAATTCAATGAAATGGGAATAAATCAGAAAATGTTAAAGATAGCTATAGGAACATGTAGTATCAAAATATTCCAATTTCGATTCTCTATCTCATGCAATAGGAAGAACATGGTCATTCCATAAAAAAAAACTGAGTTTTTGGACTTTGAAGTTTCTTAAATTTGGATCTCCATAGGTGCGGTTGTACGCAACTTAATTTTTTTTGAAGTACACTAAAAGAAAGCCCTATGCACTGATAAAAATGGGTCGCCATGACTATAACCATTTTCAAGTAATCAATTATCAAGGTACCATCTGCATTCGCCCTTTTTTTTCATAAAGTCAAAATAACATAAAAACCATAAATGGTAGATATGGACATGTGGGTATCAAAAGAACTGAAGTTTCACGTAAAATCCAAAAATGCAATAAAAAAAATAGGGGTTGCCATTTAATATAACGAAGTTACTATCTACTTCCGGTGTTTCCGGAAGTGTGGCCATTTTGAAATTATTTTACATCGATTCGGTCTTCAGATTAACTCCTAAGTACAAATTTTCAAAAACCTACCTATTTTACTTTCCCAGAAACGTTTAACTAAAGCTCCCAAAAAAACACCCTGTATAATAGTGTACTCATGTACTGTACATAAAAAGATTCCATATTTAAATATGGCTTACATCTGACTTTCTTCATTTCATCCCTTATAGAATTCAATTTAAAAAACCCACATAAATCTAAATCATATAAAAAAAAATCCCTTTCGGCTAGACCGATTAGGTGTAGATAGATAACTATAAAATTGTCCACCAATTTTGTTCCAATATGGCGGAAATTTCTGGTTCACAAACTTGACCGAGATATTTATAAGTTACATTAACCCTTAAAGTTTGGTCGAAATTTGTTCATAGTTACGAAAGTTAAGAGTGAGATATATTGGTACCATTACAATAGGTGGAATAAATCTACCTAAAATACTCGACATTACACATTTACAAATATTCATGCAGGCCTCTTAGTACCACAGTTGAGCTTCCACACCACTGCGCCACACAGGCCGGCTATTTGATTCAGGGATGATAAGGTCTGAAAAATGTTTTCTATCAATTTCAAAATAGCGTATCTAGAAGGCATCAAATACAACTGACTGGCCATACTCTCTAATTTTTCTCACAATGACATACCAATAAGAGAATGGATTGATTTTACTAAGATTTTTGGATTTTGTAATTTTTTCCCAGAAATTGTTGCTCCATAATGGCGCACCTCTACACAGGACAGGAGTGCTACAAAATGTCTGCTCAATAAACTTTCATATTTTTGAAAAATAAATCAAAACTCCATGTTTTAAAAAAAATCGCCATATGTCAACCTCTCTTCCGGAAAAAGGAAGCCAGCATTGCCAAAGAAAACATTTGCCTATGTTCTTTCATTAAAAGTTGTATAGAAAAACTGGCTCAAATGCAAAAGATATCTCCCAGACTTTAACCCCATAATGAAACTTTTCTTACGAGACATTAACATTACCCAAGCGCCTTCTAAAAAAACCTACCTTCCTTCGTCCCAATTGACCGTGGGATCATCCATTTTATTAACTAGAACTACAAGATGTTTAACTCCGGCCGTTTTTGCCAACATGGCATGCTCCCTGGTCTGTCCGCCTCGATCGAATCCCGTTTCAAATTCGCCCTTCCTCGCCGATATAACCTATCTCACCGTTTAATAACAACGTCAAATAAATAGAAACGTGAGCCTTACAAGTACAGCCAGATCGGCCTGAGCGGCGCCGCCAATCATGTTAGGAACAAAACTTTTGTGACCTGGAGCGTCTAAGATTGTGAAGTGTTTTTTGTCAGTCTCAAAGTATGCGCGTCCGACCTCGACGGTCTTCCCCTTATCACGTTCTGCAAAAGAAACAATAAAATCGACTATCGAAACAAGCGACAAAATCGTACCTTCTTGATTAGTGTCCAATGCCCAAGATAAATACCACGACTCTCGGCTTTTCTCTCGAGCTTCCCGTTCGTATTTCTCTAAGGTTCGCTTATCGACCATCCCGGTAAGTGCCATAATCTGCCCGCCGATTGTAGACTTACCCGCGTCTACGTGACCAATAAAAACTACGTTAACGTGCTCCTTTTTGTTCTTTGCGACTTCTTCGGACTTAACAATTTTTTTCTTGGTTATTTTAGGTGCCTCTTCGGATGAAGGTTCCTCGTCGTCACCTTCCGGTGTTAATGCATCCGCGTCTTCCGCCTCGTCCTCCCAAGTGCCTCCTTCGGTCCCGCCATCGCCGGGCGATGCATCACCATCAGCTGGTGGTAAGGGAGGTGGTTCTTTGACTTCATCCCTTTCTGTTGGTTCATCTACATTTGTTCCTACAACAAATGGGAGTAGCACTATTTTTAGAAATCCATATGTGCAGATATGCTTAAACCTTTAATCTATAACCTAAATGCAGTAAAACACAGCCATAATGCAGTCAAAATTTCACCTTACCATTTAATAATGAATCATGAACGGGCGAGTTCTCACTGTTGGGAGATTTCGTTGGTGAACTCTCGTCTGTAATTACGGCTGACCTAGCGAAAGAAGGCACGAAAACTTCTGCATTCACATTCAACGTGGAAAATTTTGCTGTGACATCTGCAGACTGCGTTGGAGAATTGTTCGCCGAACCTGAATCGGCCTGTGTCTCCCAAGAATCTGGGGCGTTATTATTCGACATTATTACTTTTCGTAGATTACACTAAATATTATTTATTAAATCTTATTTAATATTATAAAAGCAGACAGAATTCAACAGCACAATCCGCGTGCACTCTCTCGGACACCGGAAACTAATGGCCGTCTTGTCATTGTCACTACTTGTGCAAATAACTATTAAAACTAATTTAAATTCGGCGGGAGTTAAATTCTCTCTTCAGAAATCGTTTAAATAAATCATCCGCTGTTTAAGAAAATGCTAACAAATTCAAAACTAAGAACCGTCAAGATATAATATTGAAATGCGATTTAAAAATTCAAATGTCAGGTTAACAGGATGTTAAACGGCGGCAAATTTAAAAACGGAATTTGAAGACCCAATTTTCTCGGGTAGGTAATTAACTAATCAATTATTACTTTTTCCAATTTCTTATCGGTTGTTGTCAACATTTAATGATCAATTGTCCTGAAAGCTATTCTGTAAATTATATCTAAGCGTACTTATGCAGTAATGGGCGATCAAAAATGAGTTGCTGGCGAGTCGCCTTTGGAAGTTCAAGTTAAATACGATTTCTCAGTTAAACAAAAATTCCAAAGGTAACTCGAAAGCAACTCATTTTTGATCGCATAGTATAAATTTCTACAGCATAAAACAACAGGACCGCATTTAGCAAAAAAGATTGCATATTTTTTTATAGTTGAATTCTCTAAAATATATTTTGGTCATTTTAACTCATTCGAATAAGTCGTTATTATAATAGGATATAGTATAATCATCAAATATAATTATACTCTCGCTCAGTAACAGTCTGATTCACAACAGTTAAGTCAAAGGTCAACTAAATTATACAAACATTTATGAAGATTCTGAAACATATTTTCACGTGTAACATGTGTTGCCTTAACAATATCATTCTCCAACGTAACATTTGGTCATAGATATATAATACTAAAGTCTATGTATTGTGTATGTTTTCTGTGCAGCAGTAGTGCTACGCTATGTCCGTGGTGATGGTCCTACGCAATGTACGACTCTTAACCTCTTAAAAAAACAGAGGTCCGTGACCACTTCCCAATATACCTATATAAGAGTTTCATAAGTTTGATATAATGTACATTATGTCAGTTCCTCTGTATACAGTTACACGGGATACAATAAAACAACAACTATAGCACCTCAATTATAGGTACAAGCATTGAATGGTACAAGCTTCAAAAATTTTGTTTTTGCAAGAAATTCATTGATTCTAATGGATCACCCTGTACACCTTGAATTGTTATCGTCGAGTTTGGTTCCTGCCATTCGCGGATAGATGGCTCTGACCTTTTGACAAGTAAATGACAGATAAACATTAAGGGTTATACTTATAACCTCAAAAATTTCTTTTACTTTCGCATTTTCTCAACGTTTTCGTTTACCATGTAATTAACTACCAAGCGCGATAATGAATTTATACGACGAGTGCTTAGACCACAATCCATTTTTCCAATTCGTCCAAGAGAACCACGGCGATATTATACAACAATCCATCGAGGAAGACTGGATAATTTGCGTACCAAGAATCGGATCGTTCGACTCGCGATGCGTTACAAACGAGGATGTTTACGAGAATATCTTAATTCCCAACGCCGATCTCCCGGTTACGCACTTTTCTACTTTGGCGAAACGAGAGGTGTGCGTTTGCGACAAGTCGATTGTGGTAAACGGCGACTACTCCGTACGGATCCTGTTTGAGGAAACTTACTACGTTAACAAGCACCAGAAGTATAAGTTGTGGTGTGTGGAACGGCCGTTGAATAAGAGGCACTTGATTGTGGCAAATGGTGATTGCTGCTCTTGGAGTGCTCGCGATTGTATTAAGCTGTTGTGGACGAAGGACCGTGCCATTTTAAGTAGTGTTAATAAGTTGATTGAGTGCTACTTAGATGAGGATTTACGGTTTCAGAGTTTAGAGGTGTTGGTGCAGAGGACTAGTGGGTTGTTTCACCAGAGTGTCGATGTTGTAGCGAAGCAAGGCAGGGATGGCGAAAATATTTGCTTGGCCTTAGAAACTTATATTCAACAGTGTGCCCATATGAAGTTACTGCGCGCAATTTGTAACTGTACAGCTCGTTACGATGCCAGTCTGAACAAAATTATTCGTAATCTAAATGAGGTGCAAATAAGAGATTTGGATATTAACTCCATGTATGCCGACTGTTTGTCTGTGGCAAAAAGGTATATTACCAACTTTAGTAAGGTGGTCACCGTCTTGGGTAAAGTGGAGTGTTTGCGGAAAATCTTCGATTTAATTTCGAACCAGAAAGGGGTGTGTGTGACCACAGATGATTTACTAAAAAATTTTGTACTCCTTATACTAAAGTCGAATGTAAGTAACTGGGTCGCTAACTTAAGCTACATAACTCATTTTCGTTTCTCCTCTCTTAGTTTGAAAGACGAAAATTCGTTTTTAATAACTACCCTTGAAGCTGCGATTGAGTACATAAAGAGAGGCGAAATAAGGGTGGACTGCCGATTTGATGAGGATAATTTGGGCAGATACTTTATGGGAATATGTGAGGGTGATATATGTTCGGTAAAAAAACGTTGTAGTCATGAGAAAGGGGAGGACATGGCGCTTTGCCATCCCTTATGTACGTGCGACAAGTGTGCCCGTAACGCCATAGATGTTAACAGTTGTAATGAAAAAGGATGGACCGCTTTACATGTCTCGTGCTTGCACGAGCGTCCTCATATTGTGGAGTACTTGCTGAAAAGTGGTGCCAAAGTAAATGTCTGTGATGATCTCGGACTAACCCCCTTGCATTACGCCGCATTAAAAGGTCACCAGAATGCTCTCCTTTTGCTGTTACACGCCGATGCCACCTCCGACGTTCAGGATTCCAATGGAAACACACCATTACATTTAGCCGCCAATAACGGGCACGAAAGCTGTGTGAAAGCCCTACTTTACTTCAAAGAGCACAAGTCGTGCGCGATTAACGCGAACATAGTCAATAACATCGGGGACAGCCCTCTACACCGAAGCGTAAAGTGGGGCTACCTAGAAATCACTTCAATTCTTCTGCAATATGGTGCCGACCCCAATATATCCAATAAGTGGAATCATACCGCCTTTGACATCGCTCACAATGACTACCTCAAGAACCTACTACTCAAATCTTTAAATGTCGACAAAACGGTCGACGGTACGACAATTGAACTGAATAAAATATCGCCGGGGGTTTCCGAAAACTTGGAGCAAATGAAGAAGATTGACCTCCTACTCAAATCGATTAAAAACAACGACCTGCCTTTAATGTGCTACTATTTAGGCGTACCTAGCCTTCAGGCGACGAATTTGAACACGAATTCGTCCTGTCACCCACTTTGTACCTGCGATTCCTGCCAAATGCAATACGAAAACTCGTCTACAGCGCCCCCGTCCACCAAGACCGTCGCCGCCCTACCGGTAAACGCGGTGAACATCGAAGGCTTCACCCCTCTACATGTAGCGGCGAAGTACGGACGATTGGCCATGGTCCGCCTTCTGCTCGACAAAGGTGCCTTAATAAACACAAAAACACGTAAGGAACAACTGACCGCCCTCCATCTCGCGTGTCAGCATCACAGAATCCAGGTCGTTCGCGAATTACTGAAATGCGGGGGATGTAATGCCGACATGCAAGATGTGAAAGGTAATACTCCATTGCATTACGCTTGTTTAAGCAACGACGGTGGTATTGTAGAGTTGCTTTTAAGTCATGATTGTGATATTAGTATTAAGAACTCAAATAATAAAACCGCATTGAAGGAGGCGCATTCCAAAATGTTTTGGAATGTGGTGAAATTATTTAAAATTAATTCAAATAGTAACGATAACAATGGTTTATTTTTATCCTTGTGAAATTTAAGTCGTTTAGGGCAAGGATATAAATTTTCATTTATTGGTCCTTACTTTGTTTACAGTTAATCAACTAGCAATTAAATGCTAACGATCTTTAGTGAAAAAAACAGGATCAGTGCCTTGTTAATTATCGCTATTAAATCAATTTATGGCACCCTTAAACTTATTTTATACTCTTTTCATTTACATTCCACGTTTGTGTTGCCTCTTTATAGCACAGAGCAATCGAAACCTTTACAATATTGATTAATTTTTCACACTGAAACACGCCAGGGTGCAACTAATTTTCTGCATGCTGATAGTATGGAATCTGTCTCCCTAGTATTCATTGTCTGCCTGTTCCTCTTCCTCCTATACACTATACAACAGGTACAGTCCTAGGTACAAAATTTACTTTACAAAAGTTCCTGTGCAATATTTCGAATTGCCATAAGAACGCATTTGGGCATTAAAATATTCTTCTAACTAAATCACTTTTTGTTACCATAAAAATATACAGGTTATCTGTGTAAGTAATGTTACTTTATTCAATGTCTTGATTGCCCGATGTTCAATTTCTGATTTCTTCACTTTAACTTTAATCCTAAGAAAAAATACCTACTTCCTAATTAACCAACTTTGCTCAAATAATAATAAAGCTAGCAGTAGTACCGGATTTAGTTAGAACACACTATAATTAGTGAACCGTGTCGCGCATTTTAAGATGCAAAAAATTGAAGAGGTCCATTTGTTTGTCGTAGGGCGCGGTTTTGCAATAAATCATTACAATGGAGAAGTTTCCAGTTCTTTGTTGTAAAATAATTATGAGAATTGAAACAAAAATGCCAAAGATTCATTAAAATACCTCTATAAATGAAAAAGTTACAAGATTTTAAAGTTGCGCTTGGAAAAATAATTTCGTTTCAGTGTGTGACGTCACTTGACCTATTCACATAAGATGGCTATTCGTTCGCTTACTACGTGTACGGTTGGTTACGGACTCATTAGGTCAATTGACGTCGCAAGCAGTGCAGACTACTACTGTGTTGCGCACTGTAATACTTAAACTGAAATAATATATCAGTGATTTATTACGGATTTTAAATTTTTCTTTACTAGTTACTACAGTCAGGGAGACATTTCTGAAAAAGGCTCTCTAAATCATGTCTAACGGCGTTTTGTGCTATAAACTGGCAACAGGCGGTTCCAGACTAATTTGCCCCCGTTCAAAACGATGCGCCCTGTTGCCAGACCCGATTTTGACATTTAAGCCCTTAAATCCAAGATGGCGGCCAAAATTTCGTCGTTTTTTCGGTTCGAGCCCACAAGGCAGCAACTGAACGTTTTTGGTAGTTTAAGGGTAGAATAATATCTAGTACACACGACGACACCGTTTAGGCACACTTTCGTATTCATATTAAGGGCGTAAATGCCTAGACTCCGCTTAAAAACGTCAAAAATGCAAAAGTCATCATTTTTTTTCTTTCTGACCGGTTGTCGACGTCCAATATGCATTCATATGGTCAAGTTAACATATAAGTATGTGGGGACCACCAGCAGCGCCATATGCCTGGGGCCTAGATATCAAGATGGCGCCTGGAAAGTCCAAAAACAGTGAAAAAGTCGTTCTTTTTGCCGTAGTTTTACTACACTGGCCACCCTTTACGTTCGCTGTTCATTTTGGTGTTCTGGAACATTATTATGAGTAATTGCGACTGCCATCCCGGACCATATCAATACATATTGGACGCCGACAACCGGCCAGAAAAAAAAATGACGAATTGCTGCATTTTTGACGTTTTTAAACGGAGTTTTCGCATTTAGGCCCCTAATATGCATACGAAAGTGTGCCTAAACGATGTCGACGTGTGTACTAGATGATATTCTACCCTTAAACTACCCAAAACGTTCAGTGGCGTGCCTTGTGGGCTCGAAATAACCGAAAAACGGTCATTTCGCCCGCCATCTTGGATTTAAGGGCTTAAATGCCAAAATCGGGTCTGGCAACAGGGCGCATCGTTTTCAGCGGGGGCCAATTAGTCTAGAACCGCCTGTTGCCAGTTTGTAGCACAAAACGCCGTTAGACATGCACTTTTCAGAAATGTCTCCCTGACTACTATATTTTATTGTCATTATATTAGATATTGTATTATCAACACCATGAAACTCGTCCAATGGAATCATCTATTTTTTTTTAGAATTCAACACTTTCGTTTTTCGAGATTGGAATTTTAAATTCTTTCAAGTTATTAATTTTATTATATTGGTGATAATGTGATCAAAGATAATACTTTATCTTTAGATTTAACTTTTTGAGGGATAGGGGCACCTAATAGACGCATGCTCAAGTGAATGTAGTTGCTCTCTGTCTGTAAGCGCTTGTGTCTAGTCCTCCTTGAGCATGAATAAATCTTGTGTTCTGGTGTTTAACCTTGGACTAGAGGGAACCGCCATTCATCTTTAATGTTAAAAGATTTTGATAACTGTGATATGATAACTACATTCTATTTAAGTTATACCTCGATGCATTACATTTACAAAATTAAATTATCCTTGCTCTAAATATGTACCTTATTAATCTAGTTTAATTCACTTCTTTGTTTATTGCAGAGTAGGTATATGTTGGCTCTCTTCATGTATATTTATATTTTTACTTATAGTATTACATTGTACCTTATTAATTATTGCTTTGTTATATCCCTATTTATCTATTATAGCTATTATATGTAAAGCAGATAGGTACTTTTACATGTTTTTAATGAAGGTGTATTTAATGGTTCTTTGTTTGCTTGTATAGAAACTACTTTTTCCATCACCTCGCCTCACTGCATTCAAATCAAATTCTTGATGATTTCTCTCTGTGTAGGAGGTGTGAAGATATACTGATGAATGACATTGTGCTACTGCAGTGAACCACATACCTAAAGGTTCCTGGAGTGAAAGAGTAATGCCACCTAGGAATGCCTTAGAAATCATCAGGAAGATTTTAGATTAAACTAGAGATGTTGAGAATTGTATGATACCTTATCGACTGTATGGGGTTCAACCACACAGGAGAATGTCACTGGTCTGTTGTTTCTTTCCTTTGGTAGTGAGTTTCCATAATCAGTGAACTTTGACACTTAAAGAACTCAACCTTGTCATCCTTCAAGAAGTTTTCTGTTCCAAAAGCAGTTTGAAAAACCCTAGAGTATTTTGATTGAAAGAAAAGCTATTTTTTTTTAACTTTTCGCCTAGTGTGGTACATATTCACCATCCAATTTTTTAACAAATGGCGTATCATCCGAAGTACGCATATTTACACTTCCTACATAATCCTAGAGATTGAGTGAAAGAGCAGCTCTGTTGCACTTCGCCTCTATACACAGTTAGTTGATTTATTTTCCATTCTTTTTTTTATGAACAAAGGCTGTATTATTATTATTGATTTGCCAGCATGAAAGAAAGGCATCATAGTTTGTATTTTGATATTTCTGGATTAATCTTGAATATCCACAATAAATCCAGTGGGGCAAATTCAGTTTCACAGAAACGCCATATTCGACACAATGTAAATAATATATTTATTCTTCCTTTAAGTTACAAACCTGAATACATATCAAGAGTAACACATTAAAGCAAAAAATCACTGGCTTTAATTAAATGCAAAATGGTTGCAAAACTATAGGTATCTAATCAAAAACCTCATACATAATAGACCAATCACAATGAACTAACCTAATCTAAAATATATGCAAATAAAAAGTTAATGTGAGCAAATTTTTAATAAAAATTACATTTTATTATCTTACAGAGCATTTAATACCGTCTTAACCACAGAAACATAGTACACACAAGCAAACGAATTACAATAGAAATGATCAACGGCAGTCTGCATTACTACAATATTGGGTTGTGCATAAGTCGATAATGTTAGAATGGTAAGGCAGACAGTTGGTAATTATCGCTATAATTATGTAAATGTTTCAAAAAGGTAAAAAGGTACAAAAGGGTGAAGCGAATACTTTTGGTTTTGATTTCTTCATATTAGCACTGAAAGAAGAAGATTATTACAATCCGTAGGAGACTACGTTACCTTAACAAAGAATGGTAGATTTTTAATCTTTCCAATCCTTTTTAATGTCGAAACTCCACTCCCACTTTAGATGTTCGTGCTTATCGTCGTCGGTAAATAGGGAGTGTACCGTGTAGTTACCTCTGGTCATCATACCCGATGGAGCATCTTCTGGTGGTGTTGTGTATGATTGCATCTCACTCTTTGGAGCATACGATCCGACCATATGCGTCATCTTATCAACTATTGATGAAAAATCAATTAATTTCTAACATAATTATTATCCTCATAAGTAAAATGAAGGAACATAAAACTAAAATCTAGTTCGCTTAGTCACAGATGATAAAATCTAACTGGGCTAGAAATTCATATTTAGGAAGGAAGTTTTATTAAAAGAAGGCCAGAGACTATACTTATCAGCGT
Source organism: Photinus pyralis (assembly GCF_008802855.1). Taxonomy (NCBI): domain Eukaryota; kingdom Metazoa; phylum Arthropoda; class Insecta; order Coleoptera; family Lampyridae; genus Photinus; species Photinus pyralis. The sequence continues at coordinate 29,651,563 of NW_022170819.1, read as the reverse complement.
AGCGGATACCTCAGGAAACTTGCCACAAGGAAGGGGGGGGGGAGGGGTTTGTCAATTTTCAATATCATCCCTGCAAGAATCACACAAAATTTTATAGGGTCGCAAGCATGGTTTCAAAAGAAGAAAATTTACCTGGTTCTAAAAAGGTCCACAGGAGGGCACAAAAGAGAAAATTAAAGGGGTACGGATTACATTACCCGATCAATCTCACCTGGAAGACCCAACTTGTATGTTTTCTGTACATACTTCAACCCGTGAACGATCTCTCTTTGTACGATAAACTCGATCCGAATTCGGTACGAAATACCCTCCTTAATAGCAAAGGTCTCTTTCTTCAGCTTGGAAATGTCGCCAGTTAAATCGAGAGAAACCTCCGGTCGATCGGCGACGACCAGAACCAATTTTTTCACTATCACCTTTCGAGGATCATCAGGTTCTACAAGTCCGTGAAAATAATCAATTAACCGTGGTTAGGGGAGGAACATACCAACAATCACGGTCCCCGACTCCGCCTGACCTAGAAGGGCTTGTTTGTATTTTCGCAAGCTCTCGTCCTCTTGGTCGGTTGCTAAGATTTCCTCGATTGTTTTTTCAGGTGGTGGTTTGTAGGTACTGTCCGTTTCGTGGTCGAAATCCTCCTGAGGCGTAGGTCCATCACCAGACATTTTACTAAACAATGAAAAAGGTGCGATAGTTTAAGGAAGGTTAGTAAAGGGCGCAGATAGAAAACCCTTTGATTCATTTTTAAAAAAAGGGGCGGAAAGCATGGATTTTCCGCTGAACAAGGATCAAGTACCGGTTTGAAAAAAGGCGGAAGTTGTAAAATATTGGAAAAATGGGCCATTGGCCTCTGTTGTTTTATTACTAAATGCAATATTGATAATTTCGTTACTCACCCGAGTGATAATAAACGTTAAAATAAAAATTATTGCTATTCTATTTTACAAAAATAATTATCGACAAGGGTGTAATCGCCTTATCGGTACACGAATAAAAACGAATGAGTTCCGAACATACACGAATTTGGGAGCGGCTAAATTTAAAACCCAATATATTTCTCCTTGACATTCCTATGATTTTTGTTTGGATTACATTGGCCGAAAAATTTGAACAAAAAATAATACTAGATGCCTTCAGTGCTTATTTTCTTTCGTTCAAATAATTAAAAAAAATCTAATTATGTGATAACTTCTTTGCATCGACGCAGTGGCGTAGCATGTGACCAACACCCTTATTCTATTGTCTATAACAAAGGCGGCGTTAAAACACATCCACTGTACAGTCTCGACCTTTGACCCTGCGACTTTCATGTGTTTGGATCCTCTAAGCAGACTATCGATTCGCAATAAACGACGAAGTGTGTGACTGATGGGTGCACTAGTAACCGGGTTTCATTGGCGATTTGAATGCCCTTTATACTTCTGCTCTGGCCGCTGTTGCTGAAATAATATCGACATTATTTATTGTCTCAAGCGCATCTATTATTTCACTCATTTGATACTGTGGATGGACGAGGGCCACTCACCGCGTTTCTGTGTACGTTGGAAACCAGTAGCTTACAACCGCGTTCCAATTCCTATATATAGAACCATCGCTTTAAATGATTTGGGTAGGTTCTCGCTGTGTGAAACTGAAGTTTTGCATCTGGAGCGCGGGCCTATGCAATTTGAAAGTATGAAAACAGGAAACTATATTCTGGGGTGGTTGTGGTACGGTAACTACAATGCTTATTAGTCCGTAAGCGTCGCTATACCACTATCAATTTTTTTTGGTTAACCAATCAAAAACCAGCTCCAATTTTCATATTTGAAGTAAAAACATGCCTAAAATTTCACAATAAATCGAAATATTTCAAAATCTCAGTAATGCAAAGGACTTCCTTCTAATGTACTTAAATAACCTTATCAAATGTAATTCGCATTCAGTCGCTGCTGCTTTAAAGTACTCGAAAGTTGTGGGTCCTAACCTAAAACTACAAACTATGCCAAAAATACCGAAACATATACCAGAAGCTCAAAAGCAAAGGAGATTAATTAAGGAAAAGTTTTCGAGGTATGTACCCGGACGAATTACTCTGCAAGTGCTCGGCACCGGAGCTAAGGGTGCTCCGCGTAGCTTGTATGTTTTCTCCGATCAATCTCGGTAAGCAACACCTCTTGTGTTCGTAAAGGTGGTTACTTGTACGGTTTCAGTTACTTGTTCAACTGCGGGGAGGGTACTCAGAGGCTGGCTCACGAGCATAAGATGAAGCTTTCAAAATTAGAACATATTTTCGTCACTCAAAGCACTTGGAGCAATATCGGCGGGTTACCAGGAACTGCATTGACGATTCAGGATGTAGGTGTACCCCAAATTACGTTGCATGGTCCGGACGGTCTGGTAAGTTTGGGCATTATCCGGCTTTGTCTAACGAGTTTGGTGTAGGACGAGATATTTTTGGCTACACGTAGATTTGTGATTTTACGCGATTTAAAAGTTGAACTTGCCAATTGCGACAGAGCTAACGTATTTGAAGACAATGTGATGCAAGTGCGATATGTTCCGATTAAGAAATCCAAAACAGAATCAACAAGTGAAAGTGAAACAGTGTTTCAACGAACTGCATCGTTGGTAAGTATCTTATACAGCAGAGGTCTGGTATCAACATTCGTTAATAGGACAGTACTAATGGAAACCGGAAAATGGGAAGACGTTCCAGATCTTGTAGTCCAAATAAAATGAGGGACGATATTGATGATTGTATAGATTATTATGCACATGAACGTAAGACGCCTTCTTTTTTTCATAAAAAACATTGGCGGTCGACCTCAGGTATCCTATTCCGTGTATCCTATTTTCCTTTAATTTCACAGTAGTGTGAAGTTGGCAATAACTATTTAGTTACAACTTACTAAACTATATTGAGAGACACAATTTACATAATATGCCATTTAATTATGTGTATTTGTATTTAAATTTTTTTTACTTTAAAATTTTAAATGATTTCATCCAATTTCACAATTCAAAATTCTAAATTATTATTGCGGCGTAGCAATGACCATCTTAATTTTTTTCAAATGGAGCATGTTTTCTCCCCTCTGGTTTGTCTAAACGCTACATGTGAGAACAAAGAGAAGAGAAAATTGCTGAAAAAAAATAAGGCATTTTTATATTTTAAGATTGTTGTGATTGTTTTGAAAATTGTTTCTAGAACCCTGATTGGATGGTATCAATGGAATTAACCAATCACGTTTCTTGACACCAGCATCAGGATTAAACCTGAATCAAATATGTTTTTTCACTACTAGCGTCTGATGACATGATTATTAACCTTTTTTCCACTTGTAAAGTAGGCTTTCTCGGCATTTGTTCAAAGTGGTTAATAATTTTTTATTATTAACTAGTAGTCAATAATGAGAACTGTCACGCTGTCACTTTTAGAAAACACAACCCGAAATTTCGCTCAATGAACGTTTAGACAAGTTCTCTAAAACGAATAATTGCCACCATTCGCAATTTCCAGAGAAATTACATACCTAAAATTATCACATTTTGAAAAAATTCGAACGAAATTACTCTTTGCAAATATCGCAATGACAGAACAAAATACGGCCTGTTTGACTTGTACTTCCACGTACTTGATTGACATGTTAAATTAAGAAACAAACAATTCTGTCCAACCGTTAACTCTCTTATCAATATAATATGTTAATTTAGAGGATTTCAAGTGCTAGTAGTGAAAAAAATAGTATATATACCACGGTAGAGAAGTCTATTATTGCCTTCGCACCTTACACCCCTCGGCGCAAGCGCCTCGAGATGTAATCTTGGTGCTCAGGCAATAATAGTGGACTTCTCTACCTTGATATATAATGTACTATTTTCTATTTCGGTGTCACAATGATGATTTTGTACAAAACGAAAACAGTTGTACAAAGACAGTGATTATAGTCGTTTTTTTGGTAACTCATCTTTTAAGTTGGCCGTTACTAGTTAGTACAAGTAGGTACTTCGTTGGGTACTTCCATGTTTGAACTTCAAAATGTCAGTCTTACTACGCTGCCAACCTAAAACTTAACGGCATAAAAAGTGTTCCCAACATAAAACATGTTAGTTCTAATGTTCCCTATAGTTTCTGATAATGATTTTTTTAATTAAATTAAAGCACCGAAATAGAAAAAATAGTATGAAAACGCGTGTTAGAATGCTTTATTGTAATACTCCTATCTTGCGGTCACTCGTGGCTACGCTTCGCGTCGCCACTCGTGCCACAAGATAGTCGTGTTACAATAGGTCGCATTGTAACACTTGTCTTTCAATATACTATTGTGCAACCTGCCCTTGGTCTGGAATTACTTTATCTTTAAACATTTTTCTTACAGGGGGGGGGACTAACATTTTTTTTGTAAAATTGGAAAATGCATACCCAAACATGTAGGAAAATTCGCTCATTCGACTACAATTCTACAACTCTAATTTTTGATGCTATGAGGTTTCATGACCCAGTCTTCAGCAGTAAATAGATAAATCAATCCTGGAATTTTCTTAAAATGCCAGTAGATCCTTTAAAATCCTTTTCTATAAATTGTTTTAGGATCTTGAGATTTCCATAGCCTTTTTTATATTCCTTTTAGATACCCTTAGGATCCTCATCATCTTTTTAGACCGTTCTTGGGATCTGCTAAAAAAAATTATTATCAAAAAATGAAACAACTGTTGTAAGTGGGTTCTGTACAACTGTTGTCATATTGGTATAAGGCGTTGAGCGTCAGAAGTATTTGGGGACTATGAATTTAAAATGTGGAATTAAGTTAGTGAAAGTTTCGTTCTTTAAATGTTTGAAATATTTAATTTTTAATACCATTTGAGGATTTTTAAGAGTTTATTAGATTTTAGTGCTATCCCCCCCCCATGTTTTGCAAAAATTAGTGTACTTAATATAAAAGTTGTTCAGCCCAAGCACAATGGCTTCCACTTGAAAATTCTAAATGGGACACCCTGTATTTTATTCGATTTTTACATTCAACTTTAAATTCCAAAACATATTGTAACGGAAACGCTCCAGACATGACGTCGCCTTTGGCGCTCTGGAATTTTCTACGCGCGCGATAGTGGGATTTGTATAGGAATATTCGAGACTATCCGGTAATTACGCGAGTGTTCTGGACTTACATTGCTTGCGTGTATAAATGGTTGCGGACCGAACATCGCAGGAGTTTTACTATCGAACTACATCGAGTACGGACGAAACATTGAGCGCGAAAATCTGATATAAATTGCGAAGTGTGTAATATAAATGGTCAATATAAATTGTACAGTTTTTGTAGTGTTTTGTTTAATAAATATTGATATAAATCGAACCCGAATTTATAAATCACGTTACAATATCTATAGATTTAGGTATAATATTTTTTACCCTTTTCAATATAAAGGCTGTTGAATTTTGAAAAGAACTATATGAAATAAAGATTGCTTAATTTATATCCTCAGTCTGGACACAGACCTGAAAAGCGCATAATAATTACAACAATTGTAGTTGGCCATGAAAAACAAATAATTATATCATTGCTGTCAAACGTCACATTATGCTTTTAATCAAATATTTTTTTATTGAACTAACAATACGATCTAGCAGCCTCATCAGAGTTAGTCATCTGTTATCCATGTCCACACAAGTGAGCAAAAACATGAAATTCACTGTTGAAGAAAGTGAGGATAGACTCAACTGACTTCTATGCCATTTCATTTTACAGTTTTTCACTGTGGTCTTTATTTGGGTTCAAATTTTTTTGTTCAGCTTGGAATCTGTAATAAATGTAAATGTGCTTCAATTGTTTTTTTGCAATCAAAACATGTAACTTCAATAAAACCTTCCTTCTGTTACACTTTCAATTTATCAACGTGTTTCGGAACTTTAGCTCTAAAAAAACCAAATTTCTACAGCTTCATTGACAGGATTTTCGATTTGGGGAATTTCTGTTTTGAATTTCTCTTCTTTTCCAACTATTGTTTTAGGGAAAATGCCGAACATTCAATTCCGTTCTTTTCCTTCTAATAATTCGGAGAGTTTTTCCATTCCAAACGACTCCACTTTATGAATATGACTCATCAAAATATCACAGTCAGACAGCCAAAAATAATTTATTTTATTTATTTATTTTTATTTATTATATAATCCAATAATCTGGACATATTTGCATTGGTGTCATTTCAAAATCCTTTTGTTGAAGTGTTTGAAGAGAATCCTGAAAGAAACTTCAAATTTTAGTTATTTAGGCCAGGAAGTTGGCAACACTTTGGAAAAAGGATCGCCCAAATTCTATCCTGCCTCACTTTGTTTCAAAATCTGCTTCAATCACTACCCTTTGTTTGACAGATATGAATTTTTTAATTTGTGTTGGCAATTCCTTTCCAACAACAACAGGACTGTCCAAATCTATTCCTGCTTGTATTGGTATATGTCCATATTATCCTGCTTCAAATTCTAGGTCCATTTGAAAGGTATGGATTTTCGAAAATTTCCTTTCTCAGCAACACCTTAGCAGTCGAATACTCTAAACCCTAGCCTGCTTGAGTTGCTATATTTCAATGCCATCCTGCCTGATTACCGCTAATTCTGGATGATGTTCACTTAGTAGAGAGAAATAATATAATGTTTCAGCAAGATGGTGCACCACCTCATAACTCGTGAATATAATTACAGAACTGCCCATTTTTAAATTGTTTTGATGATATCTGTTAAATGTTTTATTTTTTGCCAGGTTTTCCTTTAATATAATAAAATAAAAATGTGACTGTGATATTGTCAACATTGAACTATGATGATTGCGATAATTAATATAGTACAAGGTTGGTTTTTTCACCTGTCTCTGATCTGTAGTAAAAATAATATGCTTACTGTACATAAAATGAGCAAATAATTACCTATTGCTGACTTCACATGTTTCCTTCCTGTACCTATCTGCCCGCATTTAATAAAATCATGTCGGGAACTTCATTTAAAAAAAAATTGTAGAGTCTAGACGAAAAATAGAAAACAGCGAAGGTCACGCGTCTCGCTTACTGAGCCTCCGAGACAGCAAAGAGCAAGGAAACGTAATGTGCTACGTTTGTAAGCTACAGCCACGACCGGGAGCTTTAAGCTTGGACAAGTGCGTCAAAGTGGGAGTTCCTAGTGGACCTTTGCTAGGTAAACTGAAGAACGGCGAAGATATCGTGCTGGCGTCGGGTGTCACTGTTCGATCCAAGGACGTTTGCGAACCCGACGATCCTGGACCCGTCTTTCTTGGTAGGTGTTGAGTTATTTGTCGGTTGTACAACTTGGTCTTTAGTGGTGGATTGTCCGACGGAGGAATACTTGGAGGGGTTTCTGCAGGAGAAAGAGTTCGAGAAATATCAGCACACATCCACTGATGATAATTTAGTGGCTTACTTAGTAGTCCATTTCACCCCCTCCAATATTATTAACCACCCCAAGTAATTGTAACTTCTGCAGCTATATGTGAGGGTATTATTGATGATTTTAGGTATCGTGAGTGGATCAGTAAATTCTCTCCGAGTACACAGCATTTAGTTTTAAACGAGACTAACACTTGCATGGGCAGCGAGTCTGTTCATAGGGTGCAGTACAAGTTAAATCTACTGCATGACGCTGTTTTTCCATTGTTAAGTGATCGAGGATCAAAATATGATTTAAATGTAAGGTGAATAGGGAGGGGAAGTCGGTTATTAGTTTTGACATTTTTCAGCGATGCCAACCGGAAATTAGTAAACGATTAAAGACTGACGAGAATGGGAAGTTGGAATGCAATTGCACTGAAATTCAAACAAACAATACAGTAACATCCCAAGATGTGTTAATACAAGCAAATACTTTTTGTAACTTCCATTTACGACCGAAAAAAGGTTTAGACAGGTATGTATAATGTACTTTAGATGTTGGGCGTGGTATACAGTTGTGAGTTGTTAGAGAATTCCCAATTCGTAACCTGTTTGGGAGGAGGCAAGAAGACAGATTTCAAAAAAATCTTTATTAACATCAAACAAAACCGTGTATATCTTAAAACTGTTTTTCCAGTTTTTGGCGATTTTCTCGAATTTTTGCTATAGGAATAATATTTTTTTATTTTTGTTTATTAAAATATGTCTTCCCGAAAATTTTGCTACCCCGCGCACCTCTGTACGATGAAAAAAAAAATAGATTTTTCATGCTATGTTTCCTCCAAATTTGAAACCCCTACGACTTTTTTTTCGCAAAAATGAATAAAAAACGGAAAAAACAGTTTTTCCGGATTTTCTAAGAAAATTGGGGGTTATGTGAAAATAGTGCAGATACAAAAGTTGCTCATTTTTTTAATCTATAACTTTATTGAACATTTTCATCCAAAGTTAATAGTTTTGCCACAATTTGCAAAACGTGGTGTTTTTTTTCCACCCCTTTCAATCCCCGGGATTTCACCCGCGGAAAAATGCAGCTGTTTTAATTATTTTTTCCCAATTTCTATTCATTTCACCTGCCTGAGAAACCTGGTTTCACTCGGTAACTAATTTTTTTTGAAAATACATAAATTATTTTAGAGCCTGGACTATGAAGGATTATATTTGTTTTGAAAAATATTATTAGAAGTGCTAAATCGGCATGATTTTTCAAGATATTACGTTTATATAAATCTTCACTAATTTTTGCTTGCAGATCAAGCGAGTTGCTACTAAAACCTGCAGAGTATATCGATGAGACAATGGCCGAGGTGGATTTCGCGAACGTCCTAAACAACCTAAAAACGCAAATCGGCGCAGTAAAAGATACGAAGGCTCGCGCCTATCCCAATTTCGTCTTTTTGGGAACCGGCTCCTGCATCCCGAACAAAACTCGAAATACTAGCGGCATTTTGTTTCGAACAAAGTAAACCGGTGGCGCCCGACCGACATGTTTAATCGCTCGCTAAATTTTAGCTCGGGAAATATTCTTTTGGATTGCGGCGAGGGTACCTTCGGGCAGTTGGTGCGATTTTTCGGACCCGACAAGTCCGACGAAGTTTTGGCAAATATTAAAGCGATCTTTGTGTCGCATCTACACGCCGATCATCACATTGGACTCATCGGTGTGCTCCAAGGCAGAAGGAGGGCACTGAATAGATTACAAAAATTTTCGACGCCTGCCGTACATCTTTTAGCGCCAAAACAAATTTTGACGTGGCTAAACTTCTACGATAGATACTTCGAGGATATATCTCAAGAATTTAATCTTATCTCGAATGACTGTTTGGTAATGAGAGAATTTTGGAGAAAATTGTGGTTAATTTCAACTTTTAGTTACACAACGAGCACACACTGTTTGAAGGGACCGACGTGCACTTGAGAACCTCCTTGGGAATGAGCGACATTAGTACCGCTTACGTAAGGCATTGTCCGAATGCTTTCGGAGTAGCTTTCACTTCACGTACTGGCTACAAGATCTGCTACTCTGGTGACACAATGCCTTCAGAGAATTTAATTAACTTAGGTAACTGGGGAAGTAAAGTCACTAAATATACAAAGTACCGCAATCCATTGGGCTCGTGTGTTAGAGAGAGAACGCATGATTTTTGCCCAAAAATGGCGGATGATTGCGGTACTTTATACTTTATGGGGAAGCATGCAAGGGCGACATATATATTTTCTTCGGCATGTAAGAAAGCCCCACTATTCATATTCTATTAATTGTACTTATTACTGCGTCACAGAGCCAGTTTGCTCCTTCTGCAGACTTTAAATTAGTCATCTGCGCATATCCCGCTGACGCCTTCTTACGTGCTGGTACCTGTAATAGCTTTGAAGATAAAACATAGGAACAAGACAGAATTAAAATTATCTTCAGCTGTGAGAATTTCCGTTTGGAAAATTCGCAATCATATAGCAATTATTTGTAAAAAACCGATCTGAAGGGTAGATTCGAGTTCATTCAAATGATTCTACATAGATCATTGGCTTTCAGCCTTTGATTTTTGAATTGATTTCGAGATATTATGTAAATATTATCAGTAAGGTAAGGTAACACAAATTAATTGTCTTCCACCGTTTTACCAATAGCCGCTTTATGTATAATTTTATTAGCACGTATATACAAATTAGGTGCACAACTTTGATTAGTCAACTGCGCGACTGACAAATCTTTTCGTACCTCGATCATACGGCTTTCGGTTCAAACTTTTCTTTCAAAAGTGGCGTACACAACTAGCAATATTCGCCTTGAAAGCTTGGCAAAGAATTTCGATTCAGAAGTGCAGCGCTCAACCTCCATAGGTTCCCCTCGAAAATTCTAGTACGAATCCCGGTCTCCCATCAGATTTTTACTTAAGTACTCGTCGAATCCCAAATACAAAACGGACCCACCGCAACACAAGCGTTTTGTTTTTGTATACATACGAAGGTATAACGAAAAGTACCTCTCATTCTTTGTCGTGATGGTTTTTAGAACTGGCAACACTGTAACGTTTCGGATTTTATCGGCTTGAACGCTTGTTTCTTATCTTAACACGCTTTATATTTTCTAAAATATTAGTTGTGTTCTCATTTATTATGAAGCGGTACATATATAAAATTTCCTATACAGGGAAATTTGTAAATGTAACAAAAAATCTTTAAACCCTAAAGCGACCACCTGTTACAAAGGCCACTGAAATCTGTAAATTCCTTAACTTGGTAGTCTCAAATACAAAAGTGCTGCATGTTCCTTTTGAACACAACAACGCCTTTAGAGTCAGAGGTACAAAACTGGAAGAAGAGGCGCAGGAGACAAAAACCTGCTAATAATGGCTTAACGTGGTTGGAATTGTAAAATATTAATTTGCCCTCGTCTTCTAAATGAGAGGAGCTTTCGGACGGAACAAAAATAATGGAACTATCTTGACGGGAACGGTTGGAAACGGCTTTATTTACAGTAGCGGCGGCTGAAACACAACTCTAGAAATTAAATCGCGCTACGGTTGCGCCTCCTCACCTCGCACACCCACCGAGCTTTCAAAGATCTTAAAAAAAACATTGGTATTGCATTTGAAAAACAAAAGTTTCATCGATTTCAGAAGTGGTACCGTAAGTTTCAATATGCGATCGGATAGATCGTAATGTCACATATAAAATTATATTTGCCAATTCTCTGCAAATAAAAGAGATACTGACTGTATATGGTGCGCTTTGTCCTATGGTTTTTATATTCAAAGTCCTTTCCATAAAACTTAATGTTGCAAAACATTGGAAAGGGTCTTCTACTTTTTCATGCCATATAAGGTTAGCACGCTCAAATTGACTTGTAGGCATGCGTTGCGATTTGCTTATCCACGAGGCGACAATGGAGGATGAATTGGAAAAGGAAGCTGTGATAAAGATGCACTCTACGACATCTCAGGCGATTGAGGTTGGTCGGAATATGAACGCGAAATACATCCTATTGACGCATTTCAGTCAACGCTATGCAAAGTTACCGAGATTTAACGAAAATTTCTCGGATAACGTCGGAATTGCTTTTGATAATATGGCGGTAATGGACGTTCGGCTGTTGGTTCACGTGAACGTAATTTCATTTTACAGATTCGTTTAGATGAGCTACCACTGCTACATCTGTTTTATCCGGCTTTACGCTTAATGTTTGCCGAGCACTATGAGGAGCTCGAAACGAAGTCGTTCAAGAGACAGATGAGACAGGAACGGGAGGAATCGCTGGATAGGGCGTTGTCGAGTGCAAAATTACAAAACCAGAAATCGACAGATAGCGTATCACCAACGAATGATGTGAACGCGAATACTTCTGAGGTGCTAATGGAAGTTGTAAGTTTAAATGAGCCTTTGCAACCGAAAGAGAAAGGAAAATGCGAAATTTTAGGATCCCAACCAAAGGTAAAATCTAAACCTACAACTAGTAAGCCCTCTGCAACTTCATCATGTAAATCCCCCGCCAAACTCGGCGCAAAATCCCGTTCGATTTCCCCCCCACCTATTCCCAAGCTCCCGAAAATCAACAACTCCGCTTCTATTAATCCAAAATCTCAGCATACATCTCGCCTCAAGCATTCCGCAGATTGCGTTAAACAAGCAAAAGTAGGGCGGTCTAAAACGGAAGAGCATGGTAAAAGCAACTTGGCCAATAAAAAGAAACCAAAAACTAGAAGTCTCACGGTAGCAGTGACAAAAGTAGTTTTTCCAACCACTTATGAAGTTAACTTTAAACAGAAGGGCAACAAATGAACGCAGTTTTTATATAATTGTTATTACATATTTAGGAACTTTGAAAGAATTGTAAAAATGTTGTAATTAATGAATAAAATACTTAGGGAATGAATTTGTGTAGTACAAGAGCTTATTTCATGGTATGTTTGGTCGAGAAATGAAACACAACTGTTATATTTGGGACATTTATGTACACCTTCCATCTACATTTGGCCTATGTTATAAACAACCCTGCAATTGCCCTATAAATTTTTCTCCTTTTAAAGTAATTTTTTATCAAATTCAATTGGTGACTCAATTTAGAAGAGTGGTGCAAGTGCAGGTGCCAGTGGCGTATTTACGGGGGGGGGGATGAAGGGGATATCCCCCCCCCAGAAGAATTGAGTTATCATCATACCTATTAGGTAATACTCCGCTCCGCCCACTTTAAAATAAAGGCAATAATATATAGGTATATATAGAGAGCAATTTTGGTTTTGGTTAAAGTCTAAAGTCACTAAAATCTAAATATTCTGTAGTATTCAGTATTCACTATTCAGTGAGTGATCAGTGTTGGCAGTCAACGATTTGGCTATTCGGCATTGATCGGCAATTCGCTACATTGATGCCCAAAATAACAAATAGGTATCAGGTACTTAGTACTGCTACTGATGTGAGGTACCTGCGTCCTGCCTTTCACGAAATGACAAAAATAAGAATTTTAAATTTTAAAAACAGGAATTTTTTTTGCCCATAACTTGATTGAGACGTCTAATCGAAAAAGTACGAATCGTTTTGGATTCTACGCACCCAAATTAATAAGAAAAAGTTTTTTCCCGAGAAATTTTGGTGCAGTCGATTTTTGGTAAAAAAGGAAGGTAATAACTGCCTTTTTTTTCCCAGAAAAAAAAATTTTCTCAGATCGACCGGAAAAAATATTTTCTTATAGAATGTGGCCTGTAGAATCCATAATTTTAAACAGTTCCAAGATCGGACTACTAGATCAAAAGTTACAGCCCTTTGAATTTTTTGTCGAAATTGGTTTTTTGCCCATAAATATACCTATTATTCAAAGTTTTCGTTGACTAATTAAAGCAAAAGCAATAAAGGGGCCTGTCAGCAGTAAGAAATAAAATACCGTTCTAATCTAATCTTTTTCGCCTGTACAATAATAAATAGATAAATGACTACCAGCATCAGCAACCTGCAACCCAATTTCTATTTCTTACCCCCCCCCCTCCCCTTCTAGTACGCACTGGGTGACTGTATGTGCCACGAACTTGTTTAATCCCCCCCCCCCCCCCCCCAGAATAAATTTCTACGTACACCACTGGCAGGTGCAATATTAGGGCTAAAGTGCTATGCTTTGGTATACCCATTTTTAGTGTTTTGCGATATTCTGTCATCTATGAATAAGCTTGCTGCTTAAATTGTGGACATTTGGTTCTACACAGATAGTTTGGTGTATTTAAACTGAATAGAAATTAATGATGAAAAGTTTGGTTGTGCTTGAATTGTTTTAAATGTTAACATTTATTGCTGAAGCACAACGGCGCGAGGGGGGGGGGAGGGGGAGAGTATGATAAGTTTTTGCCACTGTCCCAATACAATAGGTATAGTGCCTGTAGATTTTGCTAAGTCACCTTTGGAATGTTTGTTTACATATTTATTTTTATTTATTTTGCCTTTATTTTTAAGTGGGCGGGGTTTCAGCCGAGGCTGCTCTACCAACCCAACCCACTATACATGAAATTTGAACTTCCACAGGCGACTCGACACTCGACAGCAACTCATTTTTGATCGACCGTTATATGTTTAGAATGGGTTAATTGAATGCGACCACAGTCGCACTAACATAACCTGTATTTCACAACATAACCTCAATTTTATTATATTTTATACAAATATGACCTGTTTTATTATAATACGAGAATATAAACCGACCGACTTTCATGCTGTACACGAGCTTGTTCGCGGTGCTTATTTATCAAACGTATTTACCACTTGGCGCAACGGTTTGACCAGAGAAGTAGATATTCCCATAACTCCTCGCCCCACAATTAGTAATACCATTGCAGATAACATTCCAATTAATAGTAATGTCGGCTGCCGTTTTATTTATTTTTTTCCACGTTCCTCTACTGTATTGTTTCTTCTCCATTCCATTAGTTTTGGGCATAATTTACGTGACCGTCTACACCTCGTATCTCTTTAAGGCGACTGAATTAATGCAAGGTAAAAAACCGTTGCAGTGTTGGGTTGCAGAGGCATGCGAACCGTTCCTTTTTATGCAGCGACCCGAAGATGTATCATATCGGATCATTGCCGACATTAAAGATTGCAAGGAACCTCTCGATATGGGAAACTTTAAACGCACAGTATACTCGTGTAACGTGTCGCATACAGATTTTTTACCAATTTATTTTAGATAATTGGTACAGTGGCGCTGTCACGCCATTTAATCTTCGAAAATTCTATCTGGTTGCACAGATTAGCTGTACAAAAAAGGTGATAAACTTCTGATGATCCTTGGAGTGTAAATTGTTGTTTCTAGTTATCGCAATAAACGTGTTGCACACGCATTGGTGCAAGCATCACAAAGGTGGGGACGCGAGCTTAATTATACTTCTGTAGAAGTTGCACTGTCAGAGTGTCAGGATTCGGCGAGACACTTATTTGTAAATATGGGGTAGTTGCATGTGATTGCCAAAACTGTCTTCTAAATATATAACATTTTTAGGTTTGAGTTAAGGCAAATGTATCATCAGCAACTAATTGGAAGCGCATTGACTTTGTTGATGTATCAATTATCGTGCAATTTATGTAATATAAAGCCCGAACTGTAACAAATCAGCTTTTACTGGCAGTTGGTGTAAAATTGTGAGGAGGTACAATGTCAATTATGGGTCAGTGTTCTGTAAGAATCTGGAATAATGAGAAATGAGCAGAACTACATCTGCAATGTCCAATAAAGTTTTTATATTATCATATTTTGTACTGAAAGCTAAATAAATGTGTATTGTGCAAAAGGTCCACCTTTCTATGAGGTCTGGGATTCTCTCGGAATACCAGCACTTTATTATGGCAATATTATAAAAATTTAAAGGTAAATTTTGAAGTGCAATTATAAGAAAAAAACATTTCAATAAATCTATTGCTGTTTTTGAATCATTTTAGTATTATCTTTGGATGAGGATAGTCTTTGCTTTGGTGTATGATACAAAATTATGATTTTTGTAGTTGCACTAACTACCCACAGATGGTTTTTAGAACTTCATCTTGCTTTATAATCGCTGATAGCTATAAAGGTTTCCTTATGTTTCGCGTTTAGTTACCGATTGGTAAAAAATCCAATACTTACCTATTTTTACGTCGCGTGTGCACTTAGCTTTATTACCGATAATAAAAAAAAAACAAAAGGCAAACCTGCGCTGTCACCATGTGTTATTTATCGCTTACCCGTCTCCGCAGTCCGCGAGTACGTCACCCCATCTATCTTTTGTCCTCGCTCTGCTTCAGCTGTCTTTGTCTGCATCATGCGCATACGTTCATATACCACAGATTGTTTGAACGATGCAGGCGATCACGACGACAGCTTTAACGGCGATGTACAAATTAAATTCGATGAAATGACATGGTGCTTTTTAACAGTCATGTTCATTGTTGACGATCTTCTCTTCGACTTGTTCGCATATTCAATTCATGCTAATACTTACTTCGACCGGCTATAACAAGTGGGAATATATACATGGATAGACGAAATAGTTATTTACTAGTCGTGCTACCCTTTCTTTGAAGGAATTTTAAAGGAAGAGCTAAAGGTAGACTTCTATTTTGGGGGCCATCGCGTTGCTTAGAGAATTATAATCAGTGATAATATACGTATAGGTAGTTAAGGAATTTTTTTTCGTTGCTTGAATGTTGAAGGACCTATCTCAAGTATAAAGAACGTTTGCTAATTATTATAGTTTATTGTGCAATAAAAAGTGTTTTGTTTTGAACCTGAAGGCTGAAGCTCAATAGTGGTACAAAGAGTAGATCAACGTTTCATGTCAAAAATGGCCTATATTATCACACAGTGAAAAAGGTATCGACATTTCTTAATGATCTGCGTAAAATCATTAATTTGAAACACAAAAACTTGACGATATAACAATTTTAAGAGTGCAACGTCATCTCCAATAAAAATACTACAAAAGAGATCACCAGGCCCATCCCTAAAATCACAAACGTTGGTAATAAATGGTGCAGTCTCAGCACAACGGTGGATGTCTCTGTCTCACTGTCATCTTTGGTGAAGTACTTCTCATTCAGATCATTTAGTCATTTGGCATGCAACCCAGATTCCTTTATGATGCCTAAGATGCAGTTCACAGAGTTCAAGAGGTAGTGTCCCTCCAGTCCGTAGAAGGCGAATTTTATCGGTTTGGTGTAGGAGGAATTATAAATGGCTCTAATCTTCTGCATAAGATTCGCATCGGTTTGGAGGTAGCTGGTGGTCCTCGTCAGAACTGCAATCTCCTTTTTACCGGGCAGATTCTCAATCAAGTGGGATACCGGAAAAAATTTCATTTGAGGCTTGAGGATTAAATTCTCCCGTATGCCGTCGGTGATATTTTTGTACAGGTAAATTTCGTCGTCTTCATTTAAAAAGACTGGAATATGCGCGGCAGCGATGTCCTCCACGGATTCAATACCTTGTTCGTATTGCGGGACCGTTAGTTTCTTAATTAAATTGGCATTAAAGGCGGTTTGCATGACTACCGAATAGAAAATGAAGCAAACAAAGAAGCATCGAACAGCTACTCTTGTAGGAGTAAAGCTGGCATTTCCAAAAATTGAAATTGATAAGATAGCCATGAAAATACTTCTTGATGAGTGGATTGAGCTGGTTATTTTGTGGAATGCGCACCATGCTATTAAAGCTGTCATTATTCCACAAATAAACATAATCCACACCTCAAATTGGAAAATAGTCAATAGAACTTTGAGTTGCGACATGTGATCCGGTAGTGAAACGAGCCATACAAAGTTAGTTTCCAGAAGACTTATGGTCTGTTGTATCCGCTCATTTTTCGCGATGAATTCTGTTGTAACATAATCTAATTTCATGCTGTAGCTGAGCGCATTTGCTCTTTTAGGCGGCTTGTTTTGATGATCGCGTATGTTTGCGCGGAGAGATTCGTTTAGAACTGCTGCAGCGAATTTCATCATATCATCCATGTGAGAACTTCTATTCTTTTGGAGCAAATTGGAAACAACTGGGCATTTTTGGTAATTTTTGATGACATCTTGTTTGTATTCGCGTATGATATCAATGGGCCGTGAGCAATTCTGCTTTCGTCCTTCTCTCATTTCTTCCCCGCAATCATTCCTGTAGGTGTATGGAAAAGTCTGGTATAAAGCTAGATTTGACGGACCATAAGCTACCGCGAAGACCCTTAACATAAAGTACCTCCAAAGTACCTTAAATTTGAATGAGATTTGGGTTGATTGTGTTACTAGTATGTAATGGCTTTTTTCATAGTAGCGCCAGAACCACGCTCTGCCTATGACCATCACACCCAACATATCTATTAGATCAGTAAGGTCATACGCAAAAACCACATAGTTACCTCCGTACACATTAGTTGAGTTTGTAAATGGCTTTGAAACATCTATGATCACAAGCGGGTTTGGTACCACTGGAAATGAAATATTTAGTGTGCCATTCGTTACTATGTAAACGGTCGAGTCCTTTTCGAAAACCGTTTCAATTAAATTGGACAAGCAAAGTTCTATAGAATCAAGTTCACCACTTTCCGAAATGATTGGGTTGCTCCCTGAATTAAAACTGACGATGCACACAGAAACTAAGACGAACACTTTTCTGTTCATTTCAACACGTTTTGCGTCTATTTTAAAGAAGAACCTGTAACGAAATAATGCACAGGACCAAAAAATTACTAAATCAATAATAATCCATTAAGCGTATTACCTACGAAGTGCGTTTAAGTAAATTGGATTTCTAGAAAATAAGTAAAAACTACCTATAATCGTGAACGATTTGCATGTACCTATACTTAGTAGACAATATAATAATGATATTAAAGACAAAAGTCGATTCTTTATGTATTTTAGAAGCAAGACTCTTTGCTATATTTTTTGGTAGTTGTCCACTGTATACATCTACCTACTGATTTTCTATAAAGTTGTAGACAAGACCCGGTAGGTTAGGTAGGTATAACTAGAGCGTAAAGTTTTAATGTAATAAAAGTAGGATTTTAAAGTTGTAAAAAATATCAAGGTTCTGAAGTGTCTTCGCAAACAAATGTTGGACATTATATTGATGTAAGTAATAGTTATTTGTACAACTAGAGAAGAAAATGGATTTTTTCAACTCGGGTTCAAAGTCAAATTGAACGAGAGTTGAAAAACACTTTCTTCTCAAGTGTTACACATAATTTTTTTCTGAAACTACAATTGAAATTGAAAAATTATCGTATGCAATAATGAAGTTTGACACATACCAATCTAGATAGGGTGTTTCAGTTTTAAATGTCATTATTAAGGTTAACGCAGCAATTGTTTTTTTTTACTTTCCTCACTAGAGAGGAAAATCACATTTTCTGGAAACGAAAAAAGTATAACGTTTCGGCCAATAACAACACGATAACCCCAACGAGCCGTTTTCTTCGACATTTTCTCCGGAGTCTTCAACTGAAAGCGACAACCGTTCTCAATCCTCGATCCAGCCGATATCTGGTAATCATCAGAGGCAGTTTTCCATTGTACATCAAGGTCGAGTTGGTTGTGGGTCCGACAGTAAATAACCAACCCGCTATACTTACTCAGATTCGGACTAAGGACCGCCGTCGCCGTCATCCACCAAACTCCGCTGGATTTTAAGTGTTGGATAGATCATGCGTGGAAGAGTAATGGACCTGTGTGGAATTGTTGGTCACATCAGGGATCTAGACAGATCTTCAGACAGAAACCTCTTTAATTAACCGAATATACCAATACATAAGTGCATAGTCATTAATCCTGCAGTGCTTTCATAAACGTTGGTAAATACTCTCAGAGTGCGTTACCCGGCAAGTGTACAGAGGTGGCAATTGGCAGACACATTTTATGCGCAAACGTTCGTTCTTTCGTACGACAGTTGAACAGAACACGACTCCGCTTGCTTCTTGACTCCCAAAAACACATTTCTGTCCTGAAACGACCTCAGCAGGTACATCATTAATTATCTACTGATCTTAAAGCTATCAAGGGGTTCGAATGACAACGATATGATGATTGACTGGCGATCATTGCCTTTTGCAATCATGTTCCCAGGAAAAAAGTGTCTAATATTTGACGGGAAATTCAATCGTTTATGATGCCTAACGTTTTTACCGCGTAGTGTACGTACCATAATCTTCGTCTTTCATACGCAGTGTGGGTACCGTGTTTGCTAAAAGTAGAGTATCAGAGCTTACGCTTTAGTAATTAATTATACTCACGGCACAGCCAAGTGTACGGGCAACAGAGAGCTCTCTCGTTTTTATAAACCGGGGCGCAATTCCTACTTAGTTGATACGAAAATTGATCACGAATTTCACAAGAAAGAAATTTACAAAATGGTTCAACGTATTTGCCTTTAAAGTCCTTGTGGCAAACGCACACCTTGCACGAGTCCGAGGGGAAAAACTTCTGCCCCTCTTTGTAGGCGTATCCATCAACTCTGCAGACATGGGTATCTTTCCTTGGACCTACCGAAGGAATGATGAAAATAAAATACGTTATTAAAGGCAAACTTACTTAGGCAAATATGTCCAGTTGAGCAGCACCCGTCAATGTCGTAACCGTTATAACAGCCACTGGGACAGTATTCTCGGTTGAACTCGGGACACTTCAAAATTGGGCACGTCACAAGTGTTCTGAAGAAGCATAAATTAAAAAGGGTCGATTGATACTGTACCATAATTACTCCTCCATGCAGCGGCAAACCCCGTTGCACGAGTTGTTACCTCGACTTGATGTTTGTTCCACCCCCATCGTGGATGCCAAACAGCCACTCGGATCTGTCATATTTCCAGTGGGACAAACAAATCTTGAAGCGCAAGGATCGGACGGTTTTTCTTTGACTGGTGTACATCCGAGCAAATGGTAAATCATCTCGCCTTTGTGACTGCAGACGTCTGGATCATCTAAGAATTGTTATAAATTGGCGTTAAGTAATTATTGACGGACCCTAAAGCTCTGATGCCTACGTTAGGACGTTGTATTTTGTGGTAAGACATTTTTTCAAATCGAGCGTGCAGTCAAGGTTGTATTCGTTTATATTCTATATAAATGGTAAGAGATTCCTTGGAATTGTTAGATTAAGAAATTTTCGTACCTCAATTTTATTTGTTATCAAGGTGCGCATTAATGCAAATGTGACAGTTTCGATGTGATTTATTAAGTTTTCCGTTTATTTGAGAGAGACAAAGGTAATTGTTTGAGGCTATTTTAAATCTTTAAGAAAAATGGTATTAGGTATAGAAATTGTTGAATTAGATAAAAAAAAAATTCTAAGAATTAAGTGCGAACGTGTCGCTTTGAGATTCATAAATCATGGTATTGGTACTAATTCCCTCGAAAGTTAAATGAGCAATGATATTTTGTGCAATGAAATGTTCCAAAAATTCCAAAACTCTGAAAATAATTAACTGTAGGGGTCCAAATTTTTCAGGATTATAACGGATTGGTAATTACTTTATGTTTACCCAATAAAAACTGACTAAATTATTTCAAAGTCAATAATTAAACTATGTGTAGGTTACAGTTTGAAACAATGCTTCCCCTAGCAGACTATAAGAATTTTTCCCAAGAACACATTTTCTCTTCCTTTCTCCACAACGTTTTTTTTGTACTATCAAGCGCTTTTTTAGTCCTTCCGATACCGTGTTGATTTTGCGCTATCCACAAATCATTAAAATTGAGCACAAAGGCCAAACGCTAAAAATCGTAAAACTCCAAATTTTAGTAAAGTGGGCATACATTTATAGCTACGAAACTACTCTCTATGCAAACACTTACACGATTTTGAAAACGACAGTAATATCTGTAGGCAAAAAATTAAACCGATCATGTTTTACGTGTGGTAAAATGTGAACTAGTTAGCGGCGTTAATAGACTAATTAAATACTTATATTTTAATTGTCGCGGTGTTATTGTTTTTGTTGCCAGGAGCCTTGGAGATTTGCATTGAAATCTCGGCGGCGTTTGTTTTAATTATTTGAATTCCGTACATGCCGATTTTTAGCGCATTTTTAAGAATTAAAAAAAATGTGCTATTGTTTGCGTTTTGTCCCTCCGTCCGTCCGCGGACCCACGTCTGCCGTTTCGAACTACTTCTAGGGGAATGGTCCTATAGTCCTGGAATTTTTGCAGTAGGTAGCCTATACCTTGAAGGTGTGCCAGACGGCCATCAAATTTCGCGGTCTAAAAGCCCCCCCCCGAATAATTTCCTGAGATGCTGTTTTTGAAAGTAAAACGTGCATAACTTTTACATACGACAACCAATTGGTCTCAGATTTGCATACGCATGCCTTTAGTAGTGCCAAATTAAACTTTAGAAAATGCGACGGGGGGGGGGGCACAAGTTCTACTCTTCATGCTATTCTAATCAAGCACTCAGATGCTCGTTATAAAAAAACACTATAGGAAAACTCGCCAAAAGTTGACAACTTCATTGCAAGTGTGACAGATAGTAAAGAATTGTATATTATTAAAGAATCGACCAATGCAATGGCAGAAAGACAATTCGAATTGAGAGGGTGGGAGTTTTGCAGAAAATGGGAGATAGGGGAGGATAGTGTGGGAGTTCTTGGATTTACGTGGTACCCTAGTGGAGATATTTTAACGATAAACCCAAATTTGATAAAGCTGGAAACAGAAAATATGGTCGTAACAAAAAGAAAGTTACTGGCAATGACTCAAAAGGTTTTTGATCCAATATAGAATACAGCTCATTGTGGGAGAGAAATATTCCATGGGTTGTCGAAATAGAAGATGAGACAGCAGACAAGTTTAAAAGTTGGGTACACGATTTAATTGAGATTCCTCGTTAAACCATGATTGAAGGATTACATTCAAAGGACTTACATACATTTGCTGGTGCTTCTAAAGATGCCTATGCAGCAGTTGTGTTTTGCCTTATAGCACAAGGAAAAGAGGTTCATTTGCTGGCAGCTAAAGCTAGAGTGGCACCTATCGAAAGAAAGAAAATAACAATTCCTCGCCTAAATGCTAGCTGCCACTATTGGAGCTAGACTGTAATAGGTATCTTGGATAAAGCGAAAAGAAGGGTGAGGAAAGTCAGTTGTACTTGATAATTGTATAGATTTTTCAAACCTCTCCGGCTTACTCATCAAGCCGGTTCAACAGCTTCGGGGATTGAGCGGACTGAAGAACTAATGGCCGTTTGCACCGTTTAAGATTAAAATCCATGGTAACCATTGTCGCAATAATCGTTGCCATAGATTTTAAGCTACGCTAAAGCGATTAAAATTTGTCGATGCAAAAGCCCATAAGAAGTGTTGAGGAGTGTGGAGATGAGTAGCAACACTGCTTTGTTTAATATTTTATGTAGGTAGATCAAGTTTGATCAGTGTACCATATTAATATTTTTCTAATTGTGTTTTAGTATAATTTGTCAATGTAGGCGGTGTATGACAAGTAAAAAGAAAAAGTGTTTGCTCCAAAACTTCACACAGAGAACGCATTTCTTTCGAATAAATAAATTACTCCAAATATCTCGTAATGGTCCGTCCATTCGCTCTTAACGCCACTCCCTGTATAGTATACATTCATGTGTATAAATTTTGTTCACCGGTATGAAAGATGTTCAAAGTCCGCGATGCGCATGCGCGGTATGAATATTGCCTCGTTTACACAAAACTTTGACAACTGATTTTTCGTACATCAGAGAATGTGCGACGTGTATGAGACGTATAAAATGTATTATCATTTTCTAAATTGTTTAGAATTAAATAGGCATTAATTGTAAAGTAATAACCGGTAATGTAAGCGCATTAATATTTTCAATTTTTTAGATAACCGCAAATTAAGGAAAAGTTATCATTTTATTCAATATTTCACTTACATATTTAGAATTTTTATTTTTGAAGTAAACGGCCTTCGTTGTTCTATTAAAACTTCACCGAACGAATTATAATAATAGTCGTACTAAAAGTTTCTCCAGTCTGTGATATAAATCTATCTGCTTTATAGTGATTTTATAATTTAAACTTCTATTAAATGTTGTAGTTGTACATATTAAATTAAACGAAATGTTTCACGGTAAATTGAGAATACACACGTGTCGGGTTGTGCTGTTAACGTCCTTAGTTTGGTTTTTGATCGACGTTATTATATTATCGCTTTATTCCGAGTGTCTCGGCGGTACGTGTAAAAAGGCAGGCGAGTACGACGTTGAAGTGGCCGAGGCTCTGGTTGCAGTTACTCACGAGGAGAAGGACGTTGGCGAAAATCATCTAAATAAAAGGGACGATAATCGAAGGTACTTAAAGGTTTAAGAATGCGAGACATTTGAATTGAAGTTAATAAATCCTTATTATTGTGATCTCATTTTAATCTGAATTTATGATTCATTGTATTTTTATGCCATTGTTTATTGTTTTGATGGACTTTACTTTTCTGTGCCAAATCTACAGGCTGTCTCGTAAAGACGTGTTTGTTTTCAGTATAAAAACAGCGGCGACATACAAACCATCGGAATTAAAAAGATGGAGACCTGCACCGACCGTGACCGGTGTGCCTGGGAAGCCGGGCGAAAATGGAAAGGCTGTACACATCCCTCCAGAGAAAGAAGCGTTAATGAAAGAGAAATTTAAAATCAATCAATTTAATCTTATGGCTAGTGACTCAATATCTTTGAATCGATCTCTACTCGATGTACGATTGGATGGGTAAGTACAGGTACTTGAAAATTGGAAATGTACATATAGGCGGGTTTAGGGCAATGACATGTGCAAACATGCGGAAAACACAAACATTATACAGGGTGTGTCGTTTATTTGGTCAAGTTTTCGTATAAATTATATTTGATTCAATGCATGAACTCCGGTTATTTCAGAGATCTCAAGGTCGAGATGTTTTTCGTTGGGTATGGAATCAACGTGCTAATTTGTTACTCATTAAGGCCAACACGCACTTACCCGTGGCGGAGCGCCCTTTTCGCTCAAATTGGTTAAAATAGGCAAACGCTCACTTGAGCGCGGCGCGGCGCGGCGTATCGACGCATGAAATTAATGTGAGCGAAAAAGGCGCGGCGCCGCGCCTAAGTGCGCGTCGGCCTTTAGAAACAGCAGTAAATTAAAAATTAGATGGGTGGAGCTTACCTGATACCTAAGAAAAAGGACAAATTTCCAGTGGGAAAATAGGGCGTTTTCGATAGTGTTTGAGGATGACATCGAGTTTGTTCTGCTCGTCTAGGGACATAGGTTGCGTTTCAGAGATGAGTAGGACTACAAAGCAAAGTGCATAATGTCGGAATAATGCTGTGATCTAATGTTAACATCATATCTATAATTCCTGGTTCATAACTCTCTGACTACGAAGCGAAAATCACGTCATTTGCATTTCCTGATGTAGAAAAAACTATACGACACTTAAAACCGAATCTCTTCTTGATTATTCGCAATTAGCTAACGAGCACTACCGCGGCTCGACCGGGAGTGCCTTAAAAATCACGCATTGGTGGTCCCAAACCGAATTTCTTTAAAACTCTTCTCCGGATGAGTCCCTCCCTATCTATTTTGATTTACAAAACACCCACAAAATGGCACCGAGCGAATTAAGCTGATTCGTTCAGCCCCACGAGTCGGTCGGCGACCTTGGAAAATAGGTCAAGGTGAAGTGTAACGGACACTTCTCTTGGAGGTGACCTTGAAAAGTAGGTCAAGGTGAATTTCAAATGTTGTTCGGCACTTTCGTTCTGACTTTGGGAAGTAGGTAGAGGTGAAGCTCAAAGGGCATTAGGTACTATATAGGGCCAGTACAAGGTCGCTCGCCACCTGGTTGCGATCTTAAAAGCAGGTCAATATGAAGCTCTACCGGTCGCTCGCCTCCTGATGGTGACCTTACGAATCAAGTTAAAGTTCAAGCAATCGATCAAAGGTCGCTCGCACCCTTTCTTCGTTTTTTCAGTATATGAGTTTTTAGCGCCGCACAGTGGTTCCAAATCCCGAAAAGCTAACCAAAATGTGAAGCTATTGTGATTTTTCTAAAATTATATATCCGGGTTTTTGGGCGCGCTGATTAAGAATCTGATGTTAGATTTTCAAAAAACAAAATGGCGAATCTAATATGGCGGACAAAAATGACAGATTTTGTTGTATTTAAATGAAAGTCGGTATAATGGAGTTTTTGGGCGCGTTAATCTCTTCTGAGGTTAAAATGTTGAAAAACAATATAACGGATAATTACTAATTAATTGGTTTTAAATGAACGTTGGTGTAGTAGGGGTTTTTGGCCGCGCTTATTGCGAATCTGATGTTAAATTTTTTAAAAACAAAGTGGACAAAGGATTCACTATGGCAGATAAAAATAACGAAAAATTGTTTTTAAACGAAAGTTGGTGTAGTAGTGGTTTTTTGGCGCGCTGATTAAGAATCTGATTTTAGATGTTTTAAAAACAAAATGGCAGATCTAATATGGCGGACATAAATGACGAAATTTTATTATAATTAAATGAAAGTCGGTATAGTGGAGTTTTTGGACCCGCTAATTGCAAATCTGACGTTAATTTTTAAAAACCAAAATGGAGGATCCAATATGGCGGATAGAAATTATGAAAAATTTTTGTTTCTAATTTTTTGCACGCTTATTTTACTAACCGTCAGAAGACGATGCTATTACAGCTCGAACATTAGATCACTCTACGACTTTCTATTTAATAAAGAGCAGGTAAAAATTCTGGCTGTTATGACTAGGTGATGAATGCCGGGGAATGCTTCTCAATGGTCAGTTTTGAACTGATCCTTTGGTTTCGGGCTAACGTACAAACGTGTTTTCTCAGCGGGATTTAAGGTGTACACTAGTAACCTACGCTACCAAATTATTAATTTGAAAGTCCCCAGAAACTGTATTTTTTGACTTTTGGCCAGATTTTCTGGATTTGCAGGCATAGGGGCCTTCCTCTGATGGTTTGGAGGTGACTGGCCTTCTTCTTTCTTCTCTTCCGTCCAGCGCCAGAGATGCGCTTTCGTGGTTTTGCGTGCTGAGGCTCGGTGACCTACAACTGAGTTTGAGGGGTATCCTGGGACACTCCCTCTGGTTTATTGGGTGTGTTTGTGTGAGTATTCATGTCAGATGCGTGAAATTTAGTCCTCCCAGCTCCCGAGCCACCACGGCGCCCAACAAGACGCCAGGAGAATATAGCTTCTAGAGGGGTAGCAGAAAAGAGGCGTGGTTTTGCTTCGAGATAGGTTATTCGAAAACGGCATACCTTCAGCTAGTCAGTCTGCTGCCACTAGCCCTCCAAATGTCGCCACTTCAGGTAACTCAACTGTCAGGATCCGTTCATCCGCTATTACGGGTCGCCTCACACGGTCTGGATTCTCACTTGGGGCCGTTATACACAGGGTCGAGCCTATATAATAATATAATCGGTTTTTATTCTTTTGAATGGTTTCCTTCCCATTATAGAACATGGCGTTACACACCCCCTTAATCAGTGAACCACTCAAGTCTCACAACCACGACAAGGTCCAACAATGAGGGGTTCATCAAACTTGCTCAGAGAGAGGATAGATGTTTGCAGCCCGAGTTGCAGCCTATTATTTTGCTATGACTTAATGGCTAGGTCGTGGTTTCAACTGCAGTTACAGAGTGCAATTTCTAAGTGGGTGTTTAATATCAATATCAATTTTTGGTAGTAAGTGATATTTTTCATCGGTCATCGAGGATGGTTACCATATGTTGTGGAGGTAAAGAAAGTTTTTTAATAGGTATAACGTAAAATTCATTTGAGTGGGCGCTGATAACGTGGTTATTGTTTTAATTTAATTAAAAATTGTTATTTGATCAGCGCCTACTTCCATTTTACGCTTTTTAAAAGTTGTGAAACAATATTTTCATGGTCAATTACATTGTGAGACATTTCTGTTTATTATTCGACGCATTGAGATTCGAATAATTTTTAATAGCTTAGATGCTAGTCTAAATGGATGTTACTAATAAGCAAGTAATCTAATTTTGGGGACTATATCTAGGTTGAACAACGGAAAGGAAACTGGACTAGTTTTTGCATTTTAATTATAAATGTTAATGGCTCATTTCATTTCCTGATGCAGTTAATGTAATGTAAATGTGATGCAAATTATTTTGACAGGTGTCTGAAAAAGAAGCTCCCCAAATTGCTA
This sequence comes from Photinus pyralis, assembly GCF_008802855.1. Lineage (NCBI taxonomy): Eukaryota > Metazoa > Arthropoda > Insecta > Coleoptera > Lampyridae > Photinus > Photinus pyralis. The sequence goes on along the minus strand of NW_022170819.1, from coordinate 29,624,006 downwards.
CCGACAACATCGATAGTTATAGTGTTCCACAATGAAGCCTGGTCGACGTTGCTCCGAACTGTATGGAGCGTTATTAACCGTTCACCACGACCACTTCTTAAGGAAATTATTCTGGTGGACGATGCGAGCGAAAGAGGTTTGTAACTACTGATAATCACCGCGCCGGTCGTGTTCAGAAGAAACTTTTATACCCTATTTAATCGAGTGATTAGCAAAGATTCCATTGTTTTGTTACGCTTGTGTTCTTTCTTATTTTTTTGAATTAATCTTGATAAGATACTATGGCATGTGGTAATGTTTCCTGCTTTCATAACTAATTTGTTTTCGAGATATTCTTTTCTAATTAGCTTTGCGTCACACCTCGTTTCCTGTAATTGCGATTTTCTATAATCGCATGCAGAACATAAATGACTCGATACACTTGCATTATTGCAACTTTAGGAAATGATTAATTCTCATTCTTTATTGTATGTCAGGCAAGCTGTGAGTAGAATTGAACTTGACCCATAATTTTATGCTTCATTATGTTTATTTTGGATTTACTACAAATGTCTCATTTCTCTTTATTTAAATGAGCTGAAACTTAAAAACACGACTTCAAAATCCAATTAAAATGGGGTCCTTGATCTAAATTTGGCGTGGTGTTTTTTTCTGACAAACAAGTCCTATCAGTAGAAATAAACGTGGGAAGTGCACACAATAAATGTCAGTAAGTAATTATTTCGTCGTGAATCTTTTTATTTTTTGTTCGGCTTGGCAAAACTTTTTACAATAAAACTTATAACAAAATAAAAGTAAAATGCTTTTTCACCTTCTTTTCTTTAAAATCTAGGTCATCCACTTCCACCTTTGTACTGTTCTATAACATGTGTTACTATGTCCTCTTCTTCTTCTCCTCAATTCTACAGTTTCTTTCTTCTTGTCATCTCTATTTCCCTCTCTTATTTTCCGCATCTGAATCTCGCTATTGTTTTAATATTTTTTCTTACTTCCCACAAATATTTTGGTAACCACTCCCTTATTGGGCCGTTTCCGTGTGCGCTCTCTATCTTCACCCTCTGTTGTTGTATTTGCGCATCCAGATTCCTTTTTGCTAGCTCATTTTCCATCTTTTCTCCTACTCCTCTCCTCCTTTCGACTTCAGCATGTCCGTACTCATTTGTTTTGTAATTGTTCTTCTCACATTCCTTTTGCGTCATCCTCGTTTTCAAACCAATTCGCTTTCTCTATTGTCCCTTTCCTCAAATCTTACCCCCCCCCCCCCCCCATCAACCGCCTCTCTCCAATAATTCCTCCCTTTGTCTCATCCTCAGCCTCCTTTTTCCTTAATTTTCACATCTGCGCATTTGCCACATTGTTTTTTTGCAACTCTCTTTTTCTTCCACTCCCCTTCCCAAATCTCATCATTTTCGACTTAACTCTGTTGCTATGAGCACTACGTCGTTTGCGTATGCCAGGGACTTAAATCTTCCTTCTGTCCACTACTATCCCTACACCTTGGCTCTGTCTTAATACTTTTTCCATGTCGCTTAAGTATACAGTGATATTTATGTAGAAGTAACCATAGGAATTGCCTATGTCTACTTTTACATGATAAAAAGTTTCCTGAAAGACGCCTAATTTTATGCAAGCAAAGTAACTACCTACAACAAATGAGGATCTGCCTGTCATAATAATTAATTTGAATATTATCGCTTTGACTTCCCTATTCTAATTTCGGTTTGTGTGCGATGTATTCAACTAAAGAAAAAGTTAATATTTCCAATTGGTATAGTGCCGATAACAGTTAAAGGAGCTTAAGAGAATTTATTTTTATTTTCTGTGAAGCCAAAGCAACAAGATTCAATAATAATTAATATGCCAGCGAGATCTTTATTTGTTTCAAGAAGTTATTTTGGTTGCATAAAATTAGGCGTCTTTAAGGAGACGTTTTATCATGTAAAAGTGGACATAGGAAATTCCTATAGGAAATCCCTATGTCTACTTCTACATGAATATCACTGTAGATTAAATAAGGTTCGGCTAAATGAGCATCCCTTCTATTCTTACTTTCAACTTTGTCTCTTCATGTAGTTTTTTGATTCTGTCCTTTAACTCCTTGTCAAATTTCCTATCTTCCATACTTCTCCCGTTTCCACTCTGTCAAACGCTGCCTTTTAAGTCCATGAAAAAGGCACGTTTTCCCCCCTTTTTTCCAATTCATTTTCCCCCACTATGTGTAACACATAAATGCAGTCGATTGTTTCGCATCCCTTTTCTGAAACCCATGTGTGTCCCTCCAAAATCCTCTTCTCTTCCATTTTTCTTTCTAATCTTTCTATACGCCATAATCATTATAGTAATTTCCCTATAATTTCCCACACAATCTTTACTCCTCCTTTTGAAGATCGGCACAATGATCCTTTCCTTCCATTCTTCGGCTAAACCCTCTCCTTTCCATACCTTGTTTCTATCTATTTATTCACAGGGGAGCCCGACCAGGCAGCACTACCACAGGCCCATTGTGCCTACCCCCTTTCTTTCGCAACTAGGTTCAGAGCCCATTCTTCCCAATAAAGGATGGCATCCTGTTTAGCCTAAGGAAGGTGCTTCACACTCCTTGGTTCCACATAACTCTCGCCAAGGAGCTAATGTCTGTCTCTGAACAAGGCGTCACAGTGACAAACCACATGCTCAGTAGTATCTCGCCACAGAACCTGCTTAGAAGACCCAGATTTTCTAATGGGCTCTGTTAAAAAGGCCCAGGAGTCGAGTTGTTTGTTGCAACTGACCCCTGGTCACCTACCTTTTAATCCTGGCACTGACTTCACCACTACCGTTGGTCGTCCGCCCGTCGAGGGTTCTGGCCTCATGTACTACCAAAAGCCCTTCTACATGTCCATAGAAATGCAGTGGTCTTTTTCTCCCAGGTCCCGCGGGAATCTATGATGACTCCCAAATATTTCACTGACCTGGTCAGACCCAGTTAACGTCTTCGAACGATACTCCTAGGGCTACCACCCGGCAGACATTCCCTTCTCCAATCTGCGCACGAGACTAGAGCGATCTTTGTAGACGTACCAGCTCTAAAGCATTTTGGAATGGATGTAGTGGTCTAAGGACCAGTACCCTATTCCTTATATATGCATCCTCCAGCTTCTCCACTGTTTTTAGAAGAAACGATGATAGGCAAATGGGCCTGTAATCCTTCCAAAAATACTTTTCTGTTTTTGTTTCCCTGGTTTTCTCTTCGTATTCAATCTGTTTCTCCTTCTTTCTGTCTTTACATTTTCTGTTGTGCTTTTGTTTCTGTTCTCTCACTTCTTTCTCCTCTATTCTCCCTCAATTAACGGAGCATGGTAACCCGACAACCCGAAAACTCCACCCTCTGGAGTCTGGACCCTCTTTTTAGTCACGTAGGCAAACTTGACGCGGAATGATCTTATTTAAAATAAACATTTTTTTACGGAAACAACCAATTTTTCCTGATAAATACATTTTTATTATCTCTAGATAATTACATCAAACTTTTATAAAAATAAACGAAGTGCCCAAAAAATTAAATCTGCACTGTTTTAACAAAACAAAATGGATAACGATAATGATAGTCAAACTTAACAAAAGACGTAATCTTTTTACAATGAAGCAAATAAACAAATTACTGGCGTACAAGCTAGACACGCAATAATCGTTTCGTGTTTATCCCTAAAGAAACTCAACCAGATTAATTAAAAGAATTGAAATGAGCATTTGATTAGGAATTAACGATCCGTCATTACTTCAGGCAACCAGACCCAAAACAACAATTCTTCATAATTTCTTTATATCTATTTCTTTCTTTTGTAGACTGTTTTTCTCACAAGTCCTTTCTTTTTTCTCTCCCCTCCCTTCAGTTATTTGTTTCTACGTATTGCTTTTTTAATACTCTATATATTATTCAACTCCTCTGTATTCCCCCCTATTTCTTCTCTTTGTTCCTCTAGTCTCCCAACTCCACCATGTATCTTGTCCATAACTGTGTATATCATTACCATTCTCATTTTCTTTCTCTCCCTTTCCACTCGTCTGACTTGTATCCCTGTATTCGGTTTTCTCTGTTCTTCTGTTGTTTGTGTCTATACCCCCCCCCCCCCCCCCGTGCGCATTCATCAGTTCTCGTCTCTTTTACATTCGCCTCTACTTGCAAGTTTTCTCTTAGCCATTCTTCCATTCTATCTCTCTTTCTCTGTTACTTTTTCCATCACTACTCCCTTTATCGTTATGTTGTTCTTTATTTTTTCTCATTTTTTTACTCTTTCTATAAGTTCTTCTGTTTCCCTTATTCCATTTCTCTTCCCTTCTCATTTCTTCCCTTAATCCTCCTATCTGCCGATTCATCATCTTCTCTTTGATTTTATCTATTTGTGCCTTAGCCACACTTGTTATTTCCTCCTAACTCCTTCCAGTGTGTTCTCCATGTTTTCCTCTTATTTTTGTTCTTCTTTGCCTTTATTTTTAAGGGGGCAGGGTTCTTCAAAAGTCAATAATCCTAATTAGTATTTTTCTTTTTCCAGATCACTTAGGTTACACGTTAGAACAGTACGTTAAGAAACTACCAGTTCCTGTATATGTATTTCGAACGGAGAAACGTTCGGGCCTAATTCGCGCGAGACTTTTGGGCGCGAAACACGTGACGGGCCAGGTGATAACGTTCCTGGACGCCCACTGCGAATGCACGGAGGGCTGGCTAGAACCGCTACTGTCGCGAATCGCGGAGGATCGCAAAACGGTCGTCTGCCCGATCATCGACGTCATCTCGGACGAAACGTTCGAGTACATCACCGCGTCGGACATGACGTGGGGCGGATTCAATTGGAAGTTGAATTTTAGATGGTCAGTTTGCTCGTCACCGTAGGCGCAATTATAACTGTTCGCTGTTTAGGTATCGAGTGCCTCAGCGTGAAATGGACAGGAGAGGCGGCGATAGAACGGCACCTTTGCGCACGCCCACAATGGCGGGCGGATTGTTTTCCATTGACAAGGAGTACTTTTACGAGCTGGGGTCGTACGACGAAGGCATGGATATTTGGGGCGGAGAAAATCTGGAGATGAGCTTTAGGGTAACTTTCCTTTGCATTGAATAAAATCCCCCCTGTGTCTATTTAATAATTGGAGTTAAACATGTAAACAAATAGGTTTGGCAATGCGGAGGAGTATTAGAAATTGCTCCATGTTCTCATGTCGGACACGTATTCAGAGATAAATCTCCATATACATTTCCCGGCGGCGTTTCAAAAATTGTCCTCCATAATGCCGCCCGAGTCGCCGAAGTCTGGATGGACGAATGGAAAGATTTCTATTATGCGATGAATCCAGGTTTGGTGTTGCTTTCAAGTTTTGCAGTAACAAGTATTTTACGCTTACTGTATTAATCCAACGATATTACTAATATGCTTATTATAATCATGTATCGTCAAAGTTGTGCTTTTATAACATGAAGTGTCGTAGCTATTTAATTGTTATTGTTTACACAATTTTTGTATTAACATGGAACATATTCTACTAAATCTTGGATTCCATTAATTTTACTAAAATTACGGACACAGGGTGGTTATCATGACTAGAATTAATTGTATTAACAGATTATTGTTTAATGCTTTTCCAAAGCATGACGTACAATTATTCTATATTCATTTCATCCTTGCTTTGCTGCCTCTCATGCGTCTGCATTATACTCCATGGCCAAGCGTGTACATTGCTATATGCAGTTTTTATCTCAATATGGTATAAAGTATGCAATGAAAGTTATTTGAAACAAATGTGGTTAAAAAAGAAATGCTATAATGCTAAAAGTAGAAAAGGAAATAAAGGAAAATATAATAATAATAATAATAGTATTAAGTCGTAAAATATGGCAATGTCAAACCTCTTTCTTCACCTTTATTTACTATAGTCCGTCTCACCTTAACTTTACATGGTCAACAATGATGCCAAATGTCATCAGAATATGATTCGAAGAAAATTAGCGGCACTTTCGAATCTCTGTAGCAGCCGACTAGAACTGGGTGACAAGAATAGGTCGTCCTACGGCGTATATACTAGGCGGTTTTTTTAATTGGGAAGTGAGACACAATCGAAAAGTGAATAAAATGTAGGATTCTGTGCGTAAGAAAAGACAAGAACAAATAATTACAACAAGGTGATACCAGGAAAACCTTTTATGGACAAAAAACCTGGCATAACCTACACAAATACGAACAAGTAAAATGATTTTTGCCCTAAAGCGAGCAACTTTAGCGTATTTTCTCAGTACTTTCCAAAACGCCATTGCTAAGTGCGCTGTTTTTCTGTAGTAGAAGCATCTAAAGTTGGCATTGCGCAGTCTGCGCATGCGCACATCAGATTCTTACACTTGGCTACACTGCCTTTACTAGAAGGGCATTTTGTTAACCTTGTGGTAGTCTTATGATCTTATTAATCATGGTCTCAGAGACCAAAAAATGAAGTTTTTTGTAGGTAAGTGGGATTGTGGGTAAGAGGGTTCAGTGGATGTGTGCATTACATTCTGTCCCTTTCATCTGCAAGTATTTTAGTGACCTCAGACATGAACAGACCATGAGAAACAGCAAAGCCAAGTTCATTAAAATATGTAGAATAATTGAAAAATAATGACTTATTTTGTCTGTCGCTGTGTGTGAAAAAAAAATTAACCGCACGTTAAATGCCGGGTAGGTGTGGATGTGTGGGGGTATACTGGAGATAGCGACATGCTCGCACGTCGGCCACGTGTTTCGTAAGTCGACGCCCTACTCGTTTCCCGGGGGTACCAGTCGCATCGTCAATCACAACAATGCCCGACTTGCCGAAGTTTGGCTTGATGAATGGAAAAATTTCTACTATAATATTAACCCAGGTCTTTATTAGTGCTTAGTTCTTTTTAACAATTAGTCACACAAATCGCTTTCCTTAATGTTGCTTGCAAATGTTAAAGTTACCCGCAAATCCTTCTTTCATTAGTCATTAGAGAATCGGCTTGTACTTTTTGTCTCAGTAATTTTCCTTTATGGATCATACGTACTTGATCACCTTGTCAGTTTATGCTAACAAATTCTTGAAGCTGAATCTTTCAGGCGTGATTACTCACCATAAATTTAATGAGTAGAGAAAATATGTTACAATTCTTTCTTAATATTCCCACAAATAACTAAGTTATTTAGAAACTATTTCGACCCCACGTTGGGCGCCAAATAAAAAATGCAATGGCAAACGGTCACTAAGCCAGCAACAATTAGACTCCTATAACGCCACCTTCGACAGAACGCGCACATCTTCGTAAAACACCTGCATCTTTTCTCAGCGATAAAACACGTGCGTTAATTAAATTTCGTCTGATAAAAAACTTCTTATCGCAACGACCAAATAAAACTTTTTAGAAACACGCAAATTTGACCATATATACCTTACTTGCAACACCTTATCTAAATCGAACAATTACAAAGTGATAAAATTAAAAAAAAATTACGCATTTACAAACATTTCCAAAAGGAAAAACAAATACTGAAACACAAATTCAAGTAAAAGAAACCAATTTTGTGTTAATTCGTAAATAACCCACCAGATTTGCACTTAAAAATTGAAATAACGTTGTCGAATCTTATTTAAGGTGCTTTACACAACAGTATGTATGATCCATAAATTTATTAATATATCACTCAACATATCTACTCAGTTACAAATACGATTTTATCAAACCTAGGTGCGAGAAGTGTGCCGGTCGGCGACGTGAGTCCCAGAAGAGAGTTGCGTGAACGGTTGCAGTGTAAAAGTTTCCGATGGTACTTGGAGAACATTTATCCGGAATCACAAATGCCTTTAGATTACTTCTACTTGGGAGATGTAAGCGCGCGCGCGCCTCTGCTGTTTTAGCAACTGACCGCCATTTTTCAGATTCGCAACGTCGAGACCCAATCGTGTCTGGATACGATGGGTCGAAAATCGGGCGAAAGCCTAGGAATGACCTACTGTCACAATTTAGGGGGGAATCAAATTTTCGCCTACACCAAACGACAACAGATTATGTCCGATGACAACTGCTTGGACGCTAGCAATAGGTATGGACCCGTGAAGCTGGTGCGGTGCCACGGCATGGGAGGCAATCAAGCATGGGTGTATGACGACGAGGTTAGTTACGATATTTGAGCAAATACCAATTTATGAACTTACCTTAAGAGAGCTGGAAATTCTCTTAAGTCGTGTGAACTCGGACCACTATTTTTCAGTTGTTTCATATTTTGTGAACACGCTTCTCACAAACAGAGACTTTTATGCGCCAACCGTGGTTACAAATCAGGGTGGACATTTTGCGTTAAACAATCAAATTGTTCAGGGGCTGGCCAACCACTGTTACAAATTGGCGCCCAACGTGGGGCACAATTAGCATTTACTCTGGTCATTTTTTAATTGCCACGGTTTTCGGACGTTTTTGGGGAAATGGTTATTGAGGAATTAGAATTGAATATTATTACAACCAGTGGTGGTGTAAGATTTTTGTATGGAAGGGGTTCGACTTCTATGATTTTTTTAGGAGTTTGTAATAGATTCTAAATAAACCAGTGGCAGTGTAGGATTTTTTATAAAGGGATTTCGGAATTCTTATATTTTGTGGAAGTTATTGACATTTTTGAATTGATCGTTGTAATTTAGGAGGATACCAAGGTAGGTTTTTTGTATGTTATATATGAGATTAGGATTTAAGAAGCCTACTAGAAGAGCAGTTGAAGAAAGAAATAAAATACAAGAAAGCTCATTGAAATTAGAAAATTGTTGTTCCAAGAAAGTCAAGACAGCTTTGGGTGTCACGGATTGCAAGAGGGGAATGCTGAAGGGAGCGAGACCAGTCATCAACCCACAGCAGGTCAAGAAAAAGCTAGTGATGCTGAGGAAGACAAGGTACCAGAACCGCAAGTCAGCTATGCACTAGGGGAAATCCAGGAACTGGCCCGCATGATGGAGAGAATTACAAGAAGATCAGGATAAAAACGAGAAAAAAATAGGAAACGATGGAGAAATTGCGTCAAGAGGAAGTGAAAAACATTCAATTAGAAAAGAAGATTAGAGCTGATCAAGTTAAGAGAAATGTGAAAAATGAAGGAAAATCGATTAGAAGTCCAAGCCATGCATACAGAAATCCTGGATTACCATAGGAGGGTGAACAGGGTGCACGCTTACCTATGCCTCAAATTCAGGCCCTTTGTACCTTCCTGCCTAGAGTCGTTAATTAAAGGGTAGAATTTGATTTTTTAGAGATCGTTTAGGGATAAGCTGTCGTTTATTTTTAGTTTGTTGTTTTTCAAATCTCATCTGTTTCGCTTTTAAAAACAAGGAGGGGGTACTGTAACGGAACCAATAATTAATCTTGAATGTTGCTGTACCTGTGAACTAATAATTTCATATAAAGATTGGTTTCCCTCTCCTACAGAATTGGAAGTCTCCTTCGTATACAGATAAAACCCTTAAAGTGTGCTGTTTTAGTGCGGGATGAATCTAATCAGGGCGGTACTCGCTTCCTATAAAATTTCTTATGTACATGGTGAATTTTTGTTTCATTGTCTCGTGAAAGTAAAATTCGTTTGTCCACACGAATTGAGTTGCTTAATCCAAATCAAAAACTGTCACAAATTGGAATCGTTCCCAAAACGCATGGAAACTCGTGAATGTGCACAAAATTATTGCACCCCATTTATTTTAATTTTACGTAAAGTTCAAACGCTATTAGGATTGACTAATTTAAGACTTAGCCTGCTTATTGACTTCATTAACATTAAGAAAATAACCAATCCTCTAGGAAGTTATTTATCGTTCACTAATTTTACTATAATGTTTTCACGGTTATTGTTTTTTACAGGATAAAACAATCAAACATGTGAATACGGGTAGTTGTTTGCAGAAGCCGGATCAAAGTGATATGAACTTACCTTTGTTACGTGCTTGTGACTTTAGCAAAAGCCAACAGTGGATTATGAAAAGTGAATTTAAGTGGCAGGCGAATCGGGTAAATAACGACAGATAGGGTAACTTATATTAATATTTGTTGGCAACGTTAGTTATGATCTACCATACATATCTCTGTTATTAACTTAACTAAATTTTAATACGTACGGATTTCTCTTTCTTTGTCTTACTAGAGTAATCGATAGGGGGTGTTGTGCTTGTCTTTACTGCGTTATGAAATTTTTATGCATCTTGTTAACACATTCTTCTGCGTGGGCAAGGGTGAAATTGTTATATTTACACATATTTATTACTAGTCATACTCTTCTACTATGGGGAATAAGGCTGAAGACTTCTAAGACCCTTTTTTATTGTTTATAATTAGCGACTAAAAATGTGTTCAAAACAAACGGTAGGCAATTTAAGTATACATATCTTTGCCGAATATACTTTGTTATTAAAGGGACCTGTACGAATGTCTCTCCATAATTTCAAGTAGCACAATTCTTTGCAAAAAGCTCGGTAGTTCATCAGTATTATGGTAAATTTCTTTAACGATAACTAAAAAAGGAATATACAGGGTATTACCAAAATAGTGCCAAACTCTTGTTTGCTGTTGTCAGATTCCTTTAGTAACAGAATATAAGAACCGGTTTGAGCTTAAAATGAAAACTCTTAACATTCCAAACGCATTTATCCTTGAAGTCGAACTACATTGTATTAGGATTGCTTTAGCTTTACTCGTGTTTGCTCAAATGACTGGTCATTTATTTACCATTCCACTTGTGTTTTAAATCTTCATACCGAACGTTGCCAACTGAAGTGTTTGTAACTGGTCGTTACATGATCGAAATTTCTTCCTAGTTCTAAAAGACTTCAGAAATGTATTAAAAATATCATAAAATATTTACAAGTAAGTACTGCCAGGTTGTACATATAGCTTTAGACGCAGCTCATAAATGGTTTGAAATTGAAAATCTTGTCGAAAATTTCACTACTATTTATCTATTGTAGCATATCATAATGGAGCAATGTGTGAAGTACTACTCTCAAACTAGATTATTTTTTTATTATCAAAACCCAACAACTCGGATTGTCTCAACTTACCAGTACTTAATGCTTACGAACGCCGTAATTTTAAATCTAGATGTGACTTTTTTCTTGCATACGTTTTAACATCCGAAACATGGATTTTAGCTCGAACTAAATTTCTTTGGACGGTTGACGAGTATTTGCAAGCTTGTTGGTATTTTGTGATTATTTAAAAACTAGTGAATCGTTTTTGTTGTGTATATTTATTTGATTCAAGTTTGTGTGATTGAATCGACGATTGTATATTTTATTACATCCTTTTCATAGAATAATTACCACTAAAACATATCGACATCGAAAGTATTCTTGGCTCATTTAGTTGTATAATTTAGTTTTAAGCATTTTGTTACATTGTAAAACAACCATTCAACTATTGTTAGTGTAAAATTACCAACTTTGTTAGATATTTATATATTTTTTTTTGTCTTTATTTGCGACGTACCAAATTTTATAGGCTAGGTGGTGGTGCAATCCATAGCTTATATTCTAAATTAAATTCTAATTGACAGTACATTGTATTTTCAAATTAAATTTCAGGCAAAAAGTGTAGAGCACCTTCTATCCCTCGAAGCTAAAAATTTCCCCAAACCAGTATGGCTAATACCCAGTGCATTACCACTGAGTAGTGGAGAGTAGTAGACCGCAAGGAGGTTCCTAAAGGGCAGCAGGTAGTTGTCCTGATTGACCAGACTGTCTGTGGGCGTTGTCCATATTTGAACTTTTGCAGGATAATCTTATTCAAAACCATAGGAGAACCGAAGGCCGACAGATATGATCCCGCTTAGGAAAATATTGCTGTGCACTTTAATTTTGTTTTAGCATTTACCAGTAGCCGGCCGCCGCTTGACCTTTAGAATTCCTGGAGCTGCCGTTTATTCCGGTTGGGTTTGCCCGAGGCTTCCGAGAGCGATCCCCCAAAGCCGCTGCTACTGCCGCCCTTGACCAGGGGTAAGGCCGTATACCCTTGGTGGCGCCCGAGTCCTTCCTTTGGTCCATCCCGCCAACACAGAACACCCAGGTTGCTGCCGACACTTTCGTTACCAATGACCATTTCCAATAAAATGCGTATACAAAATACATATCATTCATTCTGTTGTCCTAAAATTTTCACATTAAAAAAAAACTTAAAACTGCTATTGAACGATACCATAATCACTACTCTATATTGTGGTTATTATTACAGTACATATTTTTCCTAAATCTTGCTTCGATCCCCCGTCCACCTGCGTGTGATTTCGTGTATGTAGTGTTTATAGGTTATGTAGCTACTTTCCACTGATCCATTTAATTATTCCAAAGGCAAGTCTTACAGACCAATCACTCTCATTGTGTGTAATCAAGTTATGACTAAACCCAAGGATGCTATATAATATAAGGATTGCTCGATCCCTATACTTGTAATGTTGCCCGAGTTTAAGTCATATGTGACGTCACCAACGGACCTGGCTGTCAGAATTGACAGTTATAATTTGCTAAGTTGTCAACGTTTTACATTAGCGTTATAACTGTGTGTATGTGTTCGCTATATTGGAACAAAAATGCTTGGACGCCGGCGTGCAGTATTGGACTGTAATAACAATTTGGGGTAGTATTCACATTTTACACTCAACTGGCGCTCATTTTAGCCAGTGTCAAGAAGAACGTCGAGAAATCGTTATTTTAAGATGGACAAAGTTGAAATAAACTGATTTAGCTGCAATTTCCATGGATGATGAAGAGTAAAAAAAAACCAAAAACGTAGGATAAAATGGGTTCACGACATTTTGAGTATGCGAAAAACCGAAGCAGAATTTGTAGACTTGTAGATGATGAATGACAAGTGTTTCTAATTTAAATACCTACTTATATAACTTCCATTTGGACGTATTAGAGCCCCTTCTTACCAGGCGTTTTTTGAAGCGGCTGGTAGCGTGACCCCTTCACACGGTGCGATTTGCAGCGCCACAAGTAGCACGAAGCGCCTTCACGCAACAAAAGCGCACGTACCAAGAAGGAGCGCCGTTTTAATAAAAAATGGTGTCTGGTTTGAGGAGAGTTGATTTACTTGTGCCTTGGTAAAGAGCGTACATATTTGTGTACTGATATTTTATATATAAAGCTAAGTTTGTTATTATTGATATGTGGGAGTTGTAGTTCGACCGTTGAAGGAAGGCGATGCCGTATTAGGCTTAAACACTTCATATTGTGTGGTAAAAACCATTGTAGCACGGTGTGGAAAACTCCAAATTATAACAGAAATTGTACAGAAGAGACTTATAAACTTCAGTTCTTACTCATCTGAGAAATAAAGCTAATGTCTCATCGGGAGGAATGGATTTCCGCATAACCGTATCTTTTTTTCGAAGAAGATTTCCACTCTGCGCAGCGTTTCAAAAACGCATCGTGAGAAGAAGCTCTTATGAATCTTACATAATATAAAATACAAATGAAAGTTGTGCACAAATCTAAAAATCAAAGCATGCGGTGCGTCTGGGTCCGCCAGTGACGTCACTACACGCGGCGAAAAAATTCAATGATCGAGCAATCCTTATATAGCATCCGTGGACTAAACCATCCTCCATGAAAACATTTATGGGAGGATGGTTTTATTTACACATCAACGAGGGGTGTCTTACTGTTGGCATTACATGTACATATTCTCGGCAGTCGCTGGCAGTCGACTATAATTATAGCAGTCGCTAGATAGTCTTTGGCAGTCGGCGGCAGTCTCTTGGAATTTAGCACTCGCTCAGCAAATTTCGTGAAGTTTCATGTAAAAAGTAGGCAAATTTAGATAACCCTCTCGCATTCACCGTTCACGTTGGAAGTTGGTCAGTCGGCAGGTGATTTTATTTTACTTTCGTCTTGGCTTCAGTTTTGTGTTTGGCAATTAGTTATTACTGTTAGCGATTTTTGCAAATTTTTTTGTAAAAAGTAGCTTTTAATCTCACTTTGGCTGGCTAACTGGCCGGCTGGCTGTGAGCGCGTAGAAAAACTCTTGTAGAAAGGCAACGGGCTACTACAGTTTTGATCCGATTCTTTTCAAATTGGTGTCGTCGGAAAGATGTAAACGCGCAGGGAATGTGGTAGCCTCCGACACGATCTAACTGATGGTGGAGTGAAAACGTCAAACACGAATTTGGGGTGAACGGGGCGTCGGAAGTGGGTACCGTCAAAGGGAATGTGATAGCCCCCGACACGATCTTCCTGATGGGGGAGTCAAATTTTCAAACGCGAATTGCGGGCGAACGAAACGTCGGAAGTGGGTACCGTCAAAGGGAATGTGGTAGCCCCCGACACGATCTTATTGATGGTGGAGTCAAATCTTCAAACGCGCATTGGAAGGGAACGGAACATCGGAAGTGGATACCGACAAAGGGAATATGGTAGCCCCCGACAAGATTTTACTGATGGTGGAGTCAAAACTTTAAACGCGAATTGCGGGTGCACGCGGAAAGTGGGAAGCGAGTACCGACAAAGTGAATGCGGTAGCCTTCCACAAGATCTTTTATTGATGGTGGAGTCAACACCGGCTATTAAAACACTGATCTGCCACACAAAAATGCGCTGAAGTCCCTTCGATCTCACACGAGGACTTTGATAATTTTTTTATTAAATAACAAGTAAGTATCTTTTAAATAGATTATTCTTCTTCTTATCTGTCGATTATCAGTGGATCTTTTTAGTCGAAATCACTGTACAAAGCACAGCAATAGAGAATATGTATGTGGTTTAAATTTACTCGATTCTTTTTCCCCCGCATCTTTATTGTCTAGACATTACACTTAAACCATTATTTTCTTATTTAGTTTGTTTTCATTTGCATAAAATATAATTAAAAAATGGCAAAATATGCAAACGAAATTAAAATTTTCGATAGATGCATTGATGTCAGCATATTTTGCATCAAGTGGAGATTTTAGGTACGCTGATGGTTTAATGATGTTGGCAATACAACTAATTCTTTCATTTTTCTTACGATAACTGATACGAGGTATACTTTTATTGAATATTCTACTGCATACCCAAACTGTAATGCTAATATCGAGGCTAATATACTAAATTCATTAAATTTTATTTCCTTTAGTGTTATTAATATATCAACAGTAGAAAGTGGGATATTTTCACTTAAAAGTTTTACTAAATGATATGATTTTTAGTGCATTTTCAGAAAATGTCTGTCTGTCTGTCCGCCTGTCTGACATTTTATATCTCCGGAACGGTAAGTGCTAGAGACTTGGTTGGGGTGTCGTTGGATATGTCTCGGCGAGTTATTGGTCAGTACGGAGCCCGCTTTTGCTCACAGCGCCACTTATCGGCTGAAAATGCACTTAAAAGTCCCTGTCCAAAGTTAGGCTTTTCCCAATTTTTTTTGGTAATCCCAGTTAACAATGTATGTTCTTTTTTACCGTGAATTATATTTTTAAAATAGTTTTCGCCCTCTGAATCATCTTCTTAATTCAGATGAACTACATGATTCATGTTAATAATCATGGGATATCACTGAAGAATTAGAAGAAACAGAAACTCTGTCTACCTGCTCATCATCAAATACAGCATTATGCTGATCCTCGCCAGAATAATAAAGATTATTATATATTCCCTACGGGCGGGCACTTCTTTAAAAAGCCCCCGGGACGCTCTGGCAGTCACTGGTACATGCCGGAAGTCGCCGGCAGTCACGTATAAAATGATATTTTGGCAGTACATTTTACCTAAGTGAGACACCCCTCGCACATCAATGAATAATACAAAAAAAAAGTTTGTTTGAACAATGATAAAACAACCAATTGACAAATCGTGGGGAGAGAAAGTATTACCAGAAGGGCAAGTGAAACAGCATTACATTGGCTAGTAAGCCAAATAAAAAGAACACTTTGTAATAAAATATTCTTTATACTTTTACCGTGTGCAAATATAAACCACATAAACAAAAACAACAAAAACACTAACAAGTGTCTATGCCGGTACCGCATCGACAATGTTAACATTTTCAAGATCATTAGCAACATCCGCCGTTGCCAAAGGTATTTCGCCCTCCTTCATTTTAGCCCAGGTAGCTTCGAAGGATTCGTGTGGTTCCATGCCCGGTTTTCCGACCAGATGAGGTTTCATTTTGAACGTATTTCTTAGCGCCTCCAGAGCGATTCGATCGTTAAAATCGCACCCTGTAATATCGATGAACAATTCCCTGGCGGTTCTCATATTTGGAACGTCTTTACGATTGAAGAACTGAATTTACAAAAATTAACTCTGGCTCTGACGGTAGCAACTTACGTTTGTGACGTTTTCGCAATCTCGCATTAGAAAGTGGAAGGCGTCATTGTGGCTTGGTTCCGTGGATTGGCTGACATCGATGAAGTAACATTGGTCATTGTGCCACAGTATGTTATACTCCGACAAATCGGCGTGAATTAGATTGGCTCCAGTATAGAGAGCCTTCATTCCGTCAACAACCTGATCGTACGCAATAATGTAATCGGCCGAATCCAGTATGGCATCTTTCAGTTTGGGGGCGGGGCAGTTGTTCTCGCCAATAAACGACATGACGAGTACGTGCCGCTTCAAGGTGATCACTTCGGGACAGGGAATGCCCGCCTTCTTCAATCGCATTAAATTGTGCATTTCCTTTTCGGCCCATATGTGAATAGTCCTTCGAATTCGTTGCTTACCGATTTTATCCTTGAATCGATGATCGTCGCGAATATATTTTTCGCGCTGCTTGAATTCGGCCAAAGTAGTTTTGAATATTTTTATGACGCACTCCCTCGGAAGTGGGCCATCAGGATACGATGGATCGGTTTCGGCATGCAATATCACCGCTTCCTTACCTACAATCAAAAGGGAGTGCTTTTAACTCGCATGTCATAGGACCGACCAGGAGCAGTACAAATTAAAAACCAGGTGTCAAATTCTTGACAGAATAGCTTCCTGGCTGAGTTTTCTTTTATTAAGAGGACCTACCATCCAAATTTCGTTTTAATTGTTCCATAAATAAGAAAATTGCATTTCTGCGCATGCGCAACACGATTTTTGCGCATGAATGTTGTTTGCTTTTATTAAAGGGACTTACCATAGAAATTTCGTTTAAATTGCTTCAGAAACAAGATCGTTGCGTTTTGCACATATGCAACACAATTTTTTGACTTTGACAATTTTTTTCTCCGTTTTTTGATAATATAACCCGGCCCAATTTTTTGTAGGTTGTACACAGGAAAATAAGGTCTTCCAAATAATAGAATAAAAATTTTAGGTTGCTATTTGAAAAAAAAAGTTCGATGCCGTTACGGCGCTCCAAAATTTTTTTTCAAAAATCCGGCCCGTTACTTTTCTGTTCGGTATGCCTAAAACATATATACAAAATTTCAACAAAATCCGTCGAGCCGTTTTCTCAGAAAATTGCCAACAAACGTACGTACGTACGTACATACAGACGGAAAAAAATTTATTCTTTAAAAGTTGCTTAAAATGGTCTAAAACGTCGACACTTGATGAAATTTTGAAATGTTCAAAAAACGGCTATCGCAATAGCTACCTAGCACATGCTAGGAAGCTAAAAATTACCGAAACTCGCGCGGTGCGATAACAAGGATGAAGTACAGTTTTTCAATAAAAAAATCCGGGGTTCCGTTATCTCCAGTGATTTTAATTTCATTTCTAACCGATTTTATTGATGATAACATTCCTCTTCATCGTTTGAACTCAATATGGTTCCAGCAAGATGGCGCACCGCCTCATAATGCTAGTTGGGGAATGGGAATTGTTCCCTAATCATGTTATTGCTAATAATGGCGACGTACGCTGGCCGGCGCGGTCACCTGACCTGTCTCCCTTGGACTATTTTTTGTGGGGAACAATGAAAAATGAAATTTACAAAACATTGCCAGCCGACCTTGATGAACTTCGTCATAGAATTGTGAGCACTCCCAGGCACAAGATTAGAAGAAGGGATGTGTCAAGAGCCATAGCAAATCTTAGGAAGAGAGTGGCACTGTGCTCAGAATTAGGAGGTGGGCAATTTGAACACATGTTGTGATGTACTTTGTTCTAATTTTAATTATAATTTTCTTGCATAAGGAAGATTCAATTCTGTTCAGATGAAAATCGAATTTCTACTTCTCTGACAATGCTCCAACCAGACAGATGGATCAAACTGTCGAAACTTTTGTTTACAACAAAAGAACGTTTTGTTTTTCCAAAGCACTCTTCTCAAAAAATTAAAAATTGTATTTTTAGAAAAAATGTGATACTGAACCACCATGTGTGATATATCGTTGTAAAGAGAAAAAAGACGTAAACCCAAAATGTCAAAATTCAATATGGCGCCCATAAGAAAAACCTACGAGTAAAAAATAAGAGGAGAGAATATAACGGTGGTGGGAAATAGCATACCACGCGACGGAAGTCGTCAAAATATCACTTCCTTTGCGCTGGTCAGTTATGTCGACTTGACCTCATAAAACGGAAGAGACGATGTCAGTTTTGTTTTATTACACCACTGCCAATAATGACGCGTTTCTCCCTACCCTTCTCGCACTTTTATCACTTCCTTTTTTTTCATTTCCGTCAAGTCCCCTTTTAATGCAAGGTCCTTTTATTTTTTACTCGTAGAGAAAAACTAAAGTTGCCACGTGTTTCTCGGTCATCTTGAAAGTAATTAAAAACAGGATGCCATATTTGAAATCTCCATTAAAAAGTGTCCGAATAATGTGTTAATTAGAAATGTCTACTACGATTAGTTTATCATAAAAAATTAAAATTGCGATATCTTCAAAACTATCGAAGATATTCCAAATTTCTTTTCAGATTCTTATTCATCACGGAAATTTGCAACTTTGCCCCCATTTAACCAACTTTCTATCCCTTAAGTGAGATCCCCATAGCAGGGTTCGCAACTGATTTTAGCAAAAAATAGGTCTCTATTTACATATTTAAAAATAGAGACCATTTAGAGACCTTCGACAATCAATTTCCATGCAAAATTAAGCAAAAAATATTTATTTTGTAATAAACGGCAATATATCTAAGCAAGTATAAATTGTGCACAACTCTTGTGCGGATAAAGCGAATTTTTTTAACCCAAATAGCTAAATTTCTTGAAGACATCTCAATCGCCATTTGTGAGTACCCTCTTCCGACAATCCGTTCTTGAGGTATAAGGGAATATACCCGATCACGATAAAGAGGTCGAGGAGGAGGGCTATGGTTGGTAGAAATTAATTCCTTTTGTTGAGACCTTTCATTAGAGTACCATATGAAGGATAAAACTAGTTCCACTCCCCCCTCTCCCCGTACTTTGATAAGAGGACAGAAAGAAGGGCAGTAGTTGGTAGAAAACGGTTCCTTTCGTCGAGACCTTTAATTAGACTCGGGAAATAATTCGTGAGAGGGCCCACTTTTAGACAGCGAAATTTGATGGCCGTCTGGCACACCTTCAAGGTATAGGCTACCTACTGCTAAAAATTTCAGGACTCTAGAACCATTCTCCTAGAAGTAATTCGAAACGGTAGAAGTGGGTCCGGACGGACGGACGGACAAAACGCAAACAATAGCACATTTATGCGCCAAAAATGTACAGTAAAATTTCTGCGGTTTATCAATAATTATGACCTTTTAATATGCAAAATTTAGAGACTTTAGAGACCAAATATGAAAAATAGAGACTTTTAGAGACCAGCATTGAAAAAAGAGACCAATGTCTAAAAAAAGAGACCATTTGCTAACCCTGCCATAGTGGCACTCGAAAAATGGACACCATGTAGACCAAAAAATTCAAATCCTAGAATGTTAACTTTTATATATGCATTCACCCTCATTAACCTGAGCTAAAACATAATCTAACCGCTTTATAAATTTAAATTGATTGCTAAGCGTTACAATCTTTCACTAAATGACCGACTGTATTGCAATTCAAACATCTTGATTCGCACATACGACCGCATTAGTTTTGTTTTAGATGAATATGATAAGTCCGGCTCTAATGATAAATCATATTTTGGTGGTGGTTTAAACGAATCTATGTCTAATTTTGTCTATCTATTCCTTAACATGTGGCAATCAATTCAAAAACTGATTTTATTTCAACCAAAATTAATTTATCTTGATAGAATGGTAACATAATATTCTACGAGGAGTAAACCGTTGGTTTAAAACGTGTTGTACTACCACAAAGTATTACCCACTATTACTGAGTATTACTCAACTATTACTCGGTATTACTCTACTATACTTAGAATTACTCAAGTATTGCTCTCTATTACTCAAACCGTGTTCACCTAATAACTCCAGGGAATTCCCCCCCCCCGGTTTTCTAAGTACTAAGTACCTGTAGGCAAAAGGTATCATTGGACTAGCAAAAAACGCATACAATACCTATGCTAATAATTCCATTCACCCTCTCCAACAGTTGCTTGTTGATCATTTTGTACAGCAACAACCTCGTGGTCTGATCTATACCAAAATCGGCAGTTGCATGATCCTCTTTCCTATCGTGCAGTCTATGCCGACGGTTCTGCTCGATCTTCGAGTGCAGCTTTAAGCTATGTCAAACGGTCAGTAACTCTAAAATTAAGTGGCAAACATCGTCACCTGTTAAAAACCTTGTTTGAAAGTTGCAAGTCGAAGCCTGCCCCATCGCCAGTATGAAACTCGGGGGGAAACGACATAAACTTGCACGCATTTTTACGACTGTTCAACGTAATATCATGCTTGGTAACCATTTTACCATCCTTCATCGTGTAACCGCAAGGCGGTATCGCCTGCAACTGCCTATTCATAGCGTCAAACCTATCCCAATCGCGTCGATCCATTATGTCCTCGCACTCGTACTCTTCAGAATCACTGTCGAAATCTGCACAAATAAAACTGAGCACCTGAACACGGTACGAAGTAACAAACCTAAACTCTGCGGAGTCCTTCGATAATTACTGAAAGAGACCGAAACCTTCGATGTGCCGTTGACCTTATCCTCGGTCCGTTTTAGCATGTCGTCGTATTCCTCGTCGAACTGCTTCTGTAACATTCGGGCGATGATCGCGTCCGAATCGTCGTCAACAAGCTCGGGTAAATCGTCAATTGCGTCGTTTTTATCTGTTGGATTTGTTAGCGATTGAATGTAACTCGCGTACTTTTGGTCTTCCTTCACTTGGAGGTCTTTCGCGAGTTCTTCGGACATTATTTTTTGTAGATTTGTTGGTTCAGGTGTGGTAATTTTACCCCAAGGAGAAGACATCTTGTGGCTAGTTGGTTGGTTAACGAAAATTTTGAATGAATGAAAGTCAAATACCAAGATATTTATGAAAATGGAATTAAGCAAAATTGTGTAATGTTATGATGTTTATTTGTAGGTGATCAGCTGTGATGATGAATACATACAGGGTGCTAGACTGTGGTCTTAATACAGGGTGTTCGTTACTTCTTCACCCCCAGTGGCGTAGCAATTATACATATGAAGGGTGTTTAAGGATATTCAAGAGAGCTCCTAAAAACATGAATTAATAAAGTTTTGTGACCACAATTGTAAAAAAGTTAAGGCGGTCTAACTCTCTCCATGTCTCTGGTCTAAACCTATAGAATATTTAGTGTGGGATTTAGGTTAGAATTGTACTGGTGCACTGGATTGGCGGAGAGTCGTTACATTATCAGGAGTGGGAGGTTATGGAGGAGGATGTAGGAGCAACCATTTTTATCAATCAGGTTCACAATTTTCAGCAGAACAAGAGGGAGGCATGACAAGGAAACCTATATGGAGCAAGAGAGTGGGAAGAAGTGAAAGACAAATTTGAGCTTGAAATTAGGAAAGAGGCTTGCGGGAAACGAGTTTCACACGACTTCCCAAATACTGGTGGATACAAGAAGTAGAAAACGCTAGGAGAGAACTTCTTAAGGCATGAAGACGATTTCATAACACCAGGACCAGAAGCGCAAGTAAACACGGAGTTTGAGTCTGAAATTTAAAACTTTACGGAAGGATCTTAAAATACGCATTAAGGTAGCAAGCATGGCCGAAACTGATGAAGGATGTGGCTACGGACTCATTAGGGAAAGGCTAAAAAATAGCGACCAAGAGATTTATGCCTGAAATACCGCCTTCGGAAGAAGAAAGAAACAGAACAGCGGAGGACCTGTTTCCAAAGGTGCAAGAGATCATCTCTGGAACGAGGTGCCGATAACAGGCATGCAACCGTTTGATAAAAGAGAACTTGAGGTATAGCTGTAAATAAATTAAGAGGCAAAAAGACACCCAGGCCGGATAGTATTCCAGTAGAAGTGATTAAATTGGCAGTCAAAGTCAATGGTGGAAAAGTTTAATTGTCTGCTATCCAAATGTGAGTGGGGCGTAAACTAGCAGCTCACAAAACAGAGGCAGTATGGTCAGAAGCCATGAAAATTTTGCTAGTCGTTCCCACAGACATGTCGTTCCAGAGGAGTTCAAGCATTTTGCGCAGATGCCGAACACTAGGGGATTTTCATAGCGGAGCTAGAGGAGATAGTTAGCGGGGGTTAACGGGAATAGCGTTGGCGTCAACAGTGTGCATCAGGCGTTCCCAGGTTCCCCTCAATGATTATTTTGTTTGTTGTTTTGAAAATATATTTACAGGTACCTACGTATATACCTAGTAACAATTTTCTTCTTTCTTGTATTATTAATCATTGAATTTAATGTCACAATTTGCGCTCAAATATGCGACAATGAAGAGACAGTACTTATTTAATTTATTAAATGATTAAATTAATTGTTTTGTTATATGTAAAGTAACAATGGGACATAGTCAACATCAAAAACAAAATTAAATAAGTATCAGGTGTCTCAAAAGTTCATTTGCAGAGTGTTAACACATACAAAGTATGAACAATTGTAAGAATAATAATCAATTTATTTCATTTAATATTGAACAGTAATCCCAACAAAACCTGCATACATTTCCCTTAGAAAAACATATGCATTGCATTAACAAATGTGTATACTATATAAAAAGTCTAGATACAAATATAAAGTATGTTCCAGTACTTAAAAATGATTAAAATAAAAGTTTGTTGGAACATCCCTTTTCCAAAAACGGCTGCTTCGCCAACTGTTAAGCGAGGCAACAGCAGTTCAATAAGCTTTAAAATCGTAGCCTTTAGTATATAAAAATATGACTTTAAACATTCGAAAACCAAGTGGGTCATCCCACACTTCAGCATGGAGCATAATGCAGAGAACCGCATTTGACACCCAAATTCCCCTACTACTCTCCAGTGTACTTAGAAGGTCGCTTTTCAGCAAAAGCTTTAAGTCCTTCAATCCTATCCTTTGTTGGAATCACCTGCGCATAACCGGTTTCTTCAAATGCGAGAGCAGAACTTAGATCGGTCTCGATACCCTTGTTAATAACAAACTTTGCCATTCTTATAGCAATTGGTCCATTCGGTAAAATGCTTCTCGCGATATCTAATGATTTCACATAGGCAGCGTTTCCATCCTCATTTTGAGGAACGGCATGATTGGCAATACCTTCAATGGGAAACATGAGCAATGAAAACTTTCCACCGTGTTACTGTACCTAACGCTTTTGCTTGTGTTCCATCGAAAATTTTCGCAGTAAATATTAATTCCTTTGCTAGTGCGGGATTTATCGTTCGCGGCAGTCGCGCTGTCCCCCCGGCGCCTGGGATTATCGCGTGCCCGGTTTCCACCAATCCCAGTTTGGCATTACTGGAAACGATTCTAATATCGCAGGCCAATGCGAGCTCCAATCCGCCACCTACCTCATTATTCACATAGGTCATTGAAATTAGTTGAATCCTTCAACATCTGAATATTTGAGATATTATCAAAAAAGCGTACTCCAGTTATTCAAGTAGTCAGATGATTGTAATAATTTCAAATATTTACATGTTTTGAGTTGGTCCAAATATTCTATTATCTGTTCACCCAACAGATGCAGTTAAGCTCCTCCCAAAAAATTCCCGGCAAATTTAAATTAACATTTTTTATTGGTCGAATTTTCAAAACCTGTAACACACGCAACTATTTGCTTCCAATTATAATTCCCGTATCTAAATTGACATCCTTAACGTTAAAACTGTCATTGCGTTTTGTATTTGCCGTTAATTTCATTTATACGAACAAACTAATCTTTTTGAACTTAATAAACAATTTGAAACTATGTACTGCTGTGTGTTTAAAGGTCAATATTCAAAATATAACACTATAACTATTAGTCATACAATGTGACATGCAATTTTAAATTTCCCGGTTTTTATAATTTTGTGACTGTGAACCTGGTCTGTTCTTACATTGGCCAAAATTTATTGGGAGTGGCTTAACTGCATCTGTTGAGTGAACAGATTATAGTAGCTACTGATATTCGAATAGTTCAATTGTTTTGAGCAAAACTACAAACATAGTACCTACATGAATAATTTGAATATTCGACTATTTCAAATATTTGTTATTTTATTACTAGTATATGGTTTTAATAATGTTATAAATTATATCACTAAGCATAAAAAACTCATATTAGACATATTTACAAACATCTTGAAACCCTGGCCGCAAAACACTCACCTAAGGCATGTCCATCGATAGCTGCAAGAACTGGAATGGGCAAATCGTAAATCCTGGACATTGTTGATCGAATTTGAATGTTATACTGTGAAAGCTCTTTGGAGGTTAACGTGAGCCGTTCCTTTAAGTCGGCACCAGCACAAAACGTCCCAGGTACGTTACTTTTTATTATGAGAACCCTTACAATTTGTTTCTTTACATTATCAATCGCCCTGTTTAGGTCAGCCAACATTTGTATACTTAAAGCGTTCTTACGTTCTTGTTTATTTAAATTTAGGATTAATATACCAGCATCTTTACTTTCTAAATGGTTTATCACAATGTTTTCCCTTGGCTGTGCAGCCAGCGAGAATCTTTTGAACAGTAACTTTTGGGTTCCCCATGCTAATCTACTAACACTTTTGGTGTTATAAAAAGCCATAGCACAAACGTAAATGTAGGTAGAACCATAAACAAATTAAATACAAAAAGAATAAGAGCTAAACATAAAAAAAATGGATTCCTAACCTTAAAGTGTATGTATGATAGTCAACATTGTATAGATACTAACATGTATGTTGAATGGACAACAACCACAGAACACTGCCGTGCCGTTATAAAAAGTCAGTTTTAGTTTTGGATACACGGTACTTCATAAATGAAAATCGTCGGTAGAAAGTACAAAATATAATCCTGTTGAGTCCGCGTTAAAGAGGCTTTAGCTGAATGTACATAATTTATTTATTATTTACCAATAAAATACTAGCAAAGTGGGTTTTAAAGCTGTGTAACTGTAAATATAACACTCGAAACACCCGTTAGAAATCTTAGTTATATAGAAGAATTTTTATAGAATCTGAGGGAGAGTTTCGAACCGTTAGAATCCTTGAAATACTATATCGCCCTTCTTACAAGCAACTTCGTTTTGCAACCTTTCAGATGATTGTAAAAAGGGGATTTTATAAAAATTCTTTCAACTAAGATTTCTAACGGGTGTTAAGCCGGATTTAGTCTCGTATGCAGAGCGACGGTGACGCAGACTAGCGTAGACGCAGAAAGTTTACATTTGGTTACTTTATGCCGCTGTTTATGCTGGTACGCCAAATACACATGCGCATATGGCGGTACAAATACGTGAACTTCGTTGTCGTGAAAGTACGCAGGTTTCTAACTTTGGGCGCGTGTTTACGTATTTTTACTCATTAACATAACCAAACATTTACATTATAGGTCTAAATTCGAACCAATAAATAAATTTTTAATAATTTAATAATTTTCTCTTCTTTGCACATACAGACATAATTATAATATAATAATAATTATATCACTACTTAAAAGCAGGGTTAGGTTAGATTTTTATAAAATCAGCTGTTTACTGTCATCTACGCATGAGTATAAACTGTACATAGATTTATTACTGCGACATGCAGGTAAACTTACAGCACCTATTCTTGCGTCTCGTAGATTTACGTACGAGACTAAATTATGCTTTAGTCGTTAGACGTCGTTTTGAAACCTTTTCGAAATCTGAGAATATTCTCAGAGTATTTGAAGGATCTTTTTAGGATCATCTTTGGATTTTAGAATCTTATCCCTTATGATTGTTTTGGAAAATTGATGGGAGATTATGTTTCTGGCCTTCTGGGGCTCCTTCAAATGTAACTTGAGAACTTGCGTCGAACTTTCGGATGTAAATTAGAATTCACCTTGTATATTGCACGAAATAGATCTGTGATAAAAAGGAACTAAGTTGGTTTAGTGTCTTTTGCACTCTTATGTTGGTGGTTGTTTTTGGCCAACCTGTTGTGCTGTTTTTTTATTTAATTTCCAAAATCCGAAAACTGTGCCAAATATAAAAGAACTGCCCTATTTAAAAAAACGACTTATCTAATAAAATTGTAAGTAGAATTTAAAACTGCGAGTTGTTGTAATAATTCCTGTGTTTCCCATGCAGGCCTTTGCTAATGTCTCGATAATGAATCCAGCCGAACAGCTCGAGCAAGTACAAAACGAACTTCTCTGCAGTATTTGCTACAATTACTTCTTAAGAGCGTACACGCTGTCATGTTCGCACTCGTTCTGTTTGAATTGTATTAACGTGTGGAGGGCGAACCACCGCGACTGTCCAATATGTCGTTCTCCTATTTACAGTATGGCACCTAGTCGTGCTTTGGATAATATGGTTGCTACCTTTAACGGGGACCAATACCGAGGTGATATAAGCGATCCTGCGCCAATTGAGATAGAAGATGATGACAATGAGACCGAAGAGGTTGTGTATGATGACAGCAGCCATGCTAGTAGCAGCTCTTTTGATATTGCGGACAGCGACAATGAAATTGTTAGCGATGCCGGTTCGCAAGATGATGCAGTGAGCTTCGATTTGCAATCCCTAGATGAAGAGACTGATCCCGATTTAGAATATGATAGTGAGACTGATGAAAACCAAGCTAGTCCGGATGATTCGCATCTGGCCGATCTTGATGAGACTTTTTCTAGTTTACCTGTACACGAATCCGATTTCTTTGAAAGCGATGACGATTCTTTATATGACTATGCATATCCGTCATCTTTACATCCCAATGTAGGAATGAAATTCTTAGAACAATGGTAACTGTTTTTCTAATTGTATAAATGTATATATGTTTTCTTCTTCGTGTTACAAAATGCAGGTTCAGTTGTGTTCCACGTTTTGTTTATTTGTTTCAAAATTTTCCCATAATCAAATTGTGCGTGTATTCAATAGTTTTGACAATAAATTCAACAGTATATTTTGCAAATGATTTGTTTCTTTTTTGTTAAGTATGACATTTTTTTTGCATTCTTTTTCAGAGTGTGACCATTATTTAGTATAACCTTTTTACATATTACATATTTTTCTAATAGGAAGCGTACCCAGTTATATTTGGTTTTATAAAATGTGATTCAATAAAGATTGTTGTATTTTTAGTAATGAAGTCTACTAATTTGCATACTCCTTGCGGTCCATTAAGGTAAAGAAGACAATGGCCGTTTTTATACCAAGGGTAAGAGTTAAAAATAAACTTGTTTCCTTTGTACCCCAACAGGCGTTAACTAGATTACCGATTTTTGAAACATTATGTTGCCAAAACAAGTAGGTAAATGTAATTAACAGTAGCTAATTAAATGAAATGAAATGAGTTGTAGTAAATCGCATCCGAACTAATTGTTAGTAGTTTCATTAGAAGTACGGTTAATTGATCGAGACCAATTACAGATTTTTATGATTATCGTAGGCCGCACAATTAAATAAAGAAGTTTTAATTGTTGGCTGTAAACTACTCAAATACAGGTAGGCGTGGATAATAGATATTTAAATCAAACATCAGTTTATGCTCGTGGTACATAGACAATTTTATGTCTTACAAATAGTTTTCTTCGTCAAAGTAAATATTCGTTTACAAAACATTACTATCTTTTGATTACGTTAATTGTAAAGGGGTGTGGGAACCCGTTGCCCTCGATAACACGGATTGTGATTTGACGAATCGACCGCGCCAAAATTTGGAGATTTGATAAATAAAGAGAGCATTCCGTCAGAGAGATTATTATTGGCATCACAGATACCTACGGCGATTTGGGTTCTACAGGCCAAAATCTACAAGAATCGTCGATATGGGCGAGGATCACTTCGGCACATCAAAATTTATAGGTAAAAAAACCGCATTGCAATAAAAACAGAGAGAAAACGCTATAACCTTTCATCCAAGAGTACTTTTTTTAATTTTCTGGATAAGTTGGATTCTGCAGGTCAATATCTACCAGAATCGCCGATATAGGTGAAGATCGGTTCGGCACGTCAAAAGTTATAGCACAGATATGTATATCTGTGGTCAGAGCTGGGCAATATTCGATTTTGTAAATAAAAAAATGATCTAGTAGGTAGCCCAACCTTGGAACAGATCGAAATTATGGATTCTACAGGTCACATTCTATAAGAAAATGTTTTTTCCCGATCGATCTGAGACAATTTTTTTTTCGGGCTCAAAACAAGGCATTGTATAACCTTTTTTACCAAAAATCCACTGCACCAAAATTTCTCGGGAAAAAACTTTTTCTTATTAATGTTGGTGCGTAGAATCCAAAACGATTCGTACTTTTTCGAGTAGACGTCTCAATCAAAAGTTATGGGCAAAAAGCGTTCACATGTTTGCAGCAGCTGCAGATGGTGCGAAGCTATTTTTTAAAAAATTTAGCTTCGAGGAATCATTCGATAGAACTACAGATACAAAAACGGTAGTGGAACGGGGCAAAAGTGTTACGTTGTTTGCAAGCACGAAAAATGGATTGTTCTTTTTGCGAACTTCGAGTAAAAATTGTAAATCGTACCAGTGTCGAATGTTCTATCGACTTTAAACGAAATCCCGTCCAAGAAATTACCAATAAAATTAGTTTTCCGATCATTGAGTATGATGTGTTGCCTACAAACCAGACTATATATTTATCAAGTTTTTTCTGTCGTATCCGACCGTTGGCTCAGTTAGTCCATTTTGGCCTTTAGAATACAAAACGACCAGAGCCTGAACACCTACATCAAATGATACCTACCTATGTAACCTTTGTTTATTGACTACGATCATTGAATAATTTTAGTTTATTCCATAATTAATAGCTGATGATCTAAAATATCGTGCCGTCATCTGGCGTAATTAAGTCAGACTCAGATGTTACCAATAAATGTAGGGCACCTCTATATTACCATTATATTAGTTGTTTAAGCTTAGGGACAAATGTCACCACTGACACGAAACAGATTTCCTTTAACACACGCGCTGCGAGTTCATTAAACTAACGTTAGATGTCGAAAAGTTACGTTTTCAAATGTAAATCCTTTATGCCAAAAGGGACTCGTTTTGATCACTATTTTGTAACATTTCGGCAGAGGGTAGCAATAGCACTTATCTCATTACAGTGTCCTTCATGTACTTAATTGGGGACAATCAAGCAAATCCCGAAATTTCAATATGGGTACTCGATATTTGTGTAGCCTGGTTTGTAGGCAACACATCATGCTCAATGAACAGAAAACGAACATTTGTTTTTGCAATTCGTAACTTCTTATGCATGGGAGTTTATTTAAAGCACTTGGAAGAACAATTTCAATACAGGTACATTAAAGTGAACCATTTTACAACAACTTTCACACGAAGATCGCACAAACAATACATTTTTGGGTGCTTGCAAACTGCGTAACACTTTTGCTCCTTTTCGTTGCCACTTTCACTACCGTTTTTATAACTTTAGTTCTGTCGAATGAATTTAAGGCTCAATTATTTAACGAATAGCTTCGCACCATCGGCGGCTGCTGCAATCATGTAATCGTTCCGATTTTAACGTTGAGAAGTTTGGATTGCGTTTGAATGGGTTTTCAGCGAGTTCTCCAACGTGTCCCCCTGTTTTGGTTACAAAGCCTTTCCCTTTTCAATTTGTGTTGTTCAAATTCAATGCTAACTTTTCTCACCCATCGAGAACTACCAGTCTTTCGATCGGACGAGTGTGATCAGTATCATTTTCCGCAATGCCCGAGTCTGCCGCTTTCCTGTCACTCCCAGTAGCCAGTTCTACAATTTAAACCTGTAAGCGAGAAAGGAATGATAACAAAGTTTAATTTTTGATTATAAAATAATCAAACAGTTATGCATTTGAGATTAATCTTCATATATCTATGGTTAAAATAATCGGTCTGACATCTAACGTTAGTTTCATAAAGTATATAAAAAAATGGTGTAGCGACATCTTTGAGGTGTAGGTTGCAACTAAAATAATGTTTGTAATAAAGTGTCCTGCATTTATCGATAAAATGTTAGTCCCCAATAATATGGACAGATGTCACCACAATGTATTCTGCTTGGATTATTTTAATATTACCAAAAACTCAGACAAGGCTATAATTATAAACATTTTGAAATTTGTGCCTTTCACTGTCAAAGAAGTATACCACGAAACTCGAAAATTAAACTTTTCTCTCCTGTATTATAGCCTATTCCTTTTCGTCAGCGTTTTTGGACAGGGCGAGTGAATGAACGGCCGTCCGTACAGATTTTTTGACGATTTTAATAAAGTATCTGTTCGGAATATACGAGTTAAATCGCCATAAGAATTAAATAGTACGCCGCAATAAATAAGAATTTTAAATTGGTGTTCATTTTAAGGACTTTTGAGAGCTAAGTTAGGTTAGATACAAGATTTGTAAAAATTTAAAACGACCAAACTAATCTGACCTAACCTAACTAGCACTCTAACCTAACCTAACCTTCAATCAACTCCGCGAACATAATGATGATACAAGATTTCTGAGCTAACCTAACTAGCACGCCAACCTAACCTCACTAAAATTTTATTTTAACCTTCGATCTCCTCGCACATATATTCTCCTGATACCAGATTTCTTAGCTAACCTAACTAGCACGCTAACCTAACCTCACTTAAATTTTATTTTACCTTCGATCTCCTCGCACATTATATTCTCCTGATACTAGATTTCTGAGCTAACCTAACTAGCACGCCAACCTAACCTCACTATTTTATTTTAACCTTCGATCTCCTCGCACATATATTCTCCTGATACCAGATTTTGAGCTAACCTAACTAGCACGCTAACCTTCGACCTAACCTCACTTAAATTTTATTGTACCCTTCGATCTCCTCGCAGATTATATTCTCCTGATACCAGATTTCTGAGCTAACCTAACTAGCACGCTAACCTAACCTCGGCAAAAAACAAATTTCGAAAGAAATTCAAAAGGCTGTAACTTTTGATCTAGTAGCCCAATCTTGGAACTGTTTGAAATTATGGATTCTACAGGCCACATTCTATAAGAAAATGTTTTTTTCCCGATCGATCTGAGACATTTTTTTTTTCGGGGCTCAAAAAAGGCTATATATTATAACCTTCCTTTTTTACCAAAAATCCACTGCACCAAAATTTCTCGGGAAAAAACTTTTTCTTATTAATTTTGGTGCGTAGAATCCAAAACGATTTGTACTTTTTCGATTAGACGTCTCAATCAAAAGCTATGGGCAAAAAACCAATTTCGAAAAAAAATTCAAAGGGCTGTAACTCATGATCTAGTAGCCCAATCTTGGAACTGTTTGAAATTATGGATTCTACAGGTCACATTCTATAAGAAAATGTTTTTTCCCGACAGATCTAAGACCGTTTCTTTCCGGGCTCAAAAAAAGGCAGTGTATAACCTTCTTTTTTACCTAAAATCCACTGCACCAAAATTTCTCTGGAAAACACTTTTTCTTATTAATTTTGGTGCGTAGAATCCAAAACGATTCGTACCTTTTCGATTAGACTTCCCAATCAAAGGTTATGGACTAGAAACAAAATTCGAAAGAATATTCAAAAGGCTGTAACTTTTGATCTAGTAGCCCAATCTTGGAACTGTGTGAAATTATGGATTCTACAGGCCACATTCTATAAGAAAATGTTTTTTCCCGGTTCGATCTGAGATAATTTTTTTTTCGGTCCTCAAAAAAAGGCTCTTTATGAAAGGTCTTATTCTAGGTCATATTCAAAACTTACGGGGTCGGGTAAAAAAATCTTAACTTACCCCTCAATTTAACCTCATTTGTTATTATAATGGAATGCCCCGTATATAAACCTAAAAAGGTAATATATTAAATTTTTTTCATAAATATAACACTATAAAATTCAGCATTGATTGAAAGACTCATAAAAGATTATTTTTTATTTTTTAATTCAAAAAAATTTTTTTTGTATCATTTGAACTATTTTTTCAATTTTTTTCAAATCTTTTTTTAATCTCCTGAATTTTTTTAATCACTACAATCTATGTTCGAATATCATCTTTGGCGTATCCTATTTTTGCAAAGAGAATTTAATAAGTATTCCAGGGTTAAAATATACAAGATGGTCCATTTAAAAAATGAGGTTAAATCCTATAACTTTTCTGCCCGACCTCGTACTCAGTTGATTAGTCAACAATCATAAAGAAACTGTTGCAATAACTATTTTTCTGTATTTCTCTTCACTAAAAAGATAGAGCCATTCTGAAATTGGCAATTTTTTGATTTTCCCCCTTTTAAGCGATCGAATATTTTCAAATTTTGATTCAACCATTTTAAATTTGACCCAAAAAGAGCACATGAAACCAATATCACTTTTTTGATAGCAATATCAACCACAACGGAAACACGCTATAAAAGTGTCGAAAATCGAACAGCCTGTACATGGTAAAAATGGAAATATTATTTCAAAAAGTTTAAATTTTTAAATAATGTAGTTAGTTGAGTGACAAGTATTTGAATACTTTTTACTGTATTCGAATACTTTTCCAAAGTAAGTTAATGAAATACTTTTCAAAGTATTCGAATACTTTTTATTGTATTCGAATACCTTTGATAGTATTAGAATAGTTTTGAAAGTATTCGAATACCTTTGAAAGTATTCGAATACCTTTGAAAGTATTCGAATACATTCTAAAGTATTTGAATAGATACTTATTTTTTTAAGTATTTGAATACTTTTCAATGTATCTGTATCTAGTATTCGCTTGTGCTGGACGTAAAAGTATTTAGTATTCAAATACCTTTGATTTGTGTAAAGTATTTACTATTTAGTATTCAAATACTTTTTGGAAGTATTCTGCCCAGCTCTGTCTGTGGTTATAGGTAAAAAACCGTATTGCAATGAAAAATACACAGAAAACGCTACCTATAACTTTTGATCCACGAATACTATTTTTAATTTTCTGGATCATTTCTATTTTACAGGAAAAATCAATCGTCAAAATAAAGGACTTCGAAAGACTTTTCAAACAAGCTATTACTCGATACCACTGGTCATTTAAAACTTTTAAGGGAATGCCCCTGGGGGCAGCGGGTTAAAGGGGGCGAAGTAGTTTTTGGTTAAAAAGTTGTCCCCCTTGACAAATATTTTGATGTGTCTCGGCGTTTTTTCCTTATCAGTGGTTTTCGATAACTCCGTAGTAGGAAGTTTTCAAATGAACGCCCGGTGTATAATATTGTATATATTAATAATGGGTATCAGGTAATCGAGTAGCCCAAAATTACGTGACATCCAGTCAAGTGGCAGGATCTTTGACCATACAATCCATGGATTGCAATTTGCCCTATGCCTTTAATACACAATCGGGTGGTTACGGATAGGGAGCACTTAAGTCGTGGGTATGTGAAGATGATAATACCATAGTGTACCTAATTCTTACACTATGATAATACCTACCTAGCCAACATAATCTCAACTTAATTTTATGCCTATGTCGTGGCACTCAAGCAATAATTGAAGTGGCCCGAGATTTACAAAAGTGTTGAATAAAGATGTATACCTATGAACTTATGCAATAGAAGAGCAATTCCTTTGGAAACTTTGATTCCCTTTGAGCTATATTTTATAATTTCGTATGATATGGCTTACCTATATTATACTTATAGCATTGTTTAAATACTTTTTAAACAATGCTTATAGACAGAGTATAGCTATCACATAAGTTCAATTAATTGCAGATTCGGTTTCCTTTCTCCTAAGTTTTAAAAGGAAATGCAAACAAAAGAAATAAGTAGGTACCAAAAAAAGAGTTTAATAAAATCATTTCTACAGAATTAATTATTGTCTAGTCGATAACATATCAATAAATTTGGCTTAAATATAGTAACTTAATATTACACATAGAAATAAGTAGATAAGACATGGATGGAATAAACAATCATTGTGAGTGGTCGAATTAAAAACTATTCGTAATTTATGGGAATATCCGAAAGAGGACCAAATAGATAAACTGCGGGGCATTCTTCATCTGGATTTCCTAAAAACTGGGCGTAGAGCTCTTGGTAACGTGACAACGTCAGGCCACCTCTTCTACGATCATCGTCCTAAAATTATCTCACATAAATCTGTGACACTAAAACATAGTTGCATTTTAACTAATTTATTCTGCCCTTGAATTTAATGCCAGCGGCCCAAAATAACAATTTTAACAATCTATCAGTTTGATGTCGCGAATCTAAGCCAAAACTGTGTTTTCCAACCAAACAATTCTGTTACACGTCAGTTATCTACAACATACAACTACTTACACTTAGTAAATTATCGAAAGCCTCGTCGACGGCTTCAATGTCGTCAATTGCGAATTTTGTGACGCAGTTGTACCTATACTCATCCGCCGCGATGATACCATCGTCGTTCATGTCGACCATTTTAAAATTGGAGTCTATAAACATCTTCATCGCCTGCGGAAAGTCCTCATAGCTTCTTCCGACGCAGCATTGCTGTACCGCCCGCTTGAACTCCTCCACCGTGATCTTTCCGTCCTGCAACAGGTCCTTTGATGGACCAAACCAATCCAAAACGTATTAAAATTAAGTACATTACATTTTGTAAACATAGGTACATCAGCGAGCGGCCTAGAGTTATTTATTTACGATATTGTAGCGATGCGGAAATTGCAGATGCGAGCCAACTGTCCTATTAAACTAAATAAGACACGACGGAAGAAAATAGAAATACAAATTGGTATTGCGTGTAAGGCAATAAATAAACAATGCATGGGATACGCCTACGTGTAGATTATGTGCATGGAAAGTGAATCAAAATCTAATAATCCTGAAAATCGACCATCAGGTTGGGTCACCGAAGTGTCTTTTGTTATTTTGGGGATGACGTCTCCCTGGAATCCACACGCAAAAAAAAGCTACGTCATCGATCTTAGAAGACGTGTTTTTAGGTTCCTACTAAAAAATGCGACGATAAAAGCTGCACCATTATAGTTTCCGAAACGATAAGCAAAGAAAATGTTCTTACTTTGTTAAAATCGGCAAGCTCGGCCATTTCTTCCCATAAATTAAGCATGATGTGCTGATGTTCCTGCAGCCGGGAGAAACTGAATTCGCCTTTGCCCTCGACAATGGTCGCCCTCAACGCCAGACAGGCGAAGTCCCTTTCGTCCAAGTATCCGTTACAGTCCACATCTGGAACAAGAAAGCGAATGAAGGAATATGACGATCGATTAAAGTTCTAACGATTGCAGTTTATAAATCATTTGCCGCGGTTACGTTAGATGGTCTATTTTTGTATGAGAGGAATTTTCATAGATCTTCGCGGGATACAAATTTGCCAAAGTATCGTATTTTATTGCCTTAAAATCTAATAAAAATCGAACAGATGCTTAACTTAAATCAATCATCGTGACTCATAAATTGGGCCAGATCAGTGTCACCCACATGAATTTACACCATACCCTCCTGTCCCGCGGATCACCTCGCAAACGTCATTTCGGCTTATGTCCATAGAAATGTAAGAGATTTGGAAATAGTTAGAAAAAACTTTGATTCATCATCCCTGAACCATTGAATTAGTTATAAATTCAATGCCTGAACTAATGTTTTAAATGTTCCTCCGGAAAATCTTTCTCCTAGAATAGGTTACACTCAACTCAATGTTTTTTTTAAGCCTTTTTGTTAAATACCACCACAGCACTGATATAATTATTTGGAATTGTGGAGAGGTGGCCAAGGCTACTGAGGGTCTCAAAATGTTTAATTAAAGTTTTATCGAGATTTTCATTGTAACGGATGAAGAATCTACCATAGAATAATTATAGTTTAGTTGTATAGACAAGTTTGTTAAAGTTTATGTGCTGCAGTTTTAAATTACGCTAGTGCATGACAATATAGACTCAACATTCTTTTCTCTTCTCAATTTGCGCAAACACGCCCGTCTTTATGCGATAGGGCATCGTACTGCAGCACTACAGCTCCACAGGGTGGCACATTGAGATGGAACGCTCACACCCAACTTTTGATTGGAAACCCGAAATCGTCTTTTAATACAAAATTTAAATTTTTATATATAACTTTTGATTAATGTCAATCTGTTAGTGATGACATTAGGAAATGTCAAAAGTGCGGCCGGTAAAGTGACGGAGCGGTGGTAAAGTGACAGGTGCGGCCAGTAAAGTGACAAGAGACAGGAAACTCTGCCTCTGTGACAGAGAGGCTCTGTCATGGAAACTAAAATTTCCTGACAGGAAGTAGGCATGAAAATGAAGGTTTCAGGATGATTTTCGGTCAAAAAATTAAAATAGTACGGCTCCAAATTCAGGACCTTTCCAATGAACGATGAGTTACCAGAGACTTGTTATAACTAGACCGCGCGTAACGTGGATTTTACTATAAACGCCTGTTGTCAAGATAGGATAGGCAACCAACTGTTCATCGCGGGGCAGACGTACGTTCTGCAGCTTGCTAGCCATGTTTATTCTAAATTTTAGTAGCAAAAAAAGATAACATATAGCTGTTAACTATTTTAATTGAATTTGTTGGTATTTTATTTGAACTAAATTGGTATATAACTGCCTTACTCTAGTCCTAATTTGATTTATATGTGTATTTTGGTGGTGAACACGTATGGGAAAATATACTCTTAAAACTAAAGATATAAGTAGTAAGATATGATTATTTAGCAGATTTTGTTTCAATATATGCCTATCCAAAAACCCAAATGGGCTGTAACTGTTATTTATTTTTCTAAGACTGCTGATAACCATTTTGTTTACAACGCGGCGTGGTGTGGATTGAATGAAAAACCTGAACACATTTTCAGCAATTTGGCAAATTTTTAATGCATCGCTTGATACGTGCAACAATCCTCCACGATTTTTTCTAGTTAAAAGCTTTGAATGACTCTCTGATGCGAATATCGCATCTGCACATATGGAACATTTAACAGACTTAGCTATTTTTCTTGTAACAAAACCTGAAATATACTTAGTACCCGTAAGTACTTAGTTACGTCTATACCTAATAGGCAAATAGGTATTGCCGTTGTCTTGCTGGTAAAGGATGTCGAATAATAGTTCTACGTTATTTTAAGTGAATGGGAAAGTCGAAAACGCTCGGTATTGCATTATTTTTTAACACCTTCGTAGGTATCTTTCTAAAATCGGCTTCATTCCCCGCAAATGCACTATGGTGGGAGTAAATTTTTCTCTTCGAATGGCTCTGATCCATTGGCCCTTTAAACTTTTATCCGTTGAAAATCAGCATATTATTTAAAAAGTTATCGACAGAGTACATGTTGATAGGCACAAGTTAACCTAAGTTTAATGGTTTATTCTCAACAGAAATTTATCTGTTCACTAATTCGAGCTAATCACGAGAATGATTAATGAACGGAACATCTAAAATAACGGCTTAGTTCATTGTATTGCATATCATCTCAGCGATTTTTGCCCCGCGGTGCATTGTGTGTTGCATACTGTGTCGACAACACCTTAGATACGTTATACCATTGAATAAAAAGTGTTTTTATTCAATGGTTAGTGTTTTTATTCAATGGTTATACGCAGTCCAGTTATAGCAAGTCTCTGTGAGTTACCCTTTAAAATTTTCAGGATTGCGTTTATTTTTTCAACGCGAAGATTGTCATTTTATTACTTAACTGGTTAATGCCAATATAATAACAAACAGTTTAAACCAAGGGCTAAGTAATGCCTATATTTTGGACCGGAAAAATTAAAATTATCTGAAATCGAACGAGAAATAGTTATATATAATCAAAACCTTTTCTGCCTTTCGGTGTAAAGGTACAATACTATTAATTAGAATTATAAACACAAACTCTACTCTATTTACTATTAAAATATACTAACTCAAACAAATTACTCCAATGAAATCATACAAATAAGAAATTTTAAAGATCAAACAAAATGTCTTTTACTTATAAACAAAAACTGCCCACTCCTTTTTGTTTAGTGATAGTCTTTTAGCTTCACTCCACGTCTTACCTCTTGATTCCAAAATGTTTGTTATTACCTTGTGCCTGCCTCTCATCCTCTTCTTTTGGGTGCTTACTTCCCACACCTGTTTTGCCTGTCTCTTACTGTCCATTCTTTGCAGATGACCCCACCAACTCAGTTGCCGATTTTCTATGTATAACGTCTGTATTCCTGTTTCCTCTCGTATTTGATCATTTCTGATCCTGTCCATTCTTGTAATCCCTTTCACACGTCTAAGAAACTTCATTTCCGTATACTGCAGTTTACTTTTTTGGTTTTTTTGTTAACACCCATGTTTCACACCCATATGTCAATGTTGCTCTATATACAGTTTTATACATTTTTGTATTCCACGACACTTCTCTTTTACTTATAAAACATTTGTTCAAAAAATAAAAAATAAAAAAACTACACTAAGGTATTTATATTGTCTTACTTGTTCTATTTTAATGCCGCATAGATTAATGTTCATGTTTACGCACTCCCTTGTTAATGCCATCACTTTTGTTTTAGCTTTATTTATGCGCATGCTGTTATTTTCTAATTCCTGATTCCATATCAATAAATTATGTTGTAAGTCCGTTTCAGTACCTATCTGCTATTATGATTACGTCATCTGCGAAAGCGCACTCCGATATTCGTATCCCAGCAGGGAATGTGGTAGCCCCCAACACGATCTTACTGATGGTGGATTTAAATCTTCAAAAGCGAATTGCGGGTGAACGGGGCATCGGAAGTGGGTACCGTCAAAGGGAATGTGGTATCCTTCGACAAGATCTTTTATTCATGGTTGAGTCAAAAGTGGCTAATAGAATACTGATCTGCCACACAAAAATGCGCTGAAGTCCCTTCGATCTCACACGAGGACTTTGATAATTTTTTGGTCTTTGCATCACAGCTTCTTATTATGTCATCCACAAATATATTTAAAAGTATAGGGCTGAGTCCTCCTTCTTGTCTTATTCCTTTTGTTGTTGTAAATGCTTTTGATTTCATATTCTTCCATATAACATAATTCGTTGTATTTATGTACATATTCTTTATAACCCTGGTTAGTTTTGAGCACGGTGTATTCTATCTTATACCGTATACCGTGGTTTTGAGTTTACTGCCCTTTTATTTAGACTATCCCATATTCTATCCCTAGGCACTGAATCAAAAGCCTTCTCTAAGTCGATGAACCCCCATTATTCCCGTTGTTTTCGATTAATTGCTTAATTGCGAAGATATGATCTTGTCCGCTTCTACCTCTTCTAAAACCACATTGCGCTTCTGTAAAGGTTTCTTCTGTTGTCCATTTCAGTTTTTTGTTTATAATTTGTTCGTCGACTTTCATCACACTACTAATTAATGTTATTCCTTTATAGTTTTTACAGTTCTTCGTAGGTACCTCTTTTTTTATGTAGTGGAACTAATGATGCCAATCTCCCAGACCCTAGGTATGTTTTCCTCCTCCCACGCTTTATTGTAGATTGCCTGTAGTAATTCTGTTCCTGCTGCCCCCATGTATTTCAAACATTTCTCCTGTAATTTTGTCATTTCCAGGTGATTTATTATTTTTTAAGTTCTTTCAACGCTGCAGAATGGAATCAAAGAAAATCTTTTTTAAACACGTTTTTATTAGGTCCTATTGCGGCTATCGATTTCGACCTCATAAGGTCATCTTCAGGCCGAGCTATAATATATTGTTTAACGATACAATTACAATGTGGTGATGTCTTACCGTCAATACGTACGTTTAGTATACTTAAAAACATGTAAGTTTTATATTTATTTATTTATATTTATGTAACTGATCTCTCCAATTTTATTAATTAACCATATTTACAGCTTTCCTGATAACTAATACATACTACTCCGCTAATAATATTACATGCCTCCTCATTTCACCGTATTGACGGTAAGACATCACCACATTGTAATTGTATCGTTAAACAATATATTATAGCTCGGCCTGAAGATGACCTTATGAGGTCGAAATCGATAGCCGCAATAGGACCTAATAAAAACGTGTTTAAAAAAGATTTTCTTTGATTCCATTCTGCATCACACAACACGTTTAAAATCAATGAACGATGGAACAATACATCAACCGAATCTTTCAACGCTTCTACAACTTCCTGTATTGATATGGCATCTTCTTCTGCGCTAATTTTTTCTTCTTGATCTCTATCTCTTTCTCGAATTCTATTTGCTTCTTGTGTATTTTCTAGTAAGTTTTTAAAATAATTTCTCCATCTTTCCATTACTTTTTCCTCATTTTTGATAATTTCCCCGTCTTGCACTTGTATTGAAGTGTGCGTTGCTTTCCCTTTTCTGAGATTCTTTAACACCTTATAAAACAGTTTTTGGTTGCCTTTTTTTCTAATTTCTCTCCGAATTCTTGCCATGTTCTCTGTTTCGCTGCCGCTATACCTTTCTTCACCGCTTTTCTTTGTTCTTTGTAGATCCTGTAATTTGTTTCGTTTCGGTTTTCCAAATATCTTTGCCACTTCTCCTTCTCTTTTCGGACCTCTTGTTTTATTTCTTCGTTCCATCAAGGTGTTTGTTTACGTGTATTAGTTGTTCTGCATCCTCCACATACTTCTACGGCTGCATCTATAATACTATCCTTAAAAACACGCCACATCTGCTTCGTATTATTATTTATTGTGCTTATTATCTTTGTTGTAATATTTCTTTCTACAGTTTGTGCATATATCCTTGCAATATCTTTATTCGCGAATTTGTATGCTCTTATACCTACTCTTGAACTGTATGCATCTTTTTTCTTCTTCTATCGTTCTTTGTTCTCCTACTACAACTTTTGCTACCAGTAAATAGTGACTTCGTTTAATTGTTCCCAGAATTTTTTTTTATTCTCCGCTTTCTCGCCTTCGTTTGGTCCATACATAGCTATAATGGTCTATATTTCTCTTTTTTTTTAATTTCCATAATTAATATTCTTTTTGATACTGCTTTCCATGTATATATATCTCCTTTTATTTCTCTATGTATCAGACATCCCACTCCAGCTGCTGCTCT
Organism: Photinus pyralis; assembly: GCF_008802855.1. Lineage (NCBI taxonomy): Eukaryota > Metazoa > Arthropoda > Insecta > Coleoptera > Lampyridae > Photinus > Photinus pyralis. The sequence continues at coordinate 29,582,648 of NW_022170819.1, read as the reverse complement.
CTCTTCCTCCTTTACTCCGTTATATACAGTGTGTAAAGCGATGGGGTATACAACAGGGAATTCTTTTTTAAATATTGATTTATGAAAAAAATGTATTATTCATGATATTTTTTGCTTGCTTTGAAAGTACCAGTAACGTTTCGATTGTTTGTGGTTTGATAGCAATACGCTATCTTGATTACAATGTAGAATGATATAACTTTCAATAAAAAAAATTAATTTTATTATTTTTTATTATATAAATTTTAGATTATCGAAACGTTATTGGTACTTTCAAAGCAAGCAAAAATATCATGAAGAATAAATTTTTTTCATAAATCAATATTTAAAAAAAGTTCCCTCTTGTATACTCCATCGCTTTACACACTGTATATACATGTCCATTTCCAAAATCCTCACTTCCTTTACTCTTCTTCTTTGTTTCCGTTATTGCAAGTATATTCATTTTAACTCTATCAAATTCTTCTGCTAGCTCATTTTCCTTCCCTTTAATACTCCTTACATTCCATGTCCCCATTTTTCAAATTGCGCCCTAATTTTTGTTTTCGTTACCGTATTCATTGCCATTTTTGGTGTCCTTATTATCGTCTTCATATGTTGTTCTTAGTTTTTTGGTGTGGATGTCCTCGTTACTTTTCTTGCTTGCCATATCAGGTTGCTCTCTACTTGGACTAGTGTTTAGATCATTTACCGTAAACGCCTCTCCATTAATGATTAATTTATTGTATCTAATGTTTGCTTTAAAACCCTTTTGCTTTGCTTCTTTCATATTTATGGGAAATGGTTATTTACATAAAAGTCAGGAAAATGTCACATTGCTGGCGAGGAAATATTGAAGGGGCCGAGTACTTTAATTTCCGAGTCAAGTAATGCCATTTTACTGACGAGTTTTGTATTAAATTTTACCCGAAATCGTGTTTTAATACATTTCAATTTTTATGTGGAACTTTTGATTAATGTCAATCTGTCAGTGATGACAGTAGTCATTATAATAGACATTTAGCAATGTCACCGATGCGGCCGGTAAAGTGACAGGTGCGGTCAGTAAAGTGACAAGCGCCAGAAAACGTAGTCTACTCTGCCTCTGTCACGGAAACTACAATTTCCAGACAGAAAGTAGGCATGAAAATGAAGGTTTCAGGACGATTTTGGGTAAAAACATTTTCTTATAGATTTTGGCTTGTAGAATCCATAACTTTCAGCAGTTTGAAGATTGGACCACTAGATAAAAAGTTACAGCCCTTTGAATGTTTTTTCGAAATTGTTTTTTTGCCTATAACTTTTGATTCAGAGGTCCAAAAACGTTTTGGAATCTACGAGGCTAAATTAATAGGAAAAAGTGTTTTCCCGAACATTTTTGCGGTAGGCGATTTTGGGTGAAAATGCAAAGGCTATACCAAGGTTTAAACTTACTTTTTAGTAGGGATCCCAGCAACGACCTTAACAGAAAAGCCACCTTATAAATCCCTGCATTTTTTTTGGGACTTTTAATAGAAATCGATTTGTGAGAGATACAATTTGAACAAAAAACGAAATACATTTTCTCAACAATGATCACAAAAAGGGATCATCTCCTGCTTTTAATAAATCAACATTGCCTTGCATTTATAATTAGTTTTCATTAACAAAAAGTCATTTTTTAGGCTATCATCACAAAAACGTTGATTTTGTGGTCGCTTTTGCGGCCATAAAGTTTAACTTTATTGTACGCTTCTGTCAAACTTTACTTTATTGTACACATCTGTCAAACTGTACCTACTTATTTGAAACTGATGTGTGAGAAACAGTAATCTGTTTAATACAAAGCATCTATCTGGTCTAGCCCCATCAAGGATTGGGCCATCCACGTGCGTTTTTTTCATTTTCGGACTTGTAGGAATGTTTCACACTATTTTGCATAATCACAATGTTCACATTTAAAATTATAGTTTGACGTTTCAATCTTTGCTGCTTGCAGACCTTTTTGAAGTGTAGAACCAAAACATGAGGAAGATGTTATTGCTTACATTATTATACGAAGAATCACCAGGAATTAACCGAGAACACAAGTAGCTACCTATACCTACCATCAAAGTAGGTAATCAGGTTTCTAATAATTGTACAGCATGTTAACTATAAGGTCTTGGAAGCCACAGTTACGAAGGACCTATTGCATTTGACATTATTAAAATCTTGTGCAATGGAGGAAGTTGCGATTGTACTTTTACTCTCAAACGCCAGCTCTTATATCATATATGGCTTAGGTTCGCAAGCTTGCAGCTTCCAAAATTTCATCCTGAACTGTCGCTATCACCCATTTTGATACGCACAAAACACACGCAAAGATGCTAATTATAATTTATTACATATGACAGGAAATGCTTTGTTTTTAATTGTCTAAGATAACTATGATTTTCAGAAAAAATATGTTTATGAGCAAATTTTTGAATTCTTTTTTGATGATCGCCTAAAAAATGTTGTGTGCACCTTGGCCAAAAGTGATTTGTTAGGCCTCATCTGAATTGCGGCCTCGGCTACCGCCTCGGCCACAAACAGCAGCTTCGGCCAAAAAGATCACTTTTACGGCCTTGGTACACAAATAACTATTGTAGGCGCTAGTTATTAGTTAAAAAGAGTACAATAGGTAGGGATTACTAGTGAGATAGTTTTGAATTAATCCGGTTTAGTGGGAAGACATTCACTGATTATTATACCACTCGCCTTCTAGATTCCGACCTCTTATGCGTTAGTGTTAGGAATATAGATTTTACGTTGTCCTTGTAGTACTTTTAGTTACAATTTTAAGGTTGTCGTCTTTATCTAGGATTTTTCGGCGGCGATACTTATCGGTGGAGAGACGTTACGGCGCGCAGATGTTTCGGCGTAGCGCGATTCGGCGGATTACATACTTACATGGGGGTGAGGATGTACGCTCACTTCTTTTTGTTCACCGAGCTCTTAATTTTCGGTCTACTACGGGCGGAGGATAAATCGCAGTACTCGAGACCTTGTGTTCACGGGAATGCGGACTGATTAGGGGCTTACAAAACCCAAAGTTGGCGGCTCAATGGCCCACTGACATAATGTAATAACGTCTTTATTATAATAGGCATAGTTCAGCCTAGGTCTTCTTTTTACACGTCATAAGGGATACCTCCTTCGTTCTGTGCAACTTATTTATGCGCTGGAATGTATTCTGTTGCCTTTGTTCAAGCATTTGAATGTCTATGGACGAAACTCCCCTTTAAGCAGTAGCGTTCCCAAACATTTTAACTAATTCTATTTTCGAAATTCGTGTCTAATTCAATTTCCAATTTTAACGAAACGTGAAAGCAACCTCTCTTTGATGTGACCTCATATTTTCAACGTAATGGATGGTTTTGCATACTTTACACAAAAGACTGCCACTTTGTCAAACTATTTGGACAATCAACTTGGCAACCTATTTGCGTTAAATGCACCAAACCTTAATTACCGGGAAAAACGAATTCGGCGAGTTATACTTGGAAATCTTACAGAACGAGACCAAGAATATAAATAGTATCTAGTTCGGTTATGTATTAACCCTAATCGACACTTTAATTTTAAACAATCGAAAAAATAGCAGTTCTAGTAACGTTTCTACATGGGGACGTAAGTAATAAATTTATCGGCTCAGATGTATTCCCTAAATAAGTTTATAATTCTTGCATAAGGAGCAAAACCTTCAAATAAATATAAAAAAAATCTTTTAATGTCTTGGCATCAGTTATGCAGTAAACCAAGTTCTTATAGTATAGTTTTGCATGATATAAATAACGCGAAGGAGCCAAGTATACATTTTACAAAATATTTTAATGCAAAGTTCAAGTTTAATTTTGTAATAAATGTAAAGGTAAATTTTACAATAAACTTTTATCAAATTATTTTTGGTACCTGCACACCTTTTAACTAGACGGCTTGTCTATCCGTCAGTGTATAATTATAATAATATGCCAGACTGTTACTGCAACCACTGCCAAGCTTTTTCGGTCGATGACTCCTCTTTGCCTAGATAAAAACGTTCTAATTATTACCTTAAAATAATTGCTGTTATGACAGCATGTATTATTTAGAGAGATGCTCTATTAAGATTGTGAATCTATCTAGGGGTAGTAGGGGATATTCGAAATTTTGGCAATTTATTGTGTATTTCTGTTCCGCATCAATATCAAGTGCAGGTTTCAAAAGCCTACCCAGGCAGAAGCTTACAGAATTTGTACTACAGCAAGGTAGGCGGATTGTGAGGTCCTTTGACAACCTAGGAAAGAAAAACCCTCGTTAGAATTTGTTGGTCCGTGAGAAGATAGGATGTCGATTTTAACAAGTGGATCAAGACTATCGAAAATTGTCACAAACCTCGAAGTACGATCCATAAAGAAAAGACATGGCGACCATCCCTTTCTGTTGGGTTCGCTTCCATCGGATTCTCGGTTGAAAACCGAGGAATCGGCGGGGCGCGTTTCAGTGAGAAAAACTGAAGAGGCTGCCTATTCCAGATGAGAAATAGACGTGTATCAATTATTATCATTATTACATGGTACTTATATTGCTAATAATATGTAGAGCTGTGGGAGGCAGACTAGTGATAACAGCTGGTGATGCCAACATTTTAGGAAAACAAAAGATGTTTAAAAATAACGATTGGTAATTTTGTTTCTTTCAACTAAACTTTCTCACGAATTTAACAATAAAATAGAAATTGTATAATTGTTAGAGGAGCATTAAAATACAATGTAATGATTTCTCAAAATGGAGTAGAATAATTATGGATAACAGGACTAGGTTTTCAGTGAGTATCTGACTGACTATATGATTGCCACTGAGTGGTTTTGTGGAACATATATCTGCCACTGGTACGACGAGCAAACTGAATGGTGTCCTCAGTCTACCCATACAGTTTTGCCATTTGGCAACGGCTTAATTTGCGATGGTTTCTCTCCAACAGAAAGAATGCGTAGGACATTCGTTGTCAACAGAAACAAAAATGATCAGCTATGTTTATAACGGCAAAATATTATTTACTCACTCACAATTTATAACAGACCGAATTATTTATTACTTCGGTGTTGAAGTTGTAACTGAACCGAAACGCAAATCGATTTGCTTACATGGAAAACTTGAGTATTCTCAAGCACCCCCGAAGGTTCTCGAAATTCTAGAGCAAAAGACGTCATTTTTACCGGAAAAATTGCGTCACATCCGCCTTCGTTTTTGATTTCCGATGACTAATCTTTCATGGTGCTTCGATGTCTATCGGGATTTCGGGAATATTTGCTACATAACGTCACCGGTATCGGTTCCCGTTATCATAACTTCTTCATCCTTCAATAATGGTTCCAGTTACAAGTGCAGGGCCTATAAATGCAATCGCCGTCGAGCGTATGAGCGGGCAAATTGTCGAGATTACTATTAGACTTTGTTTCTTGTCCGGACCACAGATTAAAAGCTATGAGTTTCCATCCGTCTCTATCTGTGGTCATCTAATCTAGATCATTACCCGTCTCCCATATCGCTTTCATATCTCCATTTTTTCTACTCTACTCTTCGCGCCTCTTTCAAGACTTTTTCGGTTTTTATTTCACTACGTTTCATTTGCTTCACGTTTGCTTGACGACTCTTTCACACCACTATCATAAACTCCACGTCATTTTTTCTATCTTCTTTAATATTCTTCACACTTTAAGCCCTTTTCACGGTCTCTTTCGATCTTTCATCCTGATTCTTTTATATCCTTTTCAGTTTCACAATACCGTCGGGTTTTTTACCGTCCCCCTTTACCTTCGTCTTCTTATTATTGTTTTATACCTCTTTCACCTTCTATCATATCTGTTTCAAACTTCCCTCATGCTCTCCTTGCATTCCCTCACGCTTCCTTTATGTCTCTTTCTTATATCTTACAGGACACTAAAAATTTCCGAAAGAATTCTGAAAAGAAAATTTTGAAAGCTTTTGAAGAAACTTACACACTGTCGTGTAAACAACGTCACGTAGACGTTATCTTGGTTTAAACACCAAAAATACTGACGGTACACCCTGTAAATGACAATATTTCAATTTATTAAGCGTAAATCTGGGGAATCATTTACGAATAAAGCATCAAGCAAATTCGTTGCATTTGAATACGTATCTCAGTCTTGTTTTTTCCTTTTAGAAATGTTTTAAATACGTAATGATTGTTTATGTCTTGTCGTTTTTTTTATTACCAGGCGAAAATATGTTAACGCACGTGTTCGATCGCTCTTAAGAGATAACAGAGATGCAGATGTTACGAAGAATTGCGCGTTTCTTGGCGCGTTCCGTTGCGATTGGCGAGTTATTCGAATTTTTTTTAAAGAAAGAGCTTAATGGGGAACGAGGTTTTGTTAAATGCTGGAGACAACGAGTAAACGAGGCTGCTGCTGTGAGTTTTCGTTACGGTAAAAAAAGCGTGTAAATTTGTTTACGCTAAATTACGGGCAATCAGTCTGATTTGATTTGTTGAAGAGACAGTTTTTTTAATAATAAATCCGTGTAGAAGCAAGTAACTTACGATTTTTTTAAATCCATTGTCGACCGCCGGTTGCGGGGTATTTGGAATAAATGTTTGTCATTGTCAATTAATTGATTGTGTGTTTATTGGAATCCTTTGTGCGACCCAGCTAAAGTTTTCATGCCAGATTTTTCCATCCCTGCCCAAGATTAATTTCAGGTGTGAATCAAAATTTGTGTCATAAATTCTTTGCGCTTTTCGATAGTTTATCCAGGCCACAGAGTCTCTCAAATTGAGAAGCGATACAGGACAATAACCCCCAACCAAAACCCCTCCGGGCAAAAGTCCATTCCATTAACCCCCGGGAGACAACAACTCCCCTATGTCATTTTCTACAGTTTGTGGATATGTGCATATGGCTTCTTTTCTAATTCTTAAGAAATTCAGAAGGAACGTGACAATGTTGGGTACTAGGTTATTTGAGGGTTTGGGTTATTTTTCTTAATTTTCTTGGAGCGCATGGGTATCATATTGTTTGGGGGCTATTGTTTAAATCCGGGGGGTTTACTGTCCAGGGGTTATTTATCCTGGGGTTATGTCACCCGGTGGATTTTGTCGGGGGATTAAGTGATAGGGGTTTTTGCTGGGGGTAATCTGCCTGGTTTGTTTTCCTAAAGTAAAAGTAAGAAAAAAATCCTTTTGATGTTTTTCTGTTTCTCGTATGAGACAAATACCATTAAGTATTAGGATTTCTCTTTATGGCAGATGGAGGATGTGTGCCAGGATTAAGTTTCCATTTTGATTTGTTTTGAGCTAGCTGGACAGGTGTGTTGTGTCCAGAGTCCAGAGCTTTTAAGTAACTTTGAAAATACCGGGACTGTGAAGATATTTCAAAGAGACTGACGAAATCTGAAGAGATTATAAAAAGATTATGAAGAGACTAGACGCAGCATAAAGAGACCTCGAAGATATGCTCAAAGGAAATTAGAAAAAAAAAGATGTAGAACACATTCTGACAAGAATACCTCTAATTTACAGTGCTATTTATTAAGAAGTAGACATAGGGATGTATGTATATTGTTTTTCCCTATGTCTACTTTCAAAGGACAAAATATCTTCTGAAGGGCGCCTAATTTTAAGCATGCTTTGATTTAACAGAAAATAAATCCCTTACGCTGTTATGGGCCCTATACCTACCAATATAAACGTTTTCTTCAGGTCGAACACGAACGAAGATAAAATACGAAAGCCAAAGCAACAATACTAAACTTAATTAATGTGACAGCCAGATCTTTGTTTTAAGAAGTTATTTTGGTTGCATAAAATTAGGCGCCCTTCAGAAGAGATTTTGTCATTTAAAAGTAGACAGGGAAAAACAATACAATAAATCCCTATGCCTACTTAATAAATAGCACTGTATAAATACATAATAAAAAGAATTTAATTTTGTTTTGGTTTAGGTACGTAGAAATAAGAAATCCTTCGTGGGAAGTCCGGTTGGGAGGCTCGTGAGTTGTACCGATTGCCTCGGATTATTTACAGTATTGATTTGAAGAGGAGGTATTTTGTTGAATTCTGAAGAGATCCTAAGGCCATACTGAAAAGATTTTGAATGGCTATGAAAACATTTTGAGAGATTTGAAAAGATTCTGAAAGGATTTAACATAGATTCTCACAAGACATTCTTTCTCTAGAGCTAGACTATTTGAAGAAATATCGATTCCATCCTCTTACATTTTCTAAACGTCTTCTTCAAACCGTTTTTACGGTTTTCTCAAATTCTCACAGTTCAGAAAGGCCGAGTAACGTTTATTATAGAAATGGATTGTGGCTACTGAGAGGAGGATTTCAGCATCCTCGTTGATTTCGTGTGGTGTCAAACGATTCGTCAAATAAGAAAAAATCTCATGATAAAGTATAGAGGTAGACAGGGTTACTGGTGACTCCATTCCATCAACATAAGTTTTAATATTATAAAAATCTATCATTACTTCGAAGTTCGCAATAAAGTTGTTTATACGGTGGAGGATTCAAATAGTACTCTTTCTTTTAACAAATAAGGCCAGGTTCGTGATTCAAAGTATTGATTTCAACCTCCAGATAGATAAAAGTTCAAAGTTTTCGACTTTCACATCATTTGGATTCGGACTCAAATAAAAGAAACCTCTTGGTCTTCGCCACCTTGTACAGTCTAGCACCAATGAAGATGAGGAAAATATGCATCAAGTAGCAACACTGAAGATAGTGTGCAAAGATCCTCGTGGCAGCACCAAAATCCGGCCTCTACACAACAGGTGATCCCTTGCCACTCAGCAATGGTATCAGAATCAGGAATAGTTCAGACATTTTCTATGGTGGGAAGCAAAAACTGTGATATGTGCACTCCTACAACTGGGAAAAATTATGTATCAGAGCTAAAAATTAACTACCTACTTTAGTGACTCGTGTATAATTTAGAAAAGGAATAACAAAATGGTCACTTTTGTTAATCATCAAAAAAATTGGATATGAGCATTCTTGGCGGGTTTGGAAGCATGCTTTAGGAGTATAAACTTACTTTCGTTAGATTTTTTCAAAGAATATTGTTCTATTTTCTATCACACGAAAGTTTTTACAAGGTAAGGTTACCAGGTGTCTAGGTCAGTATCCGTAATTATTATTATTATAAATAGAAAAATAAATAATAAGTGTAAGCACGAACTCATTTAAAAGACACGTCGCACTTTTATGCAGAAACTTGGGTCAACAGCACTCTTCTTGCTTAAAGCGTGGATTAAAGCATAACAAGTGGTCCACACGTAAAAACGAAAACTCGCTTACCATAAAGATACTTGACGACGAAATTGATTCTGCTATCCCAACTGTAAGCCATTATTTCCTCTGACGAAATGTACAATAAACCAAAATTAACACTAACAACTCCCGTTTCTAAGGGAATAATTTAAGGAATAAGGTAATCGCGCGCTGCATTGGAGCGGTTTCTATGTTTAGATAATACCGTTAGCGTCGGCGTCGGATACGTCAGTATTAAAGGCGTCCTCTTCTATTTAGCGTTTGTAATTTCGCGTTGTTTTTTAACGACCTTTTGTTAAACTTGGCAATATTATTCTAAACGATTAGTTTCGGTTTGCGAAAGTCGACGTCGACCTTATTTATTATTTTGCAATAAATCACGCCATGCTTAAAATAGCGGAGTCGGGTACTTCGGGCTTGGCTAAAAACGGATCGTTTTTGAAATTTCTATTAATCTTCATTAGAAGCGGTCGCCGTCCTAGGTTCCATTGATGCCGAGTCCAAATTTACAACAAACATTTTTATCTGAATCCTATACACCGCAAATATATGGTTGCTGGATTGAAATAAACCCACTCAAAGCTATATGCATTTCTTACCATAGTGCCCAGAATGTCCCCCGAAGCCCAAAACCTAATCCCTTGGCCTCTCTGTAAACCCAACTTGAGCTTTACATGTCAACGTTCTTTTGATTAGTGTGCAAAGGGCCAAACGCACAAACGGGCTACCTCTTTACCGTTTTTGATCATGTTAAACTATCTTTGTGAATGGTAAATAAAAGACCCATTCGATTCTAAATTGGAAAGTCATGTGAGTGGAGATTTTCCTTGCCATATTCATTACTTGTGAGTGTCTTTTCGTGGAAGGATGTCCCTGGGACTTTTTTTAATTACCAAAGCGATTACAATAATTTTGTTATTGCAGTTTCTTTACGCCTTAAATTAGGTGGTTAACCTTTAAGTAGGTTTTTGAAGAAACTTGAACTAATATAACTAAAATTGCACTAGGTAACTTCCTCTTTCGATGCCAATTGTCTATTTTTGATTCCGTGTTAACATTTCAAGCGCGAGTGTATTATGTTATTATTATGTTATTTATTTATACCCAATGCTTTTAAAATTTACGTAATTACCTTACTAACGAGATCTTATTTTCGATACTACGGAACTATGCTTTTTTACACATGGAAGGAGGTCTACGTTTGTTACTCTCCTTACGAAAAAAAAACGGTACATCAGTAATAAAAGTAAGAAGTTCGACCATAATACAGGGTGACCCAGGGGAACCTTTCCACTATAATACAAAAGCGTAACAAAGTTATTAATGGTACCTAGTAAAATGTTGGTGGTACCTACAATCAACCTATATCACAACATGTATTGCCTGTTCTTTATTGCCTATATTGCTGGTTACTCATTGCTTATTGCGCCGGTGTGCGAGGTTACTAACGTATACTAGGAAAACTTATAAGAAAGGCTACCTTATGCGAATAAACGCTCGATGATCTTCGTAAACTTCACTTCTTTAATTCGTAGTAACGTTCAATTTACACGAGGGAATAAAAATCCGTTTAAACTCTCTCTAATTTTCTTTAATAAGAACTTTACAACCGGCAAGACTGACTGTCTTGCAATAAAACGCTCAAATACGGCAGACTGGCCAACATCAAAAGCCTCGATTAACGTCTTCCTCTGCTATTTAAAAAATTCTTCCCTTTCCTTTTCTTTTCTTCCTCCTTCCTTAATAAATTAATGCGTCATCGCACGATAAGCTTAATACCTGCTTATCTCGGTGATAACACGTGTCTATCTTGAAACAAAATAACTACTATTACAAATTAAAATAAAAAGGTGAGTATTTAAACAACATTATTAACATCAAACAAATCTCATATAAAATAAAATTACCTGGAATTCAATATATGAACAAATCTGTGTTTCATCTCGAATTAACGACCATATTTACGCTTGAAAATTGAAACTTTTATTTTACAGGGTGGCCCAACATCTGTTGATGATGCCACGTGTGGTTTAGTTTACACAACAGTATTTATTCGTATGCATTCAAACCAGAGTTTCAAAAAGTAAGGGGTATTTAAATTTCATTGCAGAGCTAGCTGTGGGTAAATTTAATTGTGAAAATTTTTATTCCAGTGTCGTAGAGGATCTGATCAACTTTATATAAAGAAGAATATAGAACAAGTTAAAAAGTAATCGTAAACGATTTACATAAAGCGCATTTCCACTTGCATTCATTTCCCATTTGTAAGATGCAACTTCTATAAAATCGTAAAAATCCGGCCACAAATATTGAAAGATAGCGTTGCACATGGGCAATCCATTTTTGTCGTGCTACTTCAATGTCAGTTTATGAGAAGAATTTCATTTCAATGCTTTTCTAAATAAGAAAGTTGGGACTGCGCATGCGCAAACCTAAATTTTGAAACTAATGTTAGATTTTCCTTTGTTCCAAGCGCCTAAATATCAAATTTCACTTAAATGCTTCCATAGATAAAACAGTTGGCACTGCGCATGCGCAAAATCAAATTTTGAAATTGGTGTTTGATTTTCCTTTATCCCAAGTGCCTATGTATCAAATTTCATTCAAATGCTTTTATAAGTAAAAAATTTTGCAATTCGGTTTATAAATGGTCGAGATGCAAAAGGGCACTGTGAATTTTGAATCGATTCGATTCAACTTTTGGCGTTGCGTATTATATGGCTAAAGCTATGCCCATATTGAATTTCATGCAATTCAATTCATAACTAACGGAGATGTAAAAGTGATCGAACATTTCTAAACAAAGTTATCGTTCACACGGACAGGTAGATGGACAGACAGCCAAAGGAACAGACGGACAGACCAACAGGCAGACGACAGATAGCAATGCAAAATTATAAACGATCTCTAGGATCGTTAATAAACGGCAAAAGTGTAAAATTATGGAACATGTAAAAAACGGTTTTTTTTTACAATAACTTTTTTTGTAAGCGGTACAGAAAAAATTCCTTCCGTGGTACAAGACTCGACACCATAACGAACCAAATAGCGAAAAAAGTAGAACAATAGCTCTTAAGATAAAAAACTAGTAGCGTCGCAAAACGAGCGGACGGACGGACGGACAAAGTGGCCACAATAGCGCATTTTTTAGCGCATTTCCACAAAAAAAAAATGCGCTATTGTGGCCACTTTGTCCGTCCGTCCGTCCGTCCGTCCGTCCGCTAACTTTGCGACGCTACTAGTTTTTTATCTTAAGAGCTATTGTTCTACTTTTTTTCGCTATTTGGTTCGTTATGGTGTCGAGTCTTGTACCAAGGAAGGAATTTTTTCTGTACCGCTTACAAAAAAGTTATTGTAAAAAAAACAAAAAACCGTTTTTTACATGTTCCATAATTTTACACTTTTGCCGTTTATTAACGATCCTAGAGATCGTTTATAATTTTGCATTGCTATCTGTCGCCTGCCGGTTGGTCTCTCCGTCTGTTCCTTTGTCTGTCTGTCCATCTATCTGTCCGTGTGAACGATAACTTTGTTTAGAAATGTTCGATCGCTTTTACATCTCCGTTAGTTATGAACTGAATTGCATGAAATTCAATATGGGCATAGATTTAGCCATATAATACGCAATGCCAAAAGTTGGATCGAATCGATTCAAAATTCACAGTGCCCTTTTCGCATCTCGACCATTTATAAACCGAATTGCAAACTTTTTTACTTATAAAAGTATTTGAATGAAATTTGATACATAGGCACTTGGAATAAAGGAAAATCAAACGCCAATTTCAAAATTTGGTTTTGCGCATGCGCAGTGCCAACTTTTTTATTTATGGAAGAATTTAAATGAAATGTGATACATAGGCACTTGGAATAAAGGAAAATCTAGCGCCAGTTTCAAAATTTTATTTTGCGCATGCGCCGTGCCAACTTTTTTATCTATGGAACTATTTAAGTGAAATTTGATACTTAGGCGCTTGGAACAAAGGAAAATCTTAGTTTATTAGTTAGTTATAGTAAATTAGTTTTAAAATTTAGGTTTGCGCATGCGCAGTTCCAACTTTCTTATTTAGAAAAGCATTGAAATGAAATTCTTCTCATAAACTGAAATTGAAGTAGCACGTCAACAATGGATTGCCCATGTGCAACGCTATCTTTCATATTTGTGGCCGGATTTTTACGATTTTAACAGAAGTTGCATCTTACAAATGGGAAATGAATGCAAGTGGAAATGCGCTTTATGTAAATCGTTTACGATTACTTTTTAACTTGTTTTTTATTTTTGTGGAAATGCGCTAAAAAGGTGCGCATTTTTTAAATTACACATTAAAATAGATAGATTGATGAAACGGGAAATGGAAGCTCCGCAAGGAATACATAAGTTGAAACGAAAGGGAGAGTAAGTAAGCTTACTCGGGCTACTTTTTTAGGATAATGGACAAAGTGAAAATTGGCGAAGTAGCAAATGCCTCACGGAAAGGTTTTACGTTTCCTGGGGAATTAACGAAGTATTAGTAGATTTAGAGTCTTTTTACAATTCAGTTTAATTTAACACCATTTAGAGATTCTACCCTCTGAAGATAGGGACGAAATTAACAATGCGACAAATTCTTTTTATAACAGAAGTAAAGAGTTCTTTGGGAATTACGGGCCGAGCCGCGGTAGAACTCGTCACATTTTTGCGGGTAATCAAGAAAAAAATTAGGTGTTAGGCCGTTGTAGAGCTCGGGTAAGAAATTCGGGTTCGAACCACGAGACCGTCACGTAAAGTAGTCTGGAATTAATATTTCTTTGGGGCATTTCTAGTGTTAATTTCCCGCGAGTTTCTTCCGATGAAAAAGTGTAAAAACCGCCAACGGATTATTAAATATCTTCGGTTAAATTTTAAGCCGAGCAAATCTGTTCCACCGTGCAAATTAAAAGACAGTCATTGCAAGTCGAGGATGGATTTAATTATGGATGGGAAAATTTTCCTTTCTTTGGAAGTTAAAAGCACTCTGAACAATTAAAATCGGGAGTAGTTTGAAGTGGAAATATTGTTTGACTGGTCAATTTCGCAGGTACCACCTTTACACGAAGGGCCGAGTGCGTATTGCATGGAAGTATTGAATAAGTAATCATAGGATGGAAGCCATTGGTCTTCAAAGCGCATTTTCTATGAGGTACAGCATTTTCTTATTTTTTTTTAAATTGAGGGTTTTTTTCAGAAATTTTCATAAAAGATATTTTATTGACATTAGTAAAATTAAAAAAAAAACTGTTTTGTCAAGGTATCAACCAATTATATCCAATTGAATTGGCGTCCCGTATTATGTAAATTTATCACGCTAGGATTTATTATATTATAGATTTATTTATTATAGATTTTGGCCGGTAGAATCCATAACTTTCAACAGTTTGAAGATTGGGCAACTAGATCAAAAATTACAGCTCATAGAATTTTTATTCGATGTTGGTTTTTTCAAAAGGAAACACTTTTTTCTATTAATTTAGCTTCGTAGATTCCAAAACGTATCGTATTTTGTCGATTGGACCTCTGAATCAAAAGTTATAGGCAAAAAACCAATTTCGAACAAAATTCAAGGGGCTGTATTTTTTTATCTAGTGGCCGAATCTTCAAACTGTTAAAAGTTATGGATTCGACAGGCCAAAAAAATGATTTTTCCCGGTCGATGTCAGACAATAGTTATTTACATAAAAGTCAGGAAAATGACACATTACTGGCGAGGAAATATTCAAGTCCGAGGCCCCTTGGGGGCCGAGTAATTTAATTTCCGAGTCAGGTAATGTCATTTTTACTGACGTGTTTTGTATTAAATTTTATCCGAAATCGTATTTTAGTATAAAATTTCAATTTGTATATAGAACTTTTGATTAATGTCAATCTGTCAGTGATGACAGGAGTCATTATAGACAGTTAGCAATGTCACAAATGAGGCCGGTAAAGTGACAGTGCGACCAGTAAAGTAACAAGCGGCAGGAAACGCAGTCTGCTCTGCCTCTGTCATGGAAACTACAATTTCCAGACGATTTTGGGTAAGGGTAAGGGTAAATAATTTTTACGGCCCAAAATATACCCTTTGATTTTTCACCTAAAATCGAACACCCCAAAAATGTTTAGGAAAACACTTTTTCCTATTAATTTAGCTTCGTAGATTCCAAAAGTGTTGTATTTTGTCGATTGGACCTCTGAATCAAAAGTTATAGGCAAAAAACCAATTTCGAACAAAATTCAAGGGGCTGTATTTTTTGATCTAGTGGCCCAATCTTCAAACTGTTGAGAGTTATAGATTCTACAGGCCAAAATGTATAAAAAAATGAAGAACTCGAGAAATCCGGTAGACATAATTTGGTATGTAATAAAATGAAGAAAAATATGTTAGGTAGGGAGAAACTATGAACGGAACAGAAATAGAAAATAAGGATAAGTTGTTGACAGAAGAAGCGAAGTATTATGAAGATGGAAAGAATATACGGAGGAATGATGTCAAGCAAAGTACAGCCGACAGTGGAAAGTGTAGAGGAAGTAAAGAGTGATAACATCCGGGAAGGCAATCTATTAACCGAAGTAATAGCATAGCTATAAAATAAATGAAGGAGTCGATATTATATCCCCATAGATTTATTATACTGTCCACAAGGAAAAGGAATCAAAGAAATTACATCTCTCTGAAATAAAATCTGCGAAAGTGGACTTTTTAGCGCATTTTTGCAAATTTATTTGTAAAAAGTAGCTTTTAATCTCACTTTGGCTGGCTGGCTGGCTGGCAACAAATGTGGGCGCGTAGAAGAACTCTTGTAGAAAGGCAACGGGTGTACGTGTATCTACAGGGCCGTGAAATGTGTCAACCTTAGGGGCATGGCTACATGATGTGGGGTTGGCGACATCTGGGCGTCATCCTCGAGCGTAGTATACTAACGTGAAGGTTTTTCAGTTTTTTCCTATCTTCTACTACAGTTTTGGTCCGATTCTTTTGAAATTGGTGTCGTCGGAAAGATGTTGTAAACGCGCACAACTCCTGCGTGGCGGAATTTTGTTTTTTGTCATAGGGGCGAAATTAACGACCTTTTGCGAGGCGCGCGCGCGTCTTCGAGAAGTAGTCAACTTCGGGCGCCTTTTACCTTCCGTTGCGAACTCACGCGGTTTAACGTTTCGTAAATCTCGAATCGCTGTCTCTCTTTCTCGTGTCGCCAATAGAAGTGAATTGCGAGGACGGGACGTCG
Source organism: Photinus pyralis (assembly GCF_008802855.1). NCBI lineage: Eukaryota > Metazoa > Arthropoda > Insecta > Coleoptera > Lampyridae > Photinus > Photinus pyralis. The sequence continues at coordinate 29,566,168 of NW_022170819.1, read as the reverse complement.
GAAGTGGGTACCGTCAAAGGGAATGTGGTAGCCCCCGACACGATCTTCCTGATGGTGGAGTCAAATCTTCAAACGCGAATTGCGGGTGAACGGGACGTCGGAAGGGGGTACCGTCAAAGGGAATGTGGTAGCCCCCGACACGATCTTCCTGATGGTGGAGTCAAATCTTCAAACGCGAATTGCGGGTGAACGGAACGTCGGAAGTGGGTACCGTCAAAGGGAATGTGGTAGCCCCCAACACGATCTTACTGATGGTGGAGTTAAATCTTTAAAAGCGAATTGCGGGTGCACGCGGAAAGTGGGAAGCAGTTAGTGAATGTAGTAGCCTTCGACAAGATCTGTTATTGATGGTTGAGTCGAAAGTGGCTAATAGAATACTGATCTGCCACACAAAAATGCGCTGAAGTCCCTTCGATCTCAAACGAGGACTTTGATAATTTTTCTGTTCATAAATGGTGGCTATACCTAAAAAGCAAGGTACAAAAAATGCTCAGAATATACTCGTAGTATCAGCACACAGCAAAGGTGTGAAAATATTGAATAGAAGGCTCGAATAAGTTATGGAGGAGAACATAGGAGAAGAGCAGTTTGGTTTCAGAGGAGGAATAGGCTCGAGAGACGAAATAGGAGTGGTGAGAACGATCGGCAAAAGATATTTGGAAAAAAGAAAGGATTTCTTTGTAGCTTTTGTTGACATTCTAAAGGCATTCGATTGGTTAAACTGGGAGGAACTCTTGCTAAATACTAAAGGGGAAAGGAGTCAACTGGAGACAAAGACGAGTAATACGAAACTTATGTAACAAAAAGAAAAGTCAGGGTTGGACGTAATAAGACGCATTGGTTTGAAATCTGAAGAGGAGTTAGACAGGAATGGTGTTTATCAGCAACTCTGTCTAATTTATATGTAGAGTAGAAGATATGGCGAAAATATCTAAATAGGTATGTTGGAAAATAGGGTAAGAAGGTTTGAAAAGAGAAATTAAAATCAGGATAGCGAACAAGCATTTAGTAGTAAGAGGAAGATTTTATGCAATTAAAATAGAAATTCACTTAAGAGAGGGGTTAGAAAACGTTTTGTATGGAGTGTTCTAACGTATGGTTATGTGGTATGGTAGTGTGTAACGTGGACAGCAATGAAAAGAGATCAGGAAAGGTAGGAAGCTTTCGAAATGTGAAGGATCATAAAGCGAACGAAAATGAAATGGATTGGACAGGTACTAAGAAAGCGAGGGTTTAGTGAGAAAAGAAAAGAAGAAGAAGAAGAAGAAGAAGAAGAAGAAGAAGAAGAAGGAAATTGGTTGACGACTTGAAGAGGGGGAAGAAATATATGGAGTAAAGAGAAGAACAGAGGATAGAGAGTCGTGGAGAAGAGCCATAAGGGACCTGCACTAGCAGAACACTAATAATGATGATTTTTAAAAGGAGTGAGATTCGTCTCTTCTGAATCTGCAAATCTCTCTCTGCGAAACTGTTTCTTATTTTGAACATGACTTTTTAAAAGTTTTTCCAGACTGTTACGAAGCCAATTGTAAAATTCGTTTCTTTCACCCTTATGGTTGGAGATTAGATTCGTCCCTTTTGCATCTGAATTTACAAAATTTGCTATTATTTTTAACATGAATTTTGAAAAGGTGTTTTGGCGTGTAACATAAAAGACAATTGCAAGTTGTAATTTAACCAGAATAAATTCGTCTCCTTGCAGAAGGTGCTTCTTTTCGTTTAGCACGATATTTTAAAAGGCTTTCCGTTTTTAGAACATTTTTTAATTGCACAGTATTAAGCGAAAGGATGGGGTCTTAGCTTTATGTGAAAGCTATTAAGGCATAAATGAACTGATATCGAAAATTCAGCACCTTGCACAAGCACAAGCAGACAAATTTTGAGAAGCCTCAAAGAGCAGTCAACTATAGGCCCCTTACACATGCACAAGTAAGAACGAATGAAGGCTTTGGCACCTGACAAATTCGCTGTTATTGTTAGATGCTTGTTAGTAAACTTGTTTTACGCACATCAATTCATAACATAATTGGTTTTGATTTTCGCACGCATGAAAAACATCAGTCAGTTTCAGACTTTCCACCAGTATCGTAGTTTGCCTGAAAGTAGTACTTCGACGAAAGAAAAGAGTTGAGAAAAAAAAATAGTTGAATTTGTGTATAAACTAAAAGATTTACCTATGCAGATATAATCTGTTAGGTAATAACAATTGCCGTGGTATAGCTTACATTAATTAAATCGTGACATTGAAGATGTGTTTGTGTTGCACTTACCTGGTATTTCTGTGTCATTTCTTGCTGTTTATGCACGAGATTGTGATAAACATTAAGGTTCACTAAACTAGTCTTTCTACCCGTTAATATAAAAGCGACGAATTTGAATGTAATTTTTGTAGTGTATTCAGTTTTGTATGACAATGAGAGTCATTTTTGGTGTAGTCGTGTTAGTAGCCTTTATAGGTCAGATGGTCTTAGGGGCACCAATGTGCGAGTGTGCGTCGAAACAAGATGAGCAATCCTGCCTGCTTGGGCATTTAATTGATGTTATCAATAAGCTCATAAACTGCCAAGAGAAACCCAAAGCCTGTCTAACGCTTAAAGACGTGCAAAATGTTAGCAGTACCACGGAATGGTCAACAACGTCGGTGTGGAACGCAACGACTTCTTCAAAGTTAACACACGCTGTACATGCCGGTTACGAATCCACCACATCCACCTCGTCTTCTCCAGCTGTAACCGAAGGAACCTCTACAGACATGCCTAAGTGGACATCCCCCAACACAACGGCCAGCACAACGACTAGTCGGAAATATTCACATTATCCAAAACTGTCATCCACGAAGGCCACGACGGAAACACCATCGACATCTACTGAAACAACCACCTCCGAATATTGTCCTGCGAACCACACATCCTCTACAGTGTCTAGTACAACACTTGCAACAAATCCAGAAACAACGGTTGACACCTGTCCAGCCTCATCTGAGACGACAACCAGAAACCCCGACATTTTGCTTATTCCCGTTATGAAGGTTGGCGACGAAACCAAACCGGTTGATTTAGTGCAAGTACTTAAATGTTTGTTTGCTAGAGAAAAATGACGAATTGGTCGAAGATAAGAAGTCTGTATTTTACAATGAAAACTTTACTTATTGATAATTTTGAGTGTGCAATACAGTTGTGATATCTCACAAGATAACTGTATCTGTCTGTTACTTATGCAATAGAATTACAAGTATCATCATTAATCTTCCAACTTCCAAAATGTACTCGTTCGGCTATTGGAAGCGAACCAGGTATATGCAATACCTATCAGTGTTTATTGGTAACTTTCTTCCATCTAGTTGTGCATGTGACGATTACGTTTTCAGCCTCACTGGTTTCTTCGTCCGGTTCCATGCACTTGTCTTGGTCTTCTCCAGTAATACCTCAGTTAACATTTTTTTCTTCAGTAAGTATTACTTATTACACAATGAAAATGGCGAATTAGAAATACAGTCGGGACGTTTTTAGGCGGAGATCTCGTGGATTGTGTCATTTGTATCCTTGGGATCAATACCAGGATCGATACTTGGAGGGTTGCTATTGAATAAGATCGGCAGGAAGAAAACCATTCTGTTGACTACCGTTTTTCTCTTTTTGCCGTGGGTTGCTATAGCACTATCCACTGACGCGGTCGTTTTTATGATCGCGCGTTTTTTGGGAGGAATTGGGATGGCTTTCGCGTCCATTGTAAAGTTGGCGGATGTCCAAAGAAATGTGCTAACGTGCCATTTTAGACTGTTCCGGTGTACATCGGTGAAATAGCCGACAAGGATATTAGGGGAAGGCTGGCATTGGTTTATACACTTTTGGCGACGTCTGGAACTGTGCTCACGTTATCTGTGGGACCCTATATATCGTATAAGTGGTTAAGCGTGTTAGGGGCCGCTGTTCCGCTAGTTTGTGCCCTGGCGCTGTTGCCATTTCCCGAGTCGCCCTACTACCTGCTTCAAGTAGACAAGAGAGTGGCCGCGCGGGAAAGTTTAACTCGATTAGCTGCAAAAACCGAAAATTGCGAAGCCATCGAGAACCGTTTTTTACAAATTGAGAAAATAATAGCGGATCAAAATAGAGGGCGAAAATCTATAAAAGATATTATATGGAATAAGGATTTCAGAAAATCCTTATTAATAGTACTTGGTTAGATTTACATTACCTCTATCCGTCCGTCTGTTTTGGTAGCAGACGGATGGTGGTTGATTAAACTTGCCAGCACTCAAAGTGTAGTTAGCCACTAGAAAAATAACAGCAACTCCGTTTTGAGTGGTGTCATGTAAATTTCAAACTCTGAGTAGCAACAAACATGACCTTTTAGGTTTAAAAACGATTCAGCAGTTAAGTGGATTGTACGGTATAAAAGCCTACATGGAAACTATTATGCAGCTAAGTCAGACGGATATATCACCTCAACTATCCAGTGTCATTTTTGGATCGTCGCAAATACCTTCCGGTACACAATCGTATAGGCGTGAGTGTTAAGTATTTTAATATATGCTTTTAGTGCTAATTTCCGCGTTATTGATCGATAAACTGGGCCGAAAGCCACTAATGATCGTATCGACGATAGGATGCGCGATAGGCCTCATCTGCGAAGGAGTATATTTTTATTTGGATTATTTGGGGAACATCGACCTATCGTCTGTCAACTGGTTACCCACATTTGGCTTAACACTGTTCCACATTATGGTCTCATTTGGTGTAAGCTCTTTGCCTTACGTACTGTACGGTGAAATGTTCATCACAAGTGCAAAAGGAGTAGCTGGAACCATATTACACATGTACAGTGGATGTCTTACGTTTGTTGTCATGAAGTCATTTGGTCCCGCTGTAGAGGCGCTTGGGATTTACGTCGTGTTTTGGATGTTTGCCGGCGTGTGCCTTCTGGGAACTCTCTTTGGTATTTTCGTATTGCCCGAAACAAAAGGAAAAGCACTTAGTGAAATTCAAGATTTAATAAACAAGTGATACAAAATGAATAGATCCAAATTATAAATATGACACAAAAATAACGTAGGATATGTATTCGTCTTCATCATGAAAAGTATTCATATAAAACTTTTACATAAAATTTGTACAGTACCAATTGCCAGCAAAATCCTACTTGAACATTACTCATATCATATCCAATATTGCGATTCTCTTTAAATGTGTAGGTCGTTGAGATCAGTGTAAGGGGACGGGGCACGTACAATGACGCTAAAGTAGTTTTCAACATGACTGCACTTTATAGTACACCAAATGTAGCGTAGCGTTATGAAAATCCTAATGCTCACCCAAGAAAATCTTACACGAGATAACATTCGGTCGGGGATTATTGTATGTACATCTCAAACCCGGTACGTACCGACAGTTCGACTTGGTATTTGGTTCGCACAATTTGAAGCCATCATGCACTCGCAACACGCCAGCAACGATAACAAATACAATTTAGTCGTCGCCAAACTAGAACGAGAACAACTACAACAAGTATCAGACATCTTATTGCATCCTCCTTCATTAAACAAATACGAGTCTCTTAAGGAACGTTTATTATCTGTCTACGAGGTATCTGAAACCGCTCGCTTAAATAAGCTTCTCTCCGGAATCGAACTTGGTGCTCAAAAACGATCGCAATTAAATAAAATTAATGGAAGCTTAACAATTATCAGGGAAAATGCGTTTTCTTAAATATATCAACCTCTGGGCACATTTGAAGCCGCTTGCATTGCATGTGTGTTTACCATTTATGAACCCATTAGAATTCGATTTGATAGAGAAAATCATTTTCTCATTTAAAACTAGTTTGTTCAAAATTCACGCTAGAAAATCTTCAAATTCATGAGTTCATTTTGCTTAATTTATTTATTATATTTGTGTATAAACAAATTTTGCATTACATTAGGGGTAATTCATTAAGACCGTGGCAACAAACTTGATCTAGGTAGTTGTTCTGAAATTTATACCGAAGATTACAACTGGGGAATACTGTCAAGAGAAATATAAATTGGTACCATTTCACTATTCGATTTTCATCAATATATCCAGGTCTTAAATTTTGAAAGGAAACAATCAGGTTTTGAAGTCATTTTTCAGAAGAATAATAAAATGAGAAATTTCCAATCAGTATGTCACCGTAAATTTACGTCAATAGGCCAGCTACAAGAATTTGTTAAAAAGTCTCGATTTTAATTCAAAGAAGGGATATATACAGGGTGGTTCACTGAAAACAGTCAATGCCAATTTTGCCAACTTAACGACAGTTTTGCCAGAAACGCTCGAACATGTCAATTTTAGTTTTGAAGGGGACGCCTAAATTAAGCAATAGGTACTACTTACATAACTTGAACCCTGAGAAGGGAGTGAATTGCACCCCAAAAATTTTAAATGGGGAGGGGTAGTAAATGTTAGGTTTTTATTTTTCAAATCCGATCAGTAGTTCCAGAGAAAACTCGATTTAAATGGATTTGCAGGGCCGTTTTAAATGTTTATTAAGGAGGCGTTGAAGTTGAAATAATTGAGAGCTTGTGTCAGAAAAGTGTTGTGTTTAATGATGATGATTAATGGCTTTAATTTTTATGTATATTTTAATCGTTGTTTGTTTGTTTCATGTTATGTTTATATATACACATACACACACATTGTAAGTACCAAAGTAATTGTAAGACGAGTGCAAAAATTACTATGTAATTACTTAGCACAATAAATGAAATGAATGAAAAAAGAACATCTGACATAAGTGCAATAAGTGCACAAGCAATGAAGCGAATTTGTGATTAACTTGTTTAATTTTGTGGTAAATTCAAAAACAATGACGGTTAACACTATAACGCAAAGGGTGGAAATTGTTACGATTCTTTTTAAATGGCGATTCTGCCTTCACAAATTCGCTTCCTTGCTTGTGCACTTATTGCACTTATATCAGATGTTCTTTTTACATTTTAAACACAAATGACAGTCGATAGATAAACTTTGAAACAAATCTTAAGACGTTTTATCTTATCTATCTTATCATACGGTATTGATTTATTACATCAATTGAACCTAATACAATGTAAGTAGTAATCAGCACTTAAACCGTGAGTATTTCTAGAGCATCTATAACTGCAAGAGCAATTTAAAGCTTTCAAAATGTGTGTGTTAATGACTAGAACATCATGTTGCAAAAGTATACCCAAGCATGCTAAATATTTTCAATATACTACGGCATTCTGTGGTAAGTACGTTTCTGTTACAGGAACCGTCAGATCAAACTATTTACAACTATACTCAAACTGTCTAATCATCTTTTTTCAGTGGGCATCTTACAATTTTCCGTAAATTCGGTAAATGTTTGGATCTCCCCGGTATTGCCGCATCTGACATCGGATGTCTCAGTAATTGGAGTTACGTTAACCCAAGTTAGCAACAAACGTGAAGAATGTGCATAAAAGTACCTAATCGCAAAATTATTTTAGGAGGAAGCATCGTGGGCGATTGCGACAGTAGGTTTGGGCGTAACCATGGCCAGTTTAGTAATAGGAATATGCCTTGATAGAATAGGACCAAAATTCATCTTGCTGCTAAGTTCGGCTTTGACAATCGCGTCTTGGATTTGCTTTTTCTTTGCGAAATCTTTAGCGGTGTTGATTGTAGGAAGATTTCTTGCAGGTATAGGGCAAGGAATAGCCTTGATTGTAAGTTTTTGAATACTCCATTTAGTTAACACTTATCTGATTGTAGTGCTGCCCAATTTACATGTGCGAGGTGGCAGATAAAGAAATTCGAGGAAAAATCGGAACCATCCCTTCTGGTATGGGAATGCTGGGAACGGTCTTTGTGCTCATGGCCGGTCCGTACCTTTCGTATACTCACCTGGTAATCGCTTGCGCCGTTTTCCCCATCGCCTTCTTCATTATGTTCCTCTTAATCCCAGATTCTCCATACTTTCTAATAAAGGTCGGTAAAATCGAAGCAGCAAAAGCCAGTATTGCGAGATTCTCGAGGTTGTCTATCACTAATGAAGAAATTGACGCGATGGCAAAAAAAGTAGAAGAAATTGTAGAACAAGATGCAGCTAGTTCATTAAGCATTACACTGTCCTCTTTACATTTTCGTAGATCAATGGCGATAGCACTTGGTTTGATTCTGTATTCGACATTGTAACCAATTGTAAGTTTCTTGAATTTCAGCTGCTAAACTAATCATAAGCTTTTGCGGTATTAGCGTTATAACTCCTTACTTGCACACTATATTGGAGTCTGGAGCTTCTAGTATCTCGCCGAAATTGTCTAGTGTGATCTACGGATTTATTGCAATACCCGGATGTAATACTATTCAAAAATAGTTCAAGTTATAAGTATTAATTTTTAGTGATCCTATCAGTCTTGCTGTTGGATAAAATTGGACGAAGACCAGTTTTTTGTGCGTCATCTTTAGGAGCCGGTATCTCAATAATAGGCGAGGGTGTTTACCTTTACCTTGATGACCAGGTTGATCTAGAGAAAGTTTCATTTTTACCGGTATTATGCTTAACATCATACAAATTTTGGATCTCTTTGGGAATACTCCATTTGCCGTATTTTATCGTGGGGGAGCTTTTTACAACAAACACCAAACGTATGGCCGCACTCGTTATAATATTTTGTACGGGAATTCTAACCTTTTTGAACGTAAAAGTCTTTGGAAGCGTGTTCGAGTCCTGGGGAATGTATACAATGTGCTGGTTTTTCGGAGGTGTAACGCTGTGTGGCGTTATATTTGCCTTCTTTATTCTTCCAGAGACCAAAGGAAAGACTTTAGCCGATATCCACGATGGGCTTACAAAGAGGAACTGAAATTCCCCACCTAGACGAGTTTATTTCAGACCCGTGCTGCTGCTGTGATCATTGTAATAATTAACTGTATGAATGTGAAAAGATGTATTAAATGTTACATTATTTTTTGTTCTTTAAAAACTAGATATGTCTTTGCAGGTATCATGTTTTTGTTGGAGTTTAAAATTTGCCACCTTGCATAGTAGGAGGGAAAATCCAATGGTTTGTTGCAACAAGTTAAAAGCAACGCTTCGTATTTTATTTAAGGCCCCTCTTTGCTGCAATAGAATACATAATCGTGATGTAAATTCTGCACGGACCGCCCATAGAATCCTCGCTGTATTACGAACGTCAGAGAAGGAGTTGCAACACCGGCCGCAGCACCAGATGCCTCGACGGCGAACTGTTTATAAGAAGCACCAACAGCCAGCAAAAACCACTTGTGCCTGAGCAACTTTGCCTACATAAGTGAGTGAGGATGACCGGTTGGGCTCAGCCCGTCGCCACCGCATGCCCTCATTCTTGGACAGCAGCAGCCGACATAGCTTTCAACAAGCTTATACCGCCAATTTCCACGAGGCAACCACAGGCCCGTAGCCAGAATGAAGAAACAGGGTGGCCGGCATTTTTCTAGGGGGGGGGGGGGCTTTAAAAGTTTTCGATAAAAACTTCTACTGTAACTTTTGTAAAGGAACCATCAACTATAATTTCCAATGGGGGCAAGACCACGTTCTCAGCCCCACCTGGTCACCCCTGGTTACAGGCCTGGACAACCTGCTGTGGTAGTCGCAAATAATCTTCACCCTAATTCGATCCATTGGAGATGACTTGTATTAATCTTGCAACGCTAAGTCATTTAGATTAGAGTTAACAGAGTAATTTATATCGATGCAATATGCTCAGGATATCGTTATCTTATGCCAATAATACGATGCACTTAGCTTGAATCTCTTTGTTTGGATTCCTATTTTAGATTAAGGTCCCATGAAACCACTTGAAACCACGGATTGCATTTTAGTATGTACTTTAACATTCTCGAGTGAATGCACTCCCATACATCTTTCATTCGTCAAGAAATCCTATCGTGTTGGGTTAGGGTTGGTGGTAAGTATCATATTATTACTCGTGGTTGTCCAATTAGTTTGCTACATTGTTTTAACTATAGCTAAACCTTCTATTTTATTTGTGTAATTATATCATATCTGTCAGTGAATTCAGATTTCTCACTTTTTTCGATCTTAAATCCAGTACAAATCCTTTGTACTTTATTTCGGAAAATTTGGTGCATGACGAAAGTTAAGACATTGTCAGTTATATGTATTTCCAACATATCTTATCGTTAATTCACTTTAGTTCCTGAGAAACGTTTTCCCCACCTTATGCCAATATGTCCTTTCGAAAGTGTATTTATAATGATAAATAATATTAAAAAAATCGGAGAGAGTGGATTGATAAGCACGTATAAAAATTCCTTTGGTATTAATGTAATATGAAGTTGTTAAACAAAAATCAACCATTCAGGTCGGTTTAAATTTACTTGAAACACTGGAACTCTCTTGCGTTTATTGCGGAAGTTATATTTTAAATTTAACAAATAACAAGTGGCCGGTTTATGCAGAAAGAGGAACTGATATAATTTTCAACCGTGAATAGTGCAAAATGTTACATTTCAAAGTGTAACCGAATAACTTCGTTTCGTAGTATTATCTAATTCGCATGCTCCCATTTCAATGAATTGTTACCACGAAAGCGCTGAGCTCCAAGGTGCAAAACGTTTCATTGCGCTATATTTGAAGTGGCTAGTTACATGAAAAAAAAAACAGTTTATCAATCAAAACTGTGTACCTCTCTTGTGTTATTAGATTGACATTAAACGGCAACCGGTAAAAAGGTTAAAGACAATTCATTCGTGCTTTTGTTGGCTGTCAAAACCCTAAGTTATAAGGGTAATTTTGAACATTTTCATACTGCGCAAGGTTGGTAGGTAACTATTCCAGTAAATAAATCAAATTTCAACTAATAAAATGCGAGAAACGTGAAGGTTTTTAAATTCGTCAACCACCTTTGGAGATCCCTTTCAACGAGTAACCAAATTTTTACCTGGCGATACAAAAGGTCCGATATTATACAAGGCGATCCACCATCCAATTTTCTAAATTGCTGCACCCTTCCAAAGGAGAAAATCGGCTGTCAATGTGATACATTCAACTCTTATTATTTGCATTGTGTAACCATAGCCGCCGATTTGTTTGATTTTGCATAAAAGATTCGTGTTCAAAGTGATTCTAACATTCCTGAAGAGGTCGACTCACGGGAATGGAAGAAAAACAACAGGTACTTTTATTTCTATTGCGGCCGGTTGAAGTCGTCCTTGGCTCGGGACGATTGCTGTGTCAACCAAACTTCGCAGATCTACTTCGATTTACTGCACCCTTCTCCCCTTTTCTGATAGATTTCACGGAACAATTTTGGCAACTGGCCTTTCTAGACTGCTTTCCCTAATTCTGCTTGATGTTTTACTGGTCAGATTACTCCATAAGGACAAAACTGTTCCGTAAAAAACAACGCAAGCTGGTAAATAATTGTATGTCGCTGGCGTATGAAAAACAAAACTGCTGGGTTATTCAATTGTCCATTTACTAATGGGAGGTTTTATGATATCGAGCTGAAGTACATCTTCTTAGTAAATTTATTCTGACCTTGCTATTCTTTGGCGAAGAATGTTGGCACTAAACTTTTTTTATCACTTGGCCATGGCAATGGCTACTGGATTCGTCGTAACTGGCTAATTAATTAATTAATAATAATAATAATTAATTGTACGAGAAAAGGTACTGGTGACAATCTGACGGTCGATAACGCAATCTTAATGTCTTTTACGTGAGCAAAACAGTTGAAATCTGGCGAGTTTTGATTAATGTCCTTCATACGCCCGTGATTAGGTTAAGTAGGCACGCTCTATTAGTTAATGGTTAAAGATGGCCGCTTTAACTCATTAGCACCATTTTGTAGGAGGTTTTTGCAAAATTAAGAAAGTAGGGATTATGGAGATTAGTTGCAACACTATAATAATAATAATAACAGTCTTTATTAATATAAACTACAACATAAGTATATTTTATAATAGAAATGAAAGTTAATGTAAGAGACATACTCATGGTCATCATTATGACCGCCTGAGGGGTTGTTGCCTTATTCATTTTATGAAAAAGAAATTAAAAAAAAGAAAAAGAAGCACAACTCTTATAAACGTGAAATTAGTAGTTAAATTCCTGAACAAAAGAATATCTGTACTTCCATGCAAATGTACAATAAGTTGCGAGTGCTATCCAGTCTTTACCGTTTAAATACTCTTTGAACTCAACAAGTGTCAGCACATTTTATGTAGGTATTTTTTACGAATTGTTTTCAATATTGGACAAAGCCCAACAAAGTGAAATATGTCTTCATCTTCCTGAAAATTACATAGTGAGCATAATTTTATTTGTTCGTAATTGTATTTATTTAGATATATCAATTCCCCCCTGACTTTAAAAATCCAGCTAATATAATTGCCAACAAGATTAGAGTAAACATATTTGTTAAGTTGATCCAGTTCTTTGTATAGGGGATGTCTGATACTATTAACCGCTTTTAGTCTTTAACATCGTCTTTCAGCGCACTTAATATTACACTTGCCTCCATACTCCCACTGATAAGATCATTGGTGTTGAAGCCATATTTAACACATAGGATGTTCCAATCAGCGTACCAAAATATTTTCATTTTAATGATCTCCTTCGCCAGAATGTTGGGATAACGCGTACCTGGTAATTTTAGGCATCTTCTAATATAGTTGAAATGAAGATGGAGCGTGTACAAATACGTGGGGTAAAGATCGGTTTCCAAATAAATCATGTAGTCTGGCGTATTCCTAGGTAGCCTCAGGCATTTCTTTACGAAGAATTTAAGCGGTATCTCTACTGTTCTATGATTGAGGAAGCCCCATACCTGTGATACGTAGCACACAATTGACCGACATGCAGCATTGAAGATGTCCAATTTTGATTGAAAAGGAATTTTGTTGTCCAAAATTAATTGGTTAAACGAATTTATAGCAAATTTTACACTTTCTACTTTCTCTTTAAAGTGATCTTCCAAAGACAATTTTGAGGTAAGCGTAATTCCCAGATACTTATAACTGTTGACCACCTGTATTTGTTCGGATTTATAAAACCATTTGTCCTCTTCGCTTCGTCGCCCGCCGTTCCGGAACACGACAATTTTTGATTTCGAAAGGTTTATTTTCAGATTCCACATGTTGCAATATCTATCTAGTTCATTGATCATTTTCTGCAAGTTATACTTGTCCGATGCCAAAAGTACCGGATCGTCTGCATACGCTAGTAGTTTGATTGTGGTGGAATTTATTCTGATACCCCCATTCAAATAATCATCAATATCGTTTATGAACAGTGAAAAAAGTAAGGGACTCAATAAACACCCCTGTTTTACACCCATAGCTGTTTCAAAAGCCTTGGTTAAACCTCCCTGACACCAGACTGACGCTGAAGTATTTCTGTACATATTTCTAATAACCGTGACTATTTTACTGGACATGCCCAGATTCATGAGCTTGTAAAATAATGCGAATCTGTCTATCCTATCGAAAGCAGCGGATAGATCAACGAAAAAAGCAAACACTTTTTGCCTTTTCCTGCTTAAATGGATCTTGATTATACTCATCAAAGTAAAGATGTTGTCAATCGTAGAGTAAGATTTCCATACTAAGCATGGAGTCCCTCAAGGGTCCATATTAGGGCCTTTACTGTTCATTATTTACATTAATGACTTTTTCGAATATATACATCCTAATCACGCTGTTGCATATGCTGACGATACTTCATTACTGATTTCGGACCAAAATATCGAAACTCTAGCCCTTAAAAGTCATAATTTAATACAATTAGGAATAACCTGGTTTAATAAGAACAACTTAAAATTAAATGAAGATAAAACTCACATAATTACCCTCTCCACAAACAATAAGGTTGCAACCGGCAGGTGTGTTAAAGTTTTAGGCATATATATTGATGAAAAACTCACTTGGAGCAATCACATTGACCAAATCATTATTTATTTTAAGGAATTTAAAACGATCACTTTGTATAGCCACCCTAAGATCGTGCTATTTTCTTTAGTTCATTCACATTTACAATATGGTGTAATTTTGTGGGGTAACTCTTCCAAAGCGAGCAAGGCGTTTTTATTGCAAAAAAAAATAATTCGTATAATCGTAAATGCTGACTATCGTGCTCACTGCCGACCTATTTTTAAAAAATTAAATATTATGCCTCTTCCATCTACAATTTTCATATATCACACCATATTGGAAATTCATAAAAACAAAAATAAATTTGAAACCAATGACTTCTCTCACAACTATTCTACACGAGGAGCAAAAAAAATAAAAACGCCCTATTATAAACTAAGTAGGTCTAAAAATAACAGTCTTAGGGTCGACTTATACAATATCGTTCCTGATTGTATCAAACCTTACAATTTTTATAAATTTAAAAGAGTCGTTAAGGCGCACTTATTAAGTCATTCTTTTTATAACGTTAGTGAATATTTACATACGCCTTGGAGATCTATTCAATAATTTTAATGATATTTATTTATTTCATTGTTTGTTTACTTGAATTTTTTGTACCTGTGTAGTAGTATTCTCTTTAGTCATTTTTACCTTTACTTGTTTATATTTTATCTCTGTTTTGTCTCTTTTTAACTAAAATTTTAAATTGTTTATAATCTATATTCTGTTTTAGCCACATGGTCTGTCTAGCTTTTATTTATTTGAAATTTTAAACTGTTTTTATTATTCCTTTTATATATATATATATGCATTGTACTAATTTAATATTTACCATATTTTCTGACGTGTCAAAACCTATTTTTGGTATACGGACAAATAAAGATTGAAATTGAAATTGAAATTAAATCCCGCTTGGAATTCTTTTAGTATGCTTTCCCGATTCGTCCACGACGTAATTCTGTCCAGCAATAAACCAGCAAATAATTTACTCCCTGTGTTTCCGAATGAGATTCCCCTATAGTTATTTGGATCATTCATCGCTCCTTTTTTGTGAATTGGGAATATGATCGATTCTTTAAAGTTGTTCGGTATGATTCCAGATAGGTACATAAATTTCATTAAAACATTTAAGTAAAGTTTCTAAAAACGTCACTGAACTATTTTTGTAGAACTCATATGGGATTCTATCTTTTCCTGGAGCTTTATTGTCTTTGGCTCTTTTCAACGCCGCTAATAGCTCATTCATTTGGATGCACCATCCAATAAAACGTTCTTAATGAGCGGCTCGGCGTGGGCTATTCGACTTGCAGTTAAGGATGGGTTTAGTAAGTTTTTAAAGTGGGTATTCCATTCCGCCGCGTTAATATCCTTGTGAAAGTTATACCTTGTGTTCTTGAACTGGCGCACTTTCGCATCCCTTACCCGACTAAATTTTGCAATTGCATCTCCATAAAAACTTTTTTTCTTTGAACTACATAAGTTTTTGTACTTATTTCTAGTTTTGTGGTAATAATCCTTAATAGTGGCTGAATTCGTTCTTCTAAAAATATGCAGCAAATTATATAGGTTCTGACGTGTTATTTTACATTCTTTATCATACCACTTTTGTTTATAAACGTACGTTTGGTTTTTGTATGTCATGTCAAATTTACGTGCTGTGTCAACTATCACTTTTGTTAATTGTTCCGCAGTTGGTGTATATCTTATTGGATACTCGTCGAGTAAGCTATCTAATTCGTTAATATATCTGACTCTCATATTTGAATTCCACTTTAATTTAGGGACAAGCGGTAGCAGGACATTACGTCGTACTGCTTCCATTAGATACTTGATGGCTATGGGTAAATGATCGGAAAAAAATTGTTCGCACACACGGAAACTTTGTATATAAGGTAGCACATTAATGGAGGCCGCACACAAGTCTATTACGGAACACCCTGTCGTTCCTAAGTAGGTATATTCTCCTGCCAAGTCACCTAAAGTTCGTCCGTTTAGAACTATTAAATTAACATCCTCCAATAGGGACAGCAGGTGCTTTCCATTGGTGTTAAGTATATTATCTTTAGAATTTCTATGAATTTCAAGGTTAGAGCTCTCTGCTACATATTGGGGTATAATTTGTAGTGTACCAATACGACTATTAAAGTCTCCCATCAAAATAAACTGAGAGTTAGGATTATCATCTAATAAGCTAGACAACGCATTAAACTCAACCTTCCAATTGTTGCAATTCAAGTAGATTGGAAGAACATACAAGACACCCGCCTGACTTCTTATTTGTATAACATCCACATTTGACAAACTTATAAAACTAAACATAGTACTACTCCAACTGTCCTTCCGAATCCCATATATTGATCCTGCACTAGCACGCCCGTATTTGCTATGCCTAACAGCCGGTATAAATTTTAAGCTATACTCCCCTATCATTCTTACAAGTTTAGAGAAACCAAGCGAAAACCTTTCTTCATCGACTAAAAAACATTCGAATAACAAAAATTACCTCAAACTGTCTTAAAAAATGTATGAATTCTAAATTGTTCCACTTACTTTTTAATCCTGCCACATTATAGGCCACAATGTCCACTGCACTTGCTTCTTCCATATTAGTTTTGAGATTTGCTGCCTCCTGTAGATGCGGATTCTGAATAGCTTCGGAAACGAAAAAATTCTCTCAAGTGAGGTTGAGTAGGTTTGCGAATTGGTGATTCCTTATTGATTTTCCTCTTCTTGATCCTTGACTCTGGTCGAGCTGTGTGATCTTTGCAAACTTCTTCGGCAGATTCATCATTCCCAGCGGTCTCCTGATCCTCCAGATGTAATTCCTTGAAGTGGACAAATTTTCCATCGAGCATTATTCCATTCCTCCTCAGCTGGCAAATCTGACCTGCTTCCCTGTAGATGTTTCTTAGTTTAATCATTTTCTTTCTCCGCTCCCGCATTTCTTCATCGTAGTCCTCCGAGAGATATATTTTACTGCCCTTAAGCTTTCTGGCGTTCCTCAAAATTTTTCTCTTGAGAATGTTGGAGACGCATGCCACAAGCACGGGTCGATTTTTGACATCCTTTCTACCAAGTCGTCGCACGTAATTAATACTGTCGCTCGTTGTTGTTACCTCTATTACATTATTGGATCGTACTTTCCAAGTCCTCTTGATTTTCCTCGCTTGTGCCTTGGATCCCGTAGAAGATTACGTTGTTATATCTTCGTAAATTGTCTATCGCCTTTTGTTGTGATTGGACAATTTCATTCAGTTTTTTATTATCGCTTTTTAATTCCTCGTACCTTTGCACATGTTGTTCTAGCAGTGCCGGTATATTAAATTTATTAATTTCTTCTCGGAGAGTTTCTCGCATTTCGATTTTGAAGCTTTCGAACAACTTGACCAACTCACTGCCTTCGCTTCCCATTTTCTTTTATGTGCAATACTACAGATTTTCGCTGTTCGGGAAATAGTTTATTTTGCGTGTGTACCTACTATGCTTAAAATGCAAGATTGGGCACTGCAATTTTATTTACAAACGGAGCGTTGTTGATACCTATACAAGTTTATCTTTATCACAAGAGGTTAAACGCCTTTCAGATAAATCGGTGTAGCTTTTGGAAAGGTACTTACATTAATGTAATTATTCCTCTAATATCGCACTGAATTAGGTACTGCTATTTTTCGATTAGTATAAACCGCCCACTAATATTACTTCCGTTTCATAATTTTATTACAAAATAACAATATTTAAGTATTTTATTACGCGTTATTCAGAGAGCACCGAATTTACGTGTTTCGTGTTAGACACTCAAACAACAACAACTAGTTGCAACACTACTTTGTTTCATATTTTGTGTACATCAGTATACTATTGTGTTTTTTTAATGCATTTTTGTTAATGTAAGTTTCTGACAAGTAAAAAGAAAATGTAATTTCATTTTATCTGTTTTCTACTACGTTTTCGCGTCCGTCTGATTGCCCCAAAAGGTTATTGGTGTAGCATACCGGAGGATTTCGAGGATTTCTGTCGTTGTTCGTGCGGTTAATTTTTTCGACTGGTCTCTCGTGACTGAAAATCT
This sequence comes from Photinus pyralis, assembly GCF_008802855.1. Taxonomy (NCBI): domain Eukaryota; kingdom Metazoa; phylum Arthropoda; class Insecta; order Coleoptera; family Lampyridae; genus Photinus; species Photinus pyralis. The sequence goes on along the minus strand of NW_022170819.1, from coordinate 29,548,219 downwards.
GGTGTCGTTCCGCAAATTGAATGCTTCTAACTATGCCAATTGGAGCTTTAAAACGAAGTTGCTATTGATAAAGGATAAATGTTGGGAGACAACCCGCCGATTCATATTCGTAAAGCCGAAACAGCAAAGAAGACTTGGGATAATCTTGTTTGCCGTCTTCGTCTTGAGCACGACGATCATATTGAGGCACACATCGCTACGCCGGCAGACCTGGTGAAAGAGCTGCACGGAATGTAGCAAAATGCAGTTTTGGATTACCAGTGGCTGCGAATTCTTCAGAAGTCAAACAATTGAGTTAACAACTAATTCCATACCTAACTCCATTAGACTCTCCCATGCTAGATACATATATTTCATATTATGATCCCAAGTCATACATAAGCAGATAGCTCTTTTGCGTCCCCATTCGTAAGGAGAGTAGACCTGACCTTTTTGAGCCGCTCTTTTGTGTCCCTATCTATAAGGATGTGACCGGACATTAACCCCAAGGTGCTCTTTTGCGTCCCCATACTTATGCAGATCCTCATCCGCAAGGAGAGTTGACCTGGCTTTTTTGACTTGTTCTTTTGCATCCCCGTCCGTAAGGATGTGACCAGTCATTGACTTGACCCGCTATTTTGTGCCCCCATCCATAAGGAGAGAGAGTAGTCCTGACTTTTTGATAACCGCGTGACCTTGACCCGCTCCCAAGAGTCCCCACATCTTTCCCTATTATAATAGTACAAAAATTCAAAAAAACTTCAACAGTATTCCCCCCGGAGATCCAGTTCCGTTTCTATATTATCCAGTTAGGGACCATCCCTTTTGAGGAAAGCGGTATTGATTTGACCATAGGGAAGTCATTGATTCCCCATAACATAACTATAATTACGGTAACGCAATTTTTTTAAAATTTGAATTGAAAATATCTATCGGACTGTGAGTAATCAAAATATTCTTAAAGTAAGCGATCTTGTAAATTGGGTGAATGGGGTAGGATTGTTTGAATTCATTTAGAAGGAATTTTTGATTAAACGAGAGGGACTTTATTTTTAGAGGCAGTTGCAGGGTTGGTTATAGATAATTTTAACAAAATTGATCAATGATAAAAATATTTGGTGTGCTGCAAACGTTACAACCCTTGGGATTGACGGGAATACGTGTGAACTTTCTAGAAAATTATAAAGACAAGGAAAAATTTATGTTTGGAATTCAATCGCAGTGTTATGAAAACATAATCTATCAAGGAAATGAAAATATTTGGTGTATTACAAAAGTTCCGAAACTTGCACGCACAAAAGTATAATCAGTGCTCATGGGATGTGGATATCAACTCCATATCATTCCAGTATTTCCATATCATATATTCAAAGGATATTATACAAATTAGTCCGTGATATGAATTATAATCAACGTTTACATTGATGCATAATTGACATGATTGAAGAATTTTTAACATTTGGGATGGGTAGGCTAAAAGAACATCAGGGGTGTGGATAGGTGTGGCCGTTGCGGGAGGTAAGCAGGTGCAAATGCCACGGGTCCGGGGTATGCTGAGTACTCATTCCAAGGCGACTTCAAAAAATTGCCGAAGAAAAATTTTGATCAAATTGCATCAACTTACAAGAAAGCTCGAAGAGCGAAATTGTGGCAGATTATTTGAATGATTATAAATTTTGAATCCAAAAGGTAAAGAATGAACATGTCCAATATACGATAAGAGGCACGTGGAGATTAATGGCCGCCATGGATGCGGCTTGGTTATCTGCCAATGCGGTAGCGTCGTTGCCGTTTGAGAATGGGGTTGTTCAACGATCTGCAAAGGGTGTCTGCGCATAATTTTGCAATGCTGGTGGTATTTATTTGGTTATACATACCCCGGTCACTGCCTATATTACCCCCCGTATTCGTGGTTTTGTTCCGGATATGATTGCTTCGTAGTATGCGACCTCACTGATAAGCTTTTGATTTTGGTTATTTTCGCGCAAAATCAATTAACAACATAATATATCGCGATCGTTACAAAGTAAAGCGGACTGGAACTTTGCAATTGGGTTATTTATTGACGGCTACCTGTGAATAACACTTACGTTGCCCTGACACACACGCTGAAACGTTGCAACTACCTACTTCATTTATCCATAAATTCCTTTTTGCAGGTTGTGTATTAACTATAGATACAAAAGCAAGTTAAATGCCTTTTGAACACATACGCAAGAACACGAGATTTCTTCAGTACATTGCAGCTGCTTGGGGTAAGTTTCTTAATAAAAAACAGCAAGATTCCTTCCGAGCAGAGCTGGGCAGTATTCGATTTTGTAAAAACTTATTAGTATTCAAATCCTTTAAAGTATTCAAATACTTTGTAATTAAATAATTTTATGGAAGCAGTATTTGTATTTGTAACTCAAATACTTTCACAAATATTTAGTATTCGAATACTTCGCAAGGGCCTTCCTTTTTTATCAAACATCGACTACTCCAAAATTTCTCGGGAAAACACTTTTTCTTATTAATTTTGGTGCGTAGAATCCAAAACAATTCGTACTTTTTCGATCAGACTTCTCAATCAAAAGTGGACTAGAAACCAATTTCGAAAGAAAATTCAAAGGGCTGTAACTTTTGAACTAGTAGCCCAATCTTGGAACTGTTTGAAATTATGGATTCTACAGGCCACATTCTATAAGAAAATTTTTTTTCCGGGTCGATCTGAGACAATTTTTTTTTCGGGCCTCAAAAAAAGGCAGTGTATAACCTTCCTTTTTTACCAAAAATCGACTACACCAAAATTTCTCGGGAAAACACTTTTTCTTATTAATTTTGGTGCGTAGAATCCAAAACAATTCGTACTTTTTCGATCAGACTTCTCAATCAAAAGTTATAGACTAGAAACCAATTTCGAAAGAAAATTCAAAGGGCTGTAACTTTTGAACTAGTAGCCCAATCTTGGAACTGTTTGAAATTATGGATTCTACAGGCCACATTCTATAAGAAAATTTTTTTTCCGGGTCGATCTGAGACAATTTTTTTTTCGGGGCTCAAAAAAAGGCAGTGTATAACCTTCCTTTTTTACCAAAAATCGACTACACCAAAATTTCTCGGGAAAACACTTTTTCTTATTAATTTTGGTGCGTAGAATCCAAAACAATTCGTACTTTTTCGATCAGACTTCTCAATCAAAAGTTATAGACTAGAAACCAATTTCGAAAAAAATTCAAAGGGCTGTAACTTTTGAACTAGTAGCCCAATCTTGGAACTGTTTGAAATTATGGATTCTACAGGCCACATTCTATAAGAAAATTTTTTTTCCGGGTCGATCTGAGACAATTTTTTTTTCGGGGCTCAAAAAAAGGCAGTGTATAACCTTCCTTTTTTACCAAAAATCGACTGCACCAAAATTTCTCGGGAAAACACTTTTTCTTATTAATTTTGGTGCGTAGAATCCAAAACAATTCGTACTTTTTCGATCAGACTTCTCAATCAAAAGTTATAGACTAGAAACCAATTTCGAAAGAAAATTCAAAGGGCTGTAACTTTTGAACTAGTAGCCCAATCTTGGAACTGTTTGAAATTACTATAATTATTATAATAATATAATAATAATAATATTACGCTTTTACTCTCCTTAAATTTGTATATAACAATAGAAATATAAAAAAAGCTAACCCCATAGGTACAAAGTATAACTTGATTTTTTAAGTAGTATTAAGACTTAGTATACTATTTTTATTATAAATTTTTAATGTATTTGAGAGTGACAAGTATTCGAATACTGAAAAGTATTCGAATACCTTTGATAGTATTAGAATACTTTTGAAAGTATTCGAATACATTCTAAACTATTTGGATACTTATTTTTTTAAGTATTTGAATACTTTTCAATGTATCTGTATCTCGTATTCGCTTGTGCTGGACGTAAAAGTATTTAGTATTCAAATACCTTTGATTTGTGTAAAGTATTTACTATTTAAATGAAAGTATTCTGCCCAGCTCTTCTTCCGAGTCCCCGTTAATTTAAAATCAATTTCTTTCATGGATGCAGTTGGTATACTACAACTATCTCTGTATGCAAACCTCGTATGGGGTACACCAACGCTACCTAAGTTATTATCTGAAGATTCCCCAATTGGAAGACCGCTGAACTATGTAAGTTAATCCGTTTAATAGCTTCAACTAGAATAACTTTCAGGAAGAAGCGTCCTGGGTAATGTCAAGCTTAAGCTTGGGTATGATAATAGGAGGTATATTATTGGGAATTTTTCTTGATATATTGGGATCAAAATGCATACTCTTGATCGGGGCTGTATTTACGGTCATCTCTTGGACCATTCTGGGAACGGCAAAGTCTTTCGCCGCGCTTGTAGCCGGTCGCATTGTGGCAGGTGTAGGTGATGGAATTGCGGTCATGGTAAGAAAAGCAGCTATACGGACAACTGAATTGCAGTGTAATCTTAGTGTATACACATTTACCTATGTGAAATCGGAAGCAAAGATATTCGTGGCAAATTGGGAGTCATTCCCATGGTTGGAGGTATTTCAGGCGTCTTACTTATGTATGGCGGTGGTCCGTATTTAACGTATACCACTCTTATTATATGCTCCGTAATCTTTCCTCTTATTTTCATTATTTCCTTTCCTTTCATGCCAAATTCTCCATACTTTTTAATGAAGAAAAACCAGTGCAAGGACGCTGAATTATGCTTGAGACGATTGGCGTGCAGTGCAACAACTCGTTCTGAAATAGAATCTATGCTTGAAGAAATTGAGGGAACATTAAAGCGTGACAGTCGTGGTAAACACTTGCTGTCGTTGGTGTTTGATGTTCGCTTTGGAAAATCGCTGCTAATTATCGTTGGTAATTCTGTTACGTGAAGGATTCGTTGTTTATTAAGTTTATACTTTTAGGGGCTCAGTCTATTGGGATTCTTTCTGGTCTTGGTTTTATCCCACCATACTTTCAGATCATCTTGAAGACAGCCGACAGTAGCTTACCGACAGAACTAATAACCGTTATTTTTGGTATTGCCCAGATTCCTTCACGTAAGTATGGTATGTAACATTAAAGAATGATGATAATCGAATGTTTCAGTTTGTTTGTGCGGATTGCTAGTGGATAAAATTGGAAGGAAATGGATGCTAGGCATATCGTCATTCGGATCTGGAATCACTCTAATGCTTTGTGGTACCTACTTTTATCTTAACGGAATATACAAGTTAAACACTGTGAAGTTCCTGCCTGTGGTGTTCTTAATCGCTTACCAATTATTTCTATCCGTGGGACTTTGTTATGTACCAAACCTTATAGTTGGCGAATTGTTTACGACCAGAACAAAAAAAATTGGAGGTCCTACTGTTACATGTATATCTTCCGTTCTCGTGTTTGTGACCGTTAAAATCTGTGGTAGTGTGTTCGAGTCTTGGGGGCTGTATACACTGTTCTGGGCGTTTGCGTGTGCTTCATTTTTGGGTGTATTTTTTGCTATGTATGTGTTGCCAGAGACAAAGGGTAAATCATTCGAGGATATACAAAAGACTCTATTGTCTTCTAATAGTATTAAAACTAGCGATATGGATTCAAAGAATCCTGTTATTTAAATAAATCTCGTTTGTTTAGTAGAAGCACTCTTTTTTATTGAGTTCAACGTTTGTATCTCAAAATCATATTGATCTCTGCAGATAGTGCCTCTGTATATGTATTTTAACGATCAAGCGAGTTGACAATGAGCACCAAAAATGGTGACTAACGCATTAGCTCGAGCTCTCGGAGTAGAATCACCTCAAGGTACAATGAAGGAAAGCGGTAGCGTTAGAGTTGTAGAAGGGGAGAACACCGTTCAAAACAACAACAAATTGCTGACCGCATTAATTGCTGAAGTTCAGTTCCGTTGTTGGAATTGTGAAGAAATCGGGCATTTCCAGAAGCGATGTCGAAAGGCTCGTGGGTGACCTGCCAAATTGCATCCGCAATAAAAGCAGGAAAGGAAGACTAAAACAAGGTCGATGAAAAGACATCGACCTGCTATGTTAAGGCCGCAGACTCAATACTAATAGTTCAATTTTGTAGATCAGTGTCCATACTTGTAGATATACCCGCTCGAACAAACTAAAAAAGATACTTATCCACTTCCACGAATTGACGACACACTTGACACGCTATCCGGCTCCAAGTTTTCCTTGACTTCGGATTTAAAAATCGGTTATTGGCACGTGAACTCCAGAAGATCTGGAAAAAACGGAATTTACGATCGGATCGTCATGCCGTTTGGATTGTGTAACGCACCGGCGATGTTTGAACGTCTCATGGAAAATGTGCTAAAATGGCCATCGTGGAAGACTTGTTTAGTCCACCAGGACCTGGAGTTGGAGGGCGGTAATCGATGATCGGGCGTATGAAGGTTTTATAAGGGTGCTGGACTGTGTTGGGATGACGGTTGGTGCGGTTGCGCATTTTTTAAGGTTCGGTCGAAGTCGGTTTTCCAGTTAAGGGTTCGGAAGGAAGTAATGCCGAGGTATTTAATGGTATCAAAATGGGGAAGGTAGGTATCCTGTAGGGATAAGTTAATGTGGTCGCTGGATTGTTTGTCCACTTCCCCGAAATTGGGGTGCCGCTGCCGAAATAAAATGGTTTGGGTTTTAATGGTAATTGGCCCACTAGAAGAATAGGGAAAGTTTGCGGTATATCTACTACGATATCTGAATCATGGCGTACTCCATGCCTTTGTTTTGAGTACAGTTAGATGAATCGTGTTTGTTATACTTTACAGATGATTATGCCATTATTTTGTTTAATTAAGTTTTTATTTCTGTATTCACGAGGAGTTGATTATCAGTGCGATGTTGCTCTGTTCGATTGATCCGTAACTATTCCGTGAGGGAAGCACCTAATACAGTTTGATTGGTCGCTGTATCTGTTACTTTCGGATTCGTGACGCGCTGCAGTTCTTGTGCGGTAGCTATACGAAGGGAGGCTTTCGTATTTGATGTTTCGTTTTTTGTGTGTGTGCGAGTGGTTCATTCTGTCTCCGTGGAGTAGGTACCTAATACAGTTCGATCTTTCGCTGTATCTGTTGCCTACTCGTCTCGTGCGGATTGCAGTTCTTAGCATCTTAGCAATGCGAGTAGGGGCCCTCTCATTAACATTTCCTCTATTTAAAATATGTTCTGCTTGAGCGATGATCGACTTTTCGTGTTAAATTAAATTATGTTAACGAAAAGCCGGAGTAGAGCCACACCATTTACATGTTTCCTATGTACATGCAATTTACTATTTTACGAGTTGTGTTAGCTCAATTGATTGTACAAGTATTTCGATGTGTTTTTGTACTGTATCGATTTATCATGTTTTCCACTGCATTTATGATGTCTTGTGTATTTTGTTTTTATGAACTTGCTTAATTGCATTTGATTTGATTATCTGATTTTCATCATACAATTTGAGATGTTTTATTTATGTGTATTTTCTCTTGCATTTTATTGCTGTAGGTGATTTATTTCATGTATTTGTGTGGCCTATTTCAGGGTTTTAGTCCCGTAGAAGGTTTCCCTGGCATGGTCTTGTTGTGTGCGTTAATATACAGGGTCCGGCAAAATGATCTCCCACATTTTAATCTGTAATAAAAACGCCATTGTAAATGTTATATAGATTTTGTCTTTATTAACTGAAAATGTATGCTATGCCATTTGTTTTTATTAAGTTTTGAAAATTACAGAGTCCAAATGGCGACCATTTTTTTCGATTGTAAAAGAGCATTTTGTGGGACGTTTTGAAGAATATCGTTGGAACATGTTCTGCGATTCTCCCAGTCCCGTTCACTAAGTTGTTGCACGATCATCATTTTGTATGGGTGGAACTTCAGATCGGTGTGTAAAATTCTTCTTAGAGAACGATCTGACAAATGCAAAGCAGGGGCATGTTTCACAGCTGAACGGCTAGGAGATCGTTCAATTGCTTCTCTTACAGCTGCAACAATTTCAGGTGTCCGGACACTTCTGGGTCTACCAGTTGATTTTCTTTTTAAGGCTGAACCTGTAGCTCTAAAATTTGAAACCCACAACAGTATTGTTTTGCGATCTGGAACTGGAGCATGTCTACCAAGCGCGAAGTGAGTACAAAATGTTCTTTGCGTCGTAATCACAGATTCGTTACTTTTCATAAACGTTTCAATAACAAAGGCACGATGCTCACCCGTCCAATTCATGACTAACAACTGAAATGGCAAGGCCAGAGCTACCAACCGACTACACTAAGCTCCCCCTCTCTTCAGTGATTCTGGCACAGTGGCGGTGCAAAATGTGGGAGATCATTTTGCCGGTCAACCCTTGATAGACCCCAGGAACATTACAGTACATAAAATATGGTCAATAATGGAGGTTCCTCGGTGGTTGAAGAAGGTGGGACTGATCTTGCCCGTCGGAGCGGCAGACTGGTTAGTAGGTCAGTAAGTTTAGAACCATTGGTCGTGGAATTACCAAACCCTTATGTGCTCGGCGTTGAAGTCGCCATGAGGACGGTATGCGTTACGGTGGAATCGAATTTCAGCTGTTTGGCGTGCTAGGCAGACCCGGAGCGGAGTTTGTAATAACAGGAAACGGTACTTCAGATTAGGAAAGTGAACAGAAGAGGTCACGCATTCTAGATGTTGGACATGCGGTAGGACATGGATGCTATCGAAAGGAGCAGGTTCTTGCGTGTGCGTCTGACACCGCGGGCGTTAATTGTTCTTACGACGAGATCCATTGTATGTGGAAGAGGAGGTTTGGAAGAGAATGGGGAAGAGCTAACTTAGGGTACTTATTTAAATTAAACGGGGGTGGTTATGGCCATGGGCGGCCCGAAGATCAAAGGAGTGCGTAAAAACTTTAAGGAAGTCTGCCATACGAAGGAAGTATTCCATGTCGGGGGAGCCAGGACCGGAGGAATAAGAGTCGGTAGATGGAGCCGCGATGGTTTTAACTACAGCGGGACAGTTAGGGATGCGGGAAGGGCAGGCGTGGGGTAGTGTGTCCCACTCTGTGTAGGTGGAACAGTACATCTTGAGGGAGTATGTTTTCGAACAGGAAGAGGCCGTTGGAAAGGAGGGAGTTTAATAGTGGATTGGGAATGGGGTGAAGAAGAAACAGTTGGTTGCTTGGGATCGACTTGCGTTAAAAAATGCAGGAGAGGGATCGGTATTGAGTGGAACGTTGCGGGGTGGGACCGGACAATTATAGTGTGGTAATGGTGGGGGTGCCGAAAGTGTGTTTGAGTTTGGTTTCAGTGTCTTGAGAGTTTATATTGGTGCTGCTTTCTAGCAGTGCAGTATGGTTGTGATGTTGTTGTGCAAGGTCGTGTCTTGGAATTTCGCTGGCGAAAAAGACCTTGGTGAAGGTAGATTGTTGTGAGATCTCAAGGTTGCGTTAATACATATATACCTATTTTTACCACCCTACAAGTTCAGGAGGCGCAACTGCAGGAGTTGAGGCACGTCCAACGCTTGATATAAGTTTTTTCTTCATACCAGATACGAGTCCCGATAAGTGATCTTGCTTCCACGCAGTTACATTTCAATTCTTTTGCATTTATAATCTTCCTATCACCTATCTAATGTCTTATCATTTAATCGAACGATAAACCCAGGGAAAGCTTGAGTACACTACTCGTACCGCCGTATGTGTTATGTAGGACATCATGTTTCTACAGGCATTGTTTAGAAATTCCAGGTACGTACAGTATCTCTCCACAATAGCTGGTAAGCTCCACCTTGTAAACTTCTGATGAAGGACTAAAGGTATTTTAGCCGGTTTCGCACCATTCACCTTTGCCGCGTGCACTGCGTGGCCTTCCCCGTCGCTGCCGTTGTTGACGTCTTCAAACTCCCCAATCGGAATTACTCTCAGTCATGTAAGTCGGCTGCCCTTAACGTCCAATGTCTCCACATCTACTTACAGGAAGAAGCATCATGGGTGGCCGCCTCCCTGTTTCTAGGCATCATACCTGGGAGTATCATTCAAGGGTTATTACTTGATAAATTAGGTCCTAAGGGACTACTCCAACTTAGCTCTGCGGTTCTTTTTGTTCCATGGATTATGATAGGGTTCGCTGATTCAGTACCGCTACTTATTGCAGGTCGTTTCATCAGTGGTCTTGGTTGTGGTATTACGTTGTCCGTAAGTGTCTCTGTGCATAAGATGCGAGTTAGCGTTATTTTTTTAGACAACTCCAATTTATATTTGCGAGATTGCAAGTAACGACATTAGAGGCAAATTAGGAGTGATAGCCGCATTGATTACGACGTGTGGCGGAGTCCTAGTATTTAGCGTAGGTCCTTTCGTAGGTTACACCGCCTTGACTATGATATGCGGAATTTTCCCGATTATCTTGGGAGTTTCCATGACGTTCGCACCTGAATCGCCGTATTACTTATTAAAAAAGGGCCGCCAAACGGATGCCCGCACAAACCTGGTTCGATTGTGTGCATCCTCAAGTAATTCAGATCGAATCCTAGGCGAAATGAACGAAACCTTACGTCGTGACAAAGCCGATAGATCGCTTATCGAGTTACTCCTAACTCCCAACTTCAGAAGATCTCTTCTGGTGGTGCTTGGTAACGGGGAAATGCGCGATTGTGAAGGAACTAACACTGTCAAGCAGGTGCCAAATCAATTTCGGAGTTTAGCGGGGGATATGCCATCACTGCGTATATGCAAACCATAATGGAAGTCAGTCAATCAAATCTTTCACCTCAATTGTCCAGTGTCATCTACAGTCTGGTCCAAATCCCTGCAAGTATTTGGAAACTACAGAGGCTCTTTTATGAGAAGATTCTCTACGTAATTTATGGATTGAAGCACAGGAGGACTCCTTTTAAAAGGGCCTATCGTCATGTCATGTCTTGTTCATCTGTTTATTTTCAGTGATACTGTCCAGCATATTAATTGACCGTCTAGGAAGGAAGCCGGTATTCAGTATATCCGCCTTTGGGGCATGTGTGTCTCTATTAGGCGAAGGCACCTATTTTTATTTACAAGGAAAAGTGAACCTAGAAGCTGTTGCGTTTATACCGATAACATGTTTAACGTTATATAGAGTTTTAGTGTCATTTGGACTGAGCCACTTACCATACTTTCTTACTGGTGAACTATTTAACACGGAAACAAAAAAAGTGGGGGGATTTATCTTTGGATTTTACTCTGGCCTGGTAGGTTTTCTCAATTCGAAGCTATTCTCGACGATAACCAGCGCATGGGGGATATACACATCGTGTTGGATTTTTGCCGGCGTTTGCGCCGTGGGAGTTTTATTTGGCTTGTTTTTTATACCGGAAACTAAAGGGAAAACATTGGGGGATATTCAAAACAGCCTTTCGTCAACTAAAGAGTAGTTAATGTACTGTATCCCATCGAATAAAAAACTACTATTATCCCAGTTTTATTTTCTTGTAGGCATATGTCAAAATTGGATACTCTCCGTTAACGCTACATTAACGCAGCTTTCACATTGGCCATTTTTAGCAGCGCGACGGTAGAAGACGTTTTCATGGTAGTATCCGCCCACGTATCTCCAATCATACTGACACAACCATGGCTCCGTAAATACGAAGCCATCCCACGAAATGCAGCCCCACCTGGTCCAGCTGTAACAGTATAATGACCATCCTGTATGTATACCTTTGAAAAAGGTTACTCAGCAACTAAACGATCTACTTCGAACTTTCCACACCCCTCTCGACGAGCAAAAGACGCTATCTACGACCGCGACCACCACACACAAGATCCGGTTGCGTCAGGACGTCCCATTCCGAGTCGATTCTTACCGTGGCCCGACAGAGAGAAAGAGGAAGTCGAAACAGTGTTGGCGATAGGAATAATTGAGACGAGTTCATAAGAATACAGTTCGTCTATCGTCGTGGTAACAAAGAAAGACGGCAATCCTATATTTTGCGTAGATTACCGACGCCTCAGCGCCGTAATCAAAGACGAGAGCTCCAACCTGCCTCACATCCAGATCCAGGAAACTCTCCGGTGACGGCATTTTCAACTCCCGACGGTGCCTTATACCAGTTTAGGGTGATGCCCTTCTGGTTAAAAAATGCCCCGGCGACCCTCTAAAAATTAACGACACAGGGTCCTAGCGGGATTCTTAAAGAAGTCTAGGTAAGACGATATCGTTATCTATTCCGACCATTGGGAAGACCACATCCGCCACCTGCTCCCAACAATGAAGACACTGCAAAACTGAGTCGGGCATCTCTGGGAAAATGCCGTACAGACCATCGAATACCAGGACATCAAGAAAGGCCCATCAGGGCCGAAAACGTGGAACGCCGTCGTGCTACTGTACCGATCATCTTGTACATGTTAAGCAGCTGAAGCCGCTACAGGAACAATGCCCAGCCATGCTCACCTGGGATACGAGCTCCTGCGGTCTGGGGAGTGGCATATAAAACCTGACTCGCCAGCCAGCGTGGAGCAAGAGCACAAAGCAGTGCCGGCTGGGGTAACTCCTAAGATCATTGAAAGCTGTTAAATAAACAGCATCGTTTTCAGTTAGGTCAGTTACTCCTAAAGCCTCAAACACTTTGATAGGTCAGTCGATTGGTCTTGGTCCTAAACAGCAGCCACCAGGCAGGCCTTAATTAAATTTACTAATAGTCCAGTATGCAGATAATTTTGATCTGCAAAAGTTGGTGTAAAAGATTTTATTATTTTAAATGGTTCATTTGGGTCATCCAAACTTCTACCCGCGTCGCCAGAAAGTATGAGCCTTAGTAGAGTTCCTCCAGCTTCTTCAATAGCCTCATGAGAGCATGAGGGGTCGCAGAAGGTGTCCCGCAGGTGAGTAGCTTTGCTCAGAAGGTTGCAAAGTTTTCCTCTTGAAAGTGACATTTTGGAAGTTGCATGGTTAAACATTTTTCTCAACATGTCTGCTCCTACTCCGAGGCCAAGTGGCAGTTAACCTCTGGGGACATGAGGGCATCAGTTGCAGTGAAAGTGTGGAGTGGGGAGAGCCATTCAAGCAATTTGGATGAGTCCTGTTCATCCCGGCCCATTCATAAACTTCCAACCAATTTCAAAAATTGGTCCAATTTGAACTCTGTGATGTCCTACAATCTTTAGGGAGGGGGTAGTGGATTTTATTGTTCCTTTAGGAGCCACAACGCATTAAAAAAAAGGTTAACTCAGTTTTTTAGAAAAGTTGGAACAAATGGGTGTTCTTTGATCGCTTGTAAAAATTTTTCTATTAGACCGATTTTGTTTGATCATCATTTGATCGACGCAGAATTGTGCAATTTGGATGAGTCCTGTTCATCCCGGCCCATTCATAAACTTCCAACCAATTTCAAAAATTGGTCCAATTTGAACTCTGTGATGTCCTACAATCTTTAGGGAGGGGGTAGTGGATTTTATTGTTCCTTTAGGAGCCACAACGCATTAAAAAAAAGGTTAACTCAGTTTTTTAGAAAAGTTGGAACAAATGGGTGTTCTTTGATCGCTTGTAAAAATTTTTCTATTAGACCGATTTTGTTTGATCATCATTTGATCGACGCAGAATTGTGTTTTCTTTAATTTACTAAATCAGTGTTATTCATAAAATATATACCGTTTTCGTGTTTTAAGCGAAAAACTAAAAAAAAACCGAACATTTTGAGGTGTTTTGGACCCAAATGGACCATTTAAAATGATAAAATCGTTTACATCACCTTTTCCAGGAATCGGCCCTTCTGACTGCTCCGCATACTGGACTATAAGCAGGGATCTGGACCTATTGCAAATAACGGTTCCGGTTCTGACATTTTTAGCGGGAAAATATTTGTAACGGTTCCGGTCCGGGTTCCGGTTCTAAACATAATTGCGGTTCCGGTTTCGATTTTTTTTTTCGGTTCAAACGGTCCGGACCTATTGGAATAACGGTTCTGGTTCACATTTATAACGGTTCTAGTTCTAAACGTAATTGTGTCCAATCTTTTTAACGCATTTCCAAGGAAAGGGGGCGCTATTGTAGCCACTTTCTCTGTCCGAGGCCTTAACTACTCCTACAGTTTTCAAGATATTTAGTTCATTGTTTTTGCATTTGGTAGTTTATGGCTCTAGCACCTGAGCCAAGAAAAATCTAGACGATTAATGTGCGATGCGCAGGCTGCGCATTATCAACATTCTTATTTGTTAAGATATTTATTGGAAATTTTAAGCACAGATGCTTGTAGTAAAGGCAAACATATCGTAAATGACCTTTTAGGAGGTACTGATCAATACATGAAAAATTGGAAAATGTGCTAAAGTTACTCGCCTTTGGGCAGAAACCTTTTTACTTATTTTACTTCATATTGGTTTATTTACCTTGAGTTCAAGTGAAAAATGGTTATCAATTACGCATGAGTAAAAACACCGAAATCTGCTTAACTGAGCTGCTTACCTCGTTCAAAATGACAATGGACTTAGTCAAGAGATGAACCTATATTATCACACATACAGAAAAAAAATTTCATTTCTACTATTAGTACTACATTAATTTTAACACTTAAATCTATAATATGTATATTGAATTATTTATTAATGAAAATAATTATTAATAGAACGTTGTTTTTTATTTTTATTTGCTGCTGCCTGTTGCTCTTCCTGTTCTCCTTTCCTTTTATTTTGGGCCAAATCTTGAGGTGCAGCATCAGTATGAATTGGAATTGAAAATCTAAAAAACATTTATCATTTAAATAATTTATTTGTTACTCAGTTGTAAACGTTGATTAACAAGACAAAACGCAAACGGGTAAACGTAATGTTTAAACGCTACTGACTTGTAAAACTGACAGCAGACCTGTAAAAATTTTACAAGTTAGTAATCTAGTAATTTCATTGGCCAGAATGAATGCGAAGTCTATGTTACATGGATAACATGATATTTTAGACATTTCTTCAAGATTAATTTAAGAACTAATTATTTACGTTTACAAATGAGTGACAAATAAAATATTGTACATTATACGCCAGGTAATAGTTTTTACTGGCTCTAGGAGATGACAAGCTCGCCTAACGGCTCGCTAGTCAACTTCTCCTATCGCCAGTAAAAACTCACTTACCTGGCTAATAATGTAAAATACTATTTTACACTATTGTGGGGCTTACTGGGTAACTTTGTTTTTCTTTTTATTAAAATTTTTGTTGCTGCGGATAAAAATTTGTTGCTCCAAAATTTTCGCTTTAACCTTGTTTCTTAATGGAGACAAAATAAATTTTAAGCCTGAAAATAAACGTTCAACGCTAACCTGCGTTGCATGAGATGCAAGTACAATATGTGCCAAAATGTACAATTCAGGATGCGAGTGTTTATTCATACTCCAAAATTTCAACACATCACTCTTCCTGTTTATTCTAGGTTGCTCGCATTCGTAATTGTTTAGAAGACAATCAATTGGTTTTTGTTGTTCCTTTTGTACTAATTTGGATCCGCCTGATTTAATACTCGTAGGATGCAGTGACTTTCGTACAGCAACTTGCCTTTCCTTTTCCTTTAATAGTTCCTCGAAATCATCAACCGCCGACGTGTCAGTGTCAGTTGAACTTTCTGCAGCTATTGAAGGAACAATAGCTTCCTTATACATAAGCAAATGATACCATACTTCCTTCAAGTGACTCTTTGCTTTTTTGCATTGCTCCTTATCTAACATAATTTTATTTTCAAACGTCGTTTAACTGTAGTTATAGCGACAGTTTTATGAAGGTTTAAGTGTCACTTTTTTGACACCTATTTTGAGCGGCGTATAAGTGTTATACTCCGGCGGCGTGTAACATTTATACGCCACTCTAGTGAAAACAAAATACACACTTAGCATTTACGTCCACGAACTTTATATTTCTATTTATCAAATCAAACAAAACTATACCTTTTCTGCAGAAAATTCTACTTGACGTTAAAATTAAACGTGCAATTATTTCAAGTGGCATTTTGTAACATTGGGCTTGTATTGGGTTCTGAAATCTTCCCGAAATCTTTATGAATTTTCACTGTATCATGCAAAAGGATCTTGGTGACAATGTCTTCTTTATTCTATAACGATTCTTCGATAGGTACCCTGCAGCAACTGCATCAGATTTCCACCCTCCATGTTTGTGTTAAACAGGTAATATCACCTCTGCAATCTGCCAACACAGTTGAAGAAGTCCTCCTCAAGAAATGACCAGTACATTCCTTCCCATTTGGTATCTTGAAGTATATAGGACCATCTCGGTACCGTAGATCGTAGATAACTGCTTTACAAAAATCGAAAATTGTCAAGAGTACTTTAGTGAAATTGTCATTTTGAGTTATACTGTAGTCATGGATACAAAGCAATGTTATGCTGATATTATTTGCGGTACCTATTGAGTGCATCTTTACCCATTTCCTACATTATATGTAAATGACGTTTGAAAATAAAATATAGTATTTCATCCGAAGTATAAGTTACTTTATGTGACTCGTATGAATTTAACTCGCCTCGCTACGCTCGGCGTTTAAACTTTCATACTCAGTCACATAAAGTGTAACTTATACTCCTAATAAAATAAATATCTATTATATCTAGGGTCAAGGAAAATAGCAGCTAAAATTACGTTATTTCCAAGCAGATCTTTTTCACGAACATTCACATCCATTTTACATTCAAGCCAATAACCACAAAAGTCGCTTAGTATGAGTTGCTCACGTTGGAGCTTTTTTGTACATATATAGGCAGGTAGCAATGCTTGGCAAATATGATTAACTTTTGTCCACTCTAATCGGAAAAATTTTCAAATTTATCACTTGATGTAATTGACATTTCCAAACAAAATTCTTTTAAATCTAGCAAACTTTCCAACATCTTCATAGTTGACCCCCATCTTGTTACACAGTCAATTACAGGTTTTTTTTAAATTCTGTTTTTTAATCATATACAAATATGTTTGAGTTCTAAGTTTTTTAATTATGTGCCTTGCTTTTAGAATTAAGGCAGCTACAGATTTATCTGTACTTAATGCTCCTTCTACTGCAAGTTGAAGGGTATGAGCCGCACAACGCATACCTAAAATATATTTCCGACTAATTGCACATTGTTAAAATTAAGTGACGGTTGAATTTTTCGAAATGTAAGTACAAGCATTTTATTGATACCAAGCAATCTTGTCATTGTCAAGTTAACCAACGGAATGGCTGTGATGTCCCCATACACTTAGAGAAACATTTCTACATAGCTACATTCAATTCGAGTTTTCAACTTAAATTTCAACCTCGATTTCAACTTACCCGTAATAAATACATGGGAGTTTAAATGGGATGGAAACGGATCACCTTCTTGTGGTTGCAAAAGATTAGTTAAATTGAGTATATCATCATCAGGAAATGAATTTAGTAAGGATTCTTGTGCTTCATCGTCTATTTCCAAATCTTGAGCTGCATCTTCATCCATTTCAACAATTTCCAAGTCTCCGTTACTTGTTGCCAACGATTTAATGGCCTTAATCATATTAGAACCATTATCCGTTGTAATGGTATAAATCTGACTTGGTTTTATTTCGAAGGAATTACATACTTCCAATATTATATTACTTATGTAGTCACCTAGAAATACAAAAACTATAATTATAGAATAGGTAATACTTATTATTATAAAACAAACCTGTGTGGCGTTCCGTTAACTCTTTAAGTGCCAGAGTTTGTAAAACTATAGAATCTTGATACATGTACTGAATATTTATACCAAGAAAGGATCGATCCAATCGTGTGACCGCATCTACTTTTAGACAAATCATGGCACCAGTGATTTGCCTAATTATTTCTGACTTCATAATATTATATTCAGTATCTATGTAATTTTGAATTGATTCATTGGTTAAACTGATGTTATCTTTTTTTGGCAGACCTTCTAGAATGGGTTCTAATATTTTTCTGAATCCAGAGTCACCCATTAACGTAAATGGTCTACCATTTAATGTCACCAACTCAACACATGCATCAATTAAAATTTCCTTCGACATGGCCACCTGTACTTTATTTATTTCATTTAGTTTTTGTTGGTTTACTTTTTTCGAGGTAAGCTTATGTTCACTAAAACTAAAATATGCTTCTTCGAAGTCGCGGTATCTCATCAAATGCTTTTTCAAATTGGTACCACGATTTCCCTGTAACGAAGAATGTATTCAAACAAAAATCGACAAATTTTCAGGTTAAGTCGCCTACTTTTAGTTTTGCATCACATATTTTGCAGGTAGATATTTTGTTATTAATATCATAAACAAAATGTTTATGTGCATTGTTTGATGATATTCGTCCCATTTTCCACTTCGCAAATCGCATTAACAGCATTCACTATACAAGTATTCACACAATTGAGAATTGCACAACAAAGCAAATCTATTTTTAAAATGGTTGTGGCTAAATTATCGGCTACCTTTTTCCTTTCCCTTTCTGGCTACGGCTTAAAGTAATATTTTATCTTTTTTCAGAACGTGTTGGCCGGCGCGTCCTACAACTTCCAATAACCTGTTCAGAACCGTAAAAAAACCGAAAAGAACCGAAAAAAATAATAACGGTTCCGATTCTCAATAAGATTCAATTTCTGAAGAAATAACGGTTTCGGTTCGGTTTTCGGTCCTGAAAAAAATACCGGTTTCGGTCCGGTTTTCGGTTTTTTTTCGGTCCGGTCCGAATCCCTGATCATAAGCGAACATCTTTGATAAACAACATTGTATTGCAGAAATATTTCAAAGCACAGGTTGTGTATGTTGTGGCAACATATCTGCAATATTTATTTTATGAGAAGTATAACATTTCAGAAACGTTGCAAAGGAAATGTTTCAGGAAATCCTATTTCAGAAATATTACAGTGATATATTTCTGCAGGGCGGACATTTTCATACTACTGCAATATATCTGCAAGGTTTCTGTGATATTTTGAAAGATTACTGCAATGTGCAACATTTTTGTGCTGTGTGGGAACGACGACCTGGTGCTGTTGAGGTTTTAGTGACAATCCGTTTTTAAATCTACGAAGTCTAACAGGAAAGGAATTTTCAATAGGATCATTTAGAACTGTTAAAGAAATTGTGGTTGAAGGAAAATGATGATTTAAAATTGTAAGACATGTTAGATTAATAATTTGCAACAATTTAATGATTGACCTCAAATGTTCATCTAATTTATTTTATATCCGGAATGGAGTTGGAATTAACTGAAAAAAATATGTTATGTCAAGAAGTTGTTAAAATACATAAAAGTGCCTGGCGGTAATAATCCATTATCCTAGTGTGCATTAGGCTTTATTTAGTAGTGTATGAATGCGGCCTAACTAAGTAAGCAAGTAGAAATGAAGGTCATAGAGTTGTATCTGTAAAATTACCTGTATCTGCATAACGTGTGTAAATTAAGCCCGCATTATACGATGCAATTTTTATTGCAAATCTTGCAGCAATTGTTGTAAAAAGATACGGTGATTACACTATGCAATTTATTCGACAATTTTGTTATACGCCATTCTCATCAGATATTGGTACTTACCAATGAATGTAGGATTGATACTAGGCGATTTTTTGTTTATTGTCAGGAGTAATTAGGTCGAGTAGCTTTAAAAAGGTTCTTTCATCCTGTGGTGACCAATTCTCATGACGAAGTGGGTGGATAGAAATTAACCCGCGGTACAACACAGCAAAAAGTTATATATTTATATATTTACATTACAAAATTTAACATGTCACTGAACTGGCATTATACGTACAAGCAACTAACAGGAAGCGTCAGTTGGTACGCTTTTTTTTACCAGTGGAGACCTCTTAATTTTCACTACACATCCATTCTTATATAGTTCTAATGTTTGGCGTAGCGGTTTAAGACTCGGACTCTAACCTCACATGTTAGTGAGTTCGAATCCCACAACTTGCCAATTTTTAGTGGTACAGAACATCTCCTGACTACCATGCTTCGGAAGGCATGTAAAGTTGGCGGTCCCGGCAGTCATACCACGACTGTCGTTAAGTTTATGCGACCTGAAAACGTCTACACCTAGGGAGTACCATACGATACGATATGGTTGAAATTCGTTGAGTAAATTTAGGTTTCCCTTTGAGGGATCATGATTGGCACTACCTGGTCCAAAAGCGTCGTTGCCTTCTTTGTTCCTCTTTTTAAAGAGAGTAAGCAGAAGCAATAATTAACGATGCGGCAGCAATATTAATTTTTGAATTGCTCATATTTATAAAATAATGACAGTTACGTGACTTTTAAGTTACAAACCCGATTATGCCCAGGGAGGAAATGTTCTCTAGTGCATACCACTTAAATTAGGTGCTTAATTTAAAAATTAATGTTACTAAAATAATGCAAGAAAAATAGCACCAGTTCTAAACAAGAAAATTGCAGAATGTCGTGCAGCAAGAACTTGCACGTGCAATTTTGACAATACACGGAGCAATTTCTTGCGGCAATGAAGTTGCTTCAAGAATTGCAATAAAAATTGCATCGTCTAATACGGTCTTTATGAAGGTGTATAAACTCGTCGTTATTCGTTATGGGCCGAAGAATCTCTGAAGAAAGTCATTTTTTTAACGGGTGACATTAAAAGGGCGCGGAAACAAAAATTCACAAAAACGTGGCAGTTTTTCCTTAGCTGGAGCGTGGCTCTTTTCTTCGTACTCCCCTTCACTTCCGGATGGTCTGTGTACTTCCGTTGAACGCTGTCGTCTTCTGTTACTCAAGCTAGCGTACCAAAGTGAAGGTGGGTCTCTACACACTCCCCCACCAGTGCTGGAGGCACAGAAATTTGGAAGCAATATCTTAACCTAAACAATTGCAAATATAACGAAATAGTTATTTTTCTACAACTGTTAAAAAACCTGTCATTTTCTGACGAATTTCGAAACGCAAAGTATTAGATTTTTAAACGGTTAATTAATAAGTAAGGTTGCTCTTGACAACGTGTGCGAAACCGTCAACAATGAAAAGTATTTCGCACACATTACAAAGTTGAACTTGAACAGCAAATTTAATTAACAATCGGTTCAGTTGTAGAAAAAATATTGTATATAACGCTAACGCGAAGTTATTTCGCGCATTTGACTACCTTCAGTCTCAATGTGCGAAATTGAACTTCGCGCTCTTGTTATATAAATAATAGTAATAATAAATGCCTTTAATTATAAAGAAATAAACAATATATAGATTACATAAAACTGGGGCGAGATTCAGTTGAAAGATGCATTACCTCCCTCCTGCTCTTCCATCTAAACCCCAAAAGTAGATATATTTATTTAAATTAAATAATATTGAAGGCAACCAAACACAAGAAGAATCTTGACAAATGCGTGCAGGCGTGGCATTGCATTTAATGCTCCAAACAATGTACGACCATGAAAGTATTTTATAACCAAAACCAAAAGGATTCTATTCAGCTTCTTTTTTTTCAGCTGAAAAAGTTTGGCACAATGGACCTCCGGGAAAACGAAATTTAAAACGTTCCCTGAAGAACCAAGATCGAACAAATATGGCATATGGAGAGCTCATAGCTATAAAACAACAAATTTAAAATAAACATAATGAGAAAAAGGACATATGCAGCATATATGGCGAGCTGCTTTCCATGAAGTTGAAAAAACTGGATGATAAAACACAACAATTAGCAATGCATAAAATTGATAACATCATGTTTGATTTAACATTCAATCCACCTCAAACATCGAGAAGCAATTTTAGCCAGTCCTCCGTTCACATTATTTCAACTCTGTCATCATGGTTATGGTAGCTACCATAACCTATAAAGTGTGCGTATTTGAACGTATTTCATATTTGTTATTTGTTCACTTCACAGGCTTATAAAAAAGTGTGAGGTTATGGTTAATTATTAGGTAATTTCATGGTTTATTTGACGAATTTTATGAGATCTTCGGTCACTCCGCAGGAGAAGCATTGTATAAGTTTTTAGTCAATTGTAAAAAGTTATGGAGACAATTGTTAGATTTATTATAAACGGGGATCTCCAAGAGATAGGGGTTCCCCATCAAGAAGTGGAATTGCTCACTGCATTAACTAGTAAGATAAATGATGTGAATTAATAAGTATGTAATGATCTCTGTTAAATTGTAGGTAGTCAAGAATATTCGTTAAGATACATTCAAAATGTAATGCAACAGCGATTAATAGAAGTTGACAATTTAGTGGCCTTATATCGCCTGAATGCAAACGATGAGTATGGAATATCATTTATTCTCTATTAAGAAATTGATCATAATTATTTCAGATATATTATCTTCGAACAGGAGACATCCCAAGCATCGGAAGAGGTCCCTGAGAATCCTGAGATGGATGTCAATGTTGGGAGCAATGCCAAAGAAAAAGTAACGTGGAGTACACAAGATACCATGGCCCTGATATGTGCCGTGGAGAATAAATATGAAGATTTACATCATGCTACAAAAAGGAAGCATGTTTGGGACACCATTGCAGAAGATTTGCAGAGCAGTGGGATTCAGGTAATGCTTCATAAAGATATAGTAATGATTTCTAGGTATTAAGCTTTTTGTAGGAAATAATAGTAGACTATTTTTCTGTGAGATGTGCACGAATTATCCAAAAATAAGATCTTTGACACCATCGTTTTATGCTTTTTTTGCTTTTTTATATTTTTGTACTTAGTTTAGCTTTTATGCTTATTTACTGCTTTTTTCATGCATTTTATAATTTTTGCATTATACAGGGTGTTACACGACCGTTCGAAAAAAAAAAATCGGGTTGTAGAGGGCATCAAAACAAGCACTTTTTCCAAATAAACCGAGGGTCCAACGTGTTTCGTTTGGGAGCCACCCCCCAAAGAGTGTTGAAATCTGCATTTCTTCTTTAATTTTTTTCTCAGCAACCATAAGAGTTACAAAGTCGGGTGGCATGTCTTTGAATAGGTTTTTGGGTATGCTCTTTCCGATTTTGCAATTTTTTTTTCAAAATTCCTACCCCTAAAGGGCGCACCCCTAAACTAGGGTGCAAAAAAAATTCTGATTTCGACGAAATTTGGTATCTGGGGGTTTTTTAACATGAAAATCACGAATCTGAAATTAGTTTTTGAAAATTCGAAAAAAAAAGTTCCACTGCAATTCTTGGCGGGACAACGAAAATAGAGATAATTCCACGAAATTTGTTGTGTACATACTAAACGAGTTAAGGAACAAAACTGTCGAACAGTTTTTTAAAATAACTTTTCAAACAAAAGTTATACTCATTTGAATGTTGGTCCTTCGGGTCGCGAAGTGTCCCAAGCCTACTAGTAAGCCAGGAGCGTGTTCTTTTGGAAGTTATTTTTCAACCTAAGATTATGAAAATTTTTGATCATAGTGAAAAAGTATCATACGGAAAGTGATTTGACTTTTTCCCCTACCTTATTTAGATAATAAATAATCGATCAGCGCTTTAAGATACCTTGGTAGGTGTTTTAATCGATACATCGAATTTTTTAATCATTTAATGACCGAATTAATTCAAAATAACAAAATATCGACTCAAACCGTTAATCTTTTGTTTTTGCGACATTGTCAACCAACACATGCGAAATTATGGCTTACTAGTAGGCTTGGGACACTTCGCGACCCGAAGGACCAACATTCAAATGAGTATAACTTTTGTTTGAAAAGTTATTTTAAAAAACTGTTCGACAGTTTTGTTCCTTAACTCGTTTAGTATGTACACAACAAATTTCGTGGAATTATCTCTATTTTCGTTGTCCCGCCAAGAATTGCAGTGGAACTTTTTTTTTCGAATTTTCAAAAACTAATTTCAGATTCGTGATTTTCATGTTAAAAAACCCCCAGATACCAAATTTCGTCGAAATCAGAATTTTTTTTTGCACCCTAGTTTAGGGGTGCACCCTTTAGGGGTAGGAATTTTGAAAAAAAATTGCAAAATCGGAAAGAGCATACCCAAAAACCTATTCAAAGACATGCCACCCGACTTTGTAACTCTTATGGTTGCTGAGAAAAAAATTAAAGAAGAAATGCAGATTTCAACACTCTTTGGGGGGTGGCTCCCAAACGAACCACGTTGGACCCTCGGTTTATTTGGAAAAAGTGCTTGTTTTGATGCCCTCTACAACCCGATTTTTTTTTTTCGAACGGTCGTGTAACACCCTGTATAAGTTCAAAAAAGATCTATACATTCTGAATAGGTATTTTCATAAATCATCGATTAGATTACATTCGTTTTCGCCGCGCGCCATTGTGTGAGTCATGGAAGGAATGTTACCAAACTGGTAGCAGTCTGCACTTCTGCAGTCATAAGTTCGACTTTCACTTTGACGTTGCTCGTGAACTTAACGTTTTTCCGTACCAAAATAAATTAAAATGCCAAAGCAAAAACCTACTGTAGATGAGTGGATAAAGGAGTATAAAGAGTTGAAATTCCAGAAGGGAAAATTATTTTGCCGAGCGTGTACGAAGACTGTAAGTACTTTAATTTTAAGATTTTCTATTGTTTGCTTTAATTTGTTGCTAAAGATTTTGTCGCACTGATGTCACGATTGATTTCAGATACAATGCGACAAGAAATATAATATAGTCCAACACATAAAAACAACATTGCATCGTGAATCCTTGAAAAGGTTTACAAATAGGTGTAAACAACAAACAATTAGTGAATCTTTACAGTCCAGTTCGAAATATAGCGAACAACAGCAATTTAATTATGATTTATGCAAAGCCTTGGTGCAATCCGATATACCTATAAACAAATTGACTAATGAAGCGTTCTCTTCTTTTTGGGAAAAGTACTGTCAAAAACGTGTACCGGATGAAAGTACTTTACGTAAAAACTATGTCAATGCTGTGTACCGAGAAACCATTACGGAAATAAAAACGCTGGTAGGAAACAATTGCATCTGGTTTGCTGTGGACGAAACCACGGATGTTTGTGGGAGATACGTGGCCAATTTAATTATCGGCATTCTCAACGAAGAGGTGCCAACAGAAGGATATTTAGTGTGCTCCAAGGAACTGGAGGCCACAAATAACGTTGCAATTTCTAGATTCGTAAACGAAGAATTAACAAACTTTTATTTGCCGAAAGCTATACCGAGTGAAAAAATTTTACTCATGCTCTCTGATGCTGCACCATATATGCTCAGAGCAGCAATCAATTTGAAAGTATTCTATAAACACTTAATTCATTGCACATGCTTGGCCCACGGTCTTAATCGGGTTGCTGAAACTATAAGACTCCAATTCCCTCTAGTGAATGAATTAATTAAAAATGGGAAAAAAATATTTATTAAAGCTCCTTTAAGAATTCAAATATTTAAGGAAAGATTGCCTGATATCCCTTTATTATGCTGAACATTTTGAAGATTTTAAAAATCTTGTATTGAACTTCCAGGATACCTCTGTGAAGTCAATAAAGGATTGTCAGGCTGTTTTGAGGAACATAGAATTGCGGAACAACCTTGCCTTTATCAAGGGAAACTTTCATTTTGTGAGCGAGACCATCAAGAGCTTAGAAAAACAGCAAATCCCATTAACTCAATCACTTGAGTTAGTTAATAACTTCAAACAAAAATTGGAAAGCATTTCTGGCCCAATTGGACAAATCGTGCAAACAAAACTTAAAGATGTTTTGCTTAAAAACGAAGGGTTTAATACATTACATAAAATATGCTCCATCTTGAATGGAGAAACGAATGAAAATTTAAGGATGGAGCCGGCAATCGTGGCAAAATTTAAACATGCCCCCCCCCCCCCATAACTTCTGTGGATGTTGAGAGAAGTTTCTCCAACTACAAAAATATATTAAGTGACAGACGCCAGAACTTTAAAATAGAACATTTAGTAATATCGTGCTAAGTTTCCCCCTATTTACTGTTTTTTTATGCTAGTATGTAATATTCCAGGTTTTTGTTTTTAACTTTAAGTATATTTTAAAAATTGGTCAGTTGCAATGTATTTTTTTTATATAGTGTGTTCGCAACCGATGTTTTATACGTATTTTGAAAAATGTTTATATTTTCCCTTTTTCCAGCAATAAATTTTTTCGTGCTTTTTAGTGCTTTTTTCACATAAACCATGCTTTTTTTGGGACAATTCATATAATTTTTAAGCGCTTTTTTTTCCGGATTTTTCATGCTTTTTAATCCGGACTCTACTCATTACCTATTATCGGTAACCGGTGGCCAGTGTAAAACCAAATGGAACAACTTAGTTCGAACATACAAAAGTTGTGTCGATAACCAAGAAAAAAGTGGCCGTGTACCGACACGTTTCCAATTTTTTGAAAGAAGGAGTGAGTGATTGGTAATAAACCTCATGTTGGTACACCTGCACATTGCATTAACGTAAGCGACTTGACCGATTCTTGTCACGAGTCACTTGAAAACGAAACTCCAACCATATGTATACACCTACACTGAATATACAAAAATGAAAACAAAGTACTATAAAGAAAAACTAGAGCAACAAAAGAAGACTACCGAGTTACAAGAAAGAGGATTAGCATTACAAGAGAGAACCGTCAATGCATTGGAAGAACTCGTCGAGTAACTAGAAAAACCATTTGCAAATATGTAGACAAAAGATTTTTCACATAAATTCAATAGACTGTACCAAACATAATCATTATAATAGCTAAACTGTAAACATCTCTGCGAAAAATGTATCTCGTTTTTCACAATTTTCATCATTCACGTTTTCATCATTCACCTGATAACTGCACACTTCGACTTTTATTACCTGGTGCTTCTTCTTCCATTGGTACATCTATATGCAGAGTCCCCTAATAAATGATAACGTCTCATATTTAGCTCACCATTAAACATTCTTTTGTATAAACTAGACCTCTTCAAAACTCTGTCATCATGCAGAGATCCAGCTTCACCACAATACACATCTATGAAGCGTTTTTTATCATCGCACACAGCTTGTAAAATAATGCTATGCCAACCCTTTAAGTTACAGTAGGCCTCTCGATCTTCTGAAGGCTTGATGATGTTAATGTGTTAATAAAAACCCTTCTTTTGCGGTAACTTTGTCTCGTCCTGCTTTATGTGTGGGAAATATGTTTCCCTCCTTAATTATATTTAAAACATAATATGCTGTTTCCCTTGTTAATCTAAAATTCTCCTCTTTATCGTCATATTCTTCAATTTGCATTTCCACAAATCTACTCCCTGATTTATGTTGAATCCTTCTTTTGCACAGTATATCGTCATCTGACGAATCACTACTTCAACTACTCTGTACACTGCCCCCGGAAGAAAAAAGGCGGTAACTTCTGTTTTGGGGGATTAGAGTTTTTTTTTCATATTAAGATCATTGAAGGTATTGGTTCTCCAAGCATAAAGGCGGTAAAATAATGGTAAATGCATTAATTAATTTCATAGAAATGTTGTGACATAACTGCAATACGTCACCATTTTCCTGTTTAAAAGACCGTAACTACAAATACTAAGCAAGAAGACGGCAATTTCTTGCTATGCTAAAAGTTGCCGCCTTTTTAAGCATTTTATTGTCAGTGTTGTGCAGTTACCCGTTGAATCTACAACTGATTTTGTTTCGGATTTTGGTTAAAATAACCTTTGACGAGATTGTACAATATAAAATATGGAAGGTAAGGACGCTATTATACATATATTTTCAAAATTTTGTGTAATTAGAACTGCACTCGACAGGTACACCTCGTCCAACAGTTGTATCGAAAAGGAGCCTGGTAATGGTTTCAATGGCTAGAAATCAAAGCTTAATGTCGGAACTCTCTGATTTGCGTCATGTAACTACCACAAACTCAACTAGTGTCCATGATTATCTGCTTCATTACTTTTACCTGAAAATCCAAGAACGATTTTAGCAGAAATTACGTCTAATCGCAATAATGATAACGGCGGAAATGAAACCTGTTGCCTAAAGTCAACTATGCACGCGAATAATGCGAAATTCACAGTATTACAAAACATAGAACAAGGTGAAACTTTAGACCCGCCTGTAACTAGTCTGCCGTGCAATCGTAAAACATAGTAACTCGGGTTACTTGAAAATTGAGTTTTTTATTTCTTTCGTCTATATGTATAGTACACCCTACATGTAGCTATTTACAAAACTCAACAGTGAGCTTCCGGTACTGAGTTGCATTTTAGCAAGTCAACTTACTTAACATGTTGATATAGCATGTCGACTTGCTGTCGTAATATTGTTTTTTTGTTTTCAAGGTATCAAAATTACAAACGCAAAAGGAATAAAGTCGAGTTGCCGAAATAATTTGCAGTGATATGCAATACAATAACACAATAAGTCGACTTACAATTGGCAGGGAATCTAAAATGCAATAGTAAAACCAAGTAAGTCTAGTTTGTTGATATGCTATTTCTGATTTACATAATGGATGACAACTAACTCAACTTACTACAGAGAAACACCCCTACTCTTCAATTTAAGGAATCAGCAACTCTATTTTGCGGTTATTTATAATTATGCTCTGTTTAAAAAACGGCAAAGTAAGTCTAGCCCATCCCGAAGAAAGAACGTCCTGCTTGAGAATTGATCCTGGTGCTTTCAGATTAAATATTATACCTAATTGTGAATAATTATTGAGTTACTGTGAGGCAGTGATTGTTTTGACTACGAACACAATGGATAGTCGTGGAAAAAGAATGATCAAACTGGCTTTACTAAACAGGTATGGCTTTACGTAAATTTCTTCAACAACAACGGTTGCTTTAGCTGCGTATCACATTCTGTATGACGTATGTTTCATTCTGCTCATGATGTCTGAATCATGTTAACGACTTTCGCATATACTCGTATATATTGCACCCTAATCAAAATTACGACAAATAACCGAATTTAGATTAGAGGGCACTCGAGGATTACCAGGACACTGTCCGAAATTACCAATCATTTGAAAATTGGCCACATTTGATTAAAACGAAAAACTCTTTTTAGATTTAATCATTTTGGTTGATCTTAAACGTATCAATTTTTAAATAAGTGCTTATTAAGAGTGCTTTTTTAGTCTTTTTTTCTATAAAACCATTAGAAAAGAAGGGGTTAGGTAACGCATAATTTCCATTGTTTAGATGCGAGGATAATGAAACATCTTCAGCTCCTGATTCACCTATTGACGACTCGGATCAAGATGTAGATTATATCCCCGACCAAGGATTACAAAAAAATAAACTATCAAAATATTTCAAAGATATAGATATTTCCTCAAAGAAAAGGTTTAACCATTGAATAAAAACACTATAAGAAGCCTAACGCTTATGGAAGAAAGCGCGACAAATCCCCTTGCACCCGCATTGGTTGTGATCCCCGAACTCTCTTTGCGGTAAATAGGAGGAAAGCAAATTCTCATTCTTCTCAGTTCAAGAATCGACACTATTGACAGTGTTTCCATTATATTCTCTGTCGCGCTTTATTTCCACGGGGTTAGGCTTCTTATAGTGTTTTTATTCAATGGTTTAACCTAGTTTCAAGTAATATTCCAAAAAAATTCAAATTAAGTGACTTTTCTGACGAAACTAAAGTTTTTGCTGCTTTACCTAGTTGGGAATTTCAAGGACTGAGTAGTTCAGAATTAATGGAGACTGCCCTTGTAAATGCCAGTTTGGCTGCTGGTTCTGGACCGTTACAGGCAGCGAGCAACACTAATTATTTTGAGCTTCAATCCGTTGATAATAATCAACAATCATCCGGCAAAGACAGTCCCCTAGTAAATATTCAGAACGAACCAAGTACTGACGGAATAATGCCTTTATTAAAAGATACTTCCGATAACATTAATGCCATCACAGCATCGGATATTGTGTTGGAGTCAGAGTCATCAGCTGCACAATCGGAACATCATGGTCAGCAACCTTCTTCACAAAACACTTGGGTGTGAAGGGGGTAACTCTCAAAACACGTCGTCGTGTGAACCAGATACACAGATTGTACAAGAGCATTGCCCATCAGAGACCGTCAAAAAAGTAAATAGAAAGAAGAAGGCTTTAAAACCTCCTCCAATTGAAAAACTACAACTTTTGTCGTCCTGCCCGATATCTTGCAGAAAGAAATGTTTTGAGAGGCTGTCAGCAAACCAAAGGAGCCACATTTTTCAATACTTCAAGGTGCTTGATTTTGGGCAGAGACAGTTATTTTTTTCATAAATATATTCTAAAGAAACCTGTAAAATACCGCAAAGTAGACGCAGAAATGAACAAAAATCATTCAGTTTCATATAACTTGCCAAACATTAATTTATCTAATGAAATTCCTGATGATTTTTCTCAACCAGTCACAGGAGAATCTTCTGAATCGTGCGCGCATATGATTTCTGTGTGTAAAACGATGTTTATGCACACAATTGGTTACAAATCGGATTCTATAATTACAAATTTCCTCAAGAGGACGGCAAATGACTTACCTTCGTTAGAAGACAGGAGAGGGAAATCAAATGCAACCAGAATGAAGGAAATTGGAGAACAAAATTATAAGCGTATTAAAGAGCACATAGAATCATATCATCCAATAGTATCACATTACAACATCAAACATGCTCCTAATAGAAGGTATTTACCTTGCGACCTTACCGTACATCAGCTGCACAAAGATTTTATCCAAAAATACAAGCAATTAAGCTACGAAACTTATCGAAAAGTATTTGATAAGGAAAATATTGGTTTTGCAACCCCTACCCAGGATGATTGCAGTGTGTGCAGTGTCTTTAAACGGCACACACATGATAAAACAGCACCTGCTGATTCGGAGGAAAGCGATGGTGCTGCGGAATATGGTGTTGATCAATCAGTAGAAAATACCAACCCGAATATTCAACCAATAGGAGGCATTTCAAATGGACAAATTGATGAACCTCGTTGTTCAATTTGTGAAACATACCAAATTCATAAACGACGTTATACAATTGCCAGGCAAAAATACAATGACGATTCGTCACAAACATGGGACGACGACACTGAAATATACACTGTTGATATGCAAAAGGTGTTAATCTTGCCAAAGATGACAATAAAGAATTCTTTTTTCGTAAGCCGATTAGTGGTTTTCCATGAAACATTTGCAAATCTAAAACCGCATGGTAAAAATAAGTGTATATTGTGGCATGAAGCAATACGGGGAAGAAATGGGTCGGGTGTTACATCAGCGTATTACAATGCTTTAATAAGACTAGATGATGAAACAAAGCACGTGATATTTTGGGCGGATAATTGCACCGCCCAAAATAAAAATTGGGTGTTGTTTACATCATGCGTTATGTTTGTTAATGAACAATGGGGACCTGAAACAATAACATTTAAATACTTTGAACCAGGGCATAGTTTCATGAAAGCCGATTCTGTCCATGGACAAATAGGGAAGAAATGGAACAAGGCAGCAGAAATTTTGGATTATGAAGATTTGGAGGTACTGATAAAGTCGTCCAATAAATTAAATAATGTTGTTAGTTTGCGAGCCGGTGATTTCAAGCTATTTGAAAATGGTTGTGTACAAAAGAAAAAAGGATCACAAATTCCAAAGCTAGGTGACATAAAGGTAGTTCAATTTAGAAAGGGACAAAAAAAGATGTTCTTTAAATACGAACTGGAGCATGAGGAGTTCGCAGAAGCCGTGTTTTTAAAACCCAAGTTTAAATTGGAATTACCCAAGAGTGTCGAGTGTGAGAGGGGAATAAACTCTACAAAGAAGGAACGAATTATACAGCAATTGGTGCCGAATATGGCTGCAAGAAAACAAATCTTTTGGTGCAACTTACCTAGCTCTGATGGATTAGAAGATTTGGGAAAATCTAATGCTGACTTTTAAAATTTAATATTGTATTCCTATTATTTTATGTGTGAATTAATTTTCGTTTCGTAATAATCTTTCTTTTGTTGTATAGAGTAAAATATAAGTGCTGGTTTAACAGTGGTAACTAATTCGCATTTCGTTCACTTTCTTTTTGATCAAAATAAATGATTTAAAAAAAAGTGTGCTAATATCTTTCATCCAAATAATTACCTACACTATATATTGTGGTGTTGCTGGCTTTTCAACATGCTGTTTTATTACTTTTACCTCAAGTAAATCTGTTTACTACCTTTTTGTGTTGCTTTAGACAATGAAACCGATAGCAAATCGAGTTACTTTGTTTTACATTTGTAAATATCGTCCGGCGTTGAAGCAAGTAAGTGTCAAAGTGAAAAAAACAGGAGATACAACAAAACCTACTATATATAATTATAACAGTCGGAATAAGCAAATCAAACTGTATATTTGGGCAACATGCCACAGGTGCTAACTATATCATTAAAGCGCTAAAATAAACAAACATTACAAAAACTTTGAAACGCAAATACTAAAAACTTCACTTTATTGAGTCATCGGCGCCGGAAAGGGGGGGCAAAGATGGGCATTTGCCCCCCTCTGGATTATTAGACAAAATTAAATCACTTCAATTTATTTCGATTTTATTCTATAATTGTCTGCCAATTCCTAATTGAAAATAACGCTCACAACCAAAAATAATTAACGATTTGCATTGTCAGGTTAAAAATATGTTTAAATTCTTCAAATTCTTGCTTACGTAACCAGATGTGCACAAGTTGCACTTTGGGACTCGGGATTTAATGTTTACACGGTTGACCTTGACTTATACGATTTTACCTAATAAAACAATCTATTCTATATTTTATGACACCGGACGGGCGGACGCCGACACGACCTGCGCATGGAAAGACAAGAGATAATAGAAATATTATTTCCACTTTAAAACTCTAAATTAGTAGGGTTTTATGTTTCGCCTTGCAAAGAAGCAAAGAGTACGGTAGTTACTTAGTAAGCAAATCAATGGTAGTTGCACTTTGCACTCCTTAATAAACATGTAAGTAAATTATTTCTTCAGGTTCTAATGCTAACACGAATTGTTATAATTTTTTTTCTGTTATCATTGCAATAGTGTAATTTTTTGCACGAAAGCGGCAAACAAACTTGAGCATGGTCCGTGGTCTACGGCCTACGGGTCCATGCACAATATTTTGTTAGCAGCAATGTCAATTCAAATTATCAGTGCAAATAAAATATAATTATGACGTATAGTTTTATCCTTTCAGAAATAAATGAACGTTAGGTAATGAATTTGTATTTATGTTTAAATTAAAATGTTATTAAAGATATTGAGTAGATTTCATCCTGCCCCCCTCTAAAATTAAGCCTTCCGGCGCCCCTGTATTGAGTTACTGTGTTTTACGATTGCACGGCAGTAGTAGTGCCGTTAGTAACATTGACAATGTGTTAGAAGTTAGTAATCATGAAATTGATATAANAACTTTTACATGCGACAACCAAGTGATTTCAGAATTTATATACGCATGCCTTTAATGGGTGGCAAGTAAAATTTTGGGGGGGGGGAGGGGTAAAGACACATTATACCGTTTATAGTATTCTAATGAAACGTCTCACCGAAATGAATTTGTACAAACTATACCTTTCCTCCTTTCCAAGATGGGTGGGGGAGAAATTAATGAAATTGATGTTACCTTTCGTGATATTCCAATTATAGGTACGATTCCGATTCCAGTTCCGATAAACCAAATTAAAAAACTCCGTTTCCGATACAACCACTTCCGTAGCATCCCTAGTTTAATCAACTTGTTAAGATCGTGTCTGAAGCTAGAATCTAAAGCTAATCTATACGAAAGTGCTCTATACTGCAACTTTGTCCAAATTACCTAACTTTACTATATTTTACTCAAGTTTTTTTCTTTTCTTTGCAGATTGCCGAAACAAGAATGCGGGGTTGTACATAAGGTAGGTGGTATTCCTAATATTGCTCCACGTTTGATTGATTATGTTCCCTTGAACGTTTCGAAGGGATGTGAAGTGCAGATCTCATTACCTACCGCAACGTCTTAATTTGTACCTAATTAAAATATGGCATAATTATATTGCATGCGGTGAGAAACTCAATCAAATTTATTCGATTACACAGCATACCTAAATACATACAATTTATAAGTTACACGGAAACCTTTCAGGGAGATGATTAAGCTCAATTCCTGTAATTTTGCTAGTAACATCTTTTTCAGGTTGACGTAGCTCATTTATCAAACTAACTTTTAATGCCGACCGATCAGAGAATAGGTATGTGTTGTTATTTTGAGTGTATTAATTATTTTCATTTTTATTACTTACACACACGTAAATAATTTAGCCGGTCTATATTACGTTATCCTTTCCGCCGCGCCGTATAAAAGTGATGTATCGATCACATCAAACAGATTAAATTTATTTTCTGCGGCTAACTGTATTTTCCGAAAATACACTTAATCTAGTATTTTTACCTATATCGACTGCAATGGATCAAATTTGATTTTCCCATTCATCTGTTCCGTAAAATTGAAGCTTTATTGTACGAGGTTTACATTTTTTTCTGTAATCTGAACTGAAAGTTTTTTTGTACCGTTTTTATTTCCGTATCAGTTTCGAACTTGGAGAACATGTCAGCGTTTACAATTTGAATTAAAGGAATGCGCTGGGCGTAGTAAAGTTTGAACATTGTTTAAATAGTCTGTACGGAGTAATAGCGAACATTTTAACGTTGGTAACTGCTAGGTACTGCTAATATTACTGTTTGTACTCGTTTAGTTACAGTAACAAAAACTGGGACGGGAACGTCCAATTATTAGGTGCATTAATTTGGAGTGATTTTATTGTAAAATCTATGCGCCCAACTAATACGAGTATACTGGGGGTTCTCAAATAATTGAAACAGAATTTTGTAGGTTATTGTCATTTGTGTGTAGGTACATATTCGGTGACATTCAAATTTACGTTTAGGTACAATGAATTTATTCAAGTCCTCTTAAGCAGATTCGTACGCAAGTTTCAACATGGGGTTACAGAGCTTTATGAAAACAAAATGTTCTTTTCACCATTCCAGAAGAATGCTTTAGTTGTCCTACCTTTTAGAGGCAAACTATTGATTGATGGCGATCATTTTCTCTAAATGCTAGACAATGTAATTGTCTTTGCTTCATTTCTCTTTCTCATATTTAACAGCAACGGATAGTTACTGCTTCATTCCTCATAGAGTTATGGAAAAACATAGTCAACGTGTGGCTTATCCGATCTCCCACCTTTTAAGCAATTTTTATTCAAATTTGAAACTGTTGTTTCTTTTCATTCTTTTCTAACGGGTGATGATTCTCCGTGTATATTCTTCTTATCCTTCGTTTCTCGATGTAGATGTGGGTGCGAAGTATTTTGGAACCGACCTTAATTTTATTTTCATACTTCCAGCTAGTTCAGTATAAATAAATGGGGAAGTAATAAGGAATAATTAAGTCAATTTTCAACTTCGCAGGTTAAATTCAACAAATAATAATCAAAATTTGGGCAAGATATTACTACCGAAATTGATACTCTAATATTCCTGGAGGAATTACGCAATTTTTATAATTCGGTGTACGTTCGAATTTTATAACCTTTTTGTTCCTTGGAGTAAAGATTAGCGTTTGTAATAATTACGATTGCAAAAAATTACATTAATTAGAATACATTTATTTTAACTAAACACACAAATAAAGTAAATAATTACAGTTACGATGAACCTAAAAAGAAACCTAAACCTAAACGCTGACTGCGAGTTTTTAAGTGCGCACGCCGTTGGATTTAATTCGTATAAAGGAATATTGTCTTTTACCTTATGAATGACCTCTCTTGATTCAGGGGAAGTTTGTTGAATTTGATTCGATCGATATCGAATAACCTTGGAATTTTTTCTGAGTCTCGTCATTTATCGACGTCAGATGGCCACCTCCTGGTTGTTTCGAATTCTGCCACCCTCTGCAGTCAGTCTCCTCGGATAAATGGACT
Organism: Photinus pyralis; assembly: GCF_008802855.1. Taxonomy (NCBI): domain Eukaryota; kingdom Metazoa; phylum Arthropoda; class Insecta; order Coleoptera; family Lampyridae; genus Photinus; species Photinus pyralis. Next base: position 29,512,450 of record NW_022170819.1, on the reverse strand, counting down.
CCAGTAACTTGATTTGTATTTAAATCGCCACTGCTCCTTGGTTTAATTTTGAAACGAACGCTAGCGATTAAAAAAATCGAAAGCGATTAACAAAACTCCTGCTTTAGCAGTTGGTCCTTTCAGATTGAGTATTCGTGAACCCTTTTAAAAACTGCGCGTTACTGGTATCTCACTTTTAGGAAACGTTCCACTCCGATCTTTTACACTTAAAATGGGGAAGCAATTACTTCCGCGCTGAGCAATACTGTTAGCTGGAGACCGAATATGCACTTGCTTTGGTTTACATTTTGACTGGGTACTATTGCCCTAAACGACAATAGTTTTAGGTACTTTTTAAAATATTTCGCAAGGTTGTAGTGGTGCGCGTTAAAAATTGGCGATTACGATGCGAGCTTCACAACGACTACAATCGCACCAATGAAAATTACCATCTTTCTTCGGCCAAAGTACAATTCCCCTTTTCTAAATTTAAACTTACAACAAATGATACCTACGTTTACAAAACCTAATATACATTATATACAGTTAATTACAAAATTTTATTCCTTCACATCCAGGCCAAAAAGCATACAATTTGGTTAATAAAGAAACATTATTATTATTGAAGTGAAGGTTTGTAGGGTGAGTAGGCTCAAAAATCAGATCAGATCACATAATAAGGCAGCATTCCATTATTTTTATTTCAGAAAACAAATGAATAACGAAAAACAATTGAATTTTTTTAAATAGCAATGCACACGTCATTTTTTTTCTCCAAAGCTGTATTCGAGTGTCACACAAAAAAAGTAACCGATGATGTCAAGATTTTGTCTGTTTCACCCCGTGGGAGTATATCGTCAAACGTTCTCCGAGAACATATCTATTTTTCCACAATCGTTATCCAAAGTAGGCATTTGCGCTCGTATTTGAAACGTCATCTTTTACGAGAAATGCCACTTTGTCGCTTATAAGCGACAAAATAAAAAAAAAACGCTCGCTCTCCCAGTTATTAACTATAAATGAAATATGAATTGCTCAGAGTATCCAATGACAAGGAGTAAATGACATCTTTCATTTGAGTGAAAAATTTAATTTTTTTACTTTGGTTTATGTAAAAAGAGGTGTAAAACGTTTTATTGGGCTATATTTGGAGTGGTTAGGTCCGTTAACAATCAGTTTATTAATCAAATTTGTGCACCCATAACATTTCGAACAAAGTGGCAACCGGTAAAAAGTTAAACACAATTAATTAAAACTGCATCATACTGCAGTAACTAATTGCAGTGAATAAACCAAATTTCAACTAATAAATTAAGAGAAACTTGAAGCGCAGTTTGTTCCTCTTCCAAATGTGTCAACCATCTTCCGAAATTCAATTAAATTTCAACGAGTAACCAAATTTCATCTGGCGATACAAAAGGTCCGATTGTATTGCATAAGGCGTTCCACTGTCCAATTTTCCAAATTCCTGCTAAAGGTCAACTGTTAATTGGAGAAAATTTTGGCTCATCGAGTTATTTTGAATTGTTTGTATTGTGTAACCATAGGAGTCGATTTTTTGGGGATTGTGTATAAAAGATTTATGTTTAAAGTCATTTTATGAGTAACATTCACGAAGAGACCGACCCACCGAAGCAACGGTAAAATCGTCACTTCATGCGACACCGTTGTCTTTTCTGCTTGAACGAAACTCGTAACTTTATACCCATATACGATAACATTAAACATATCCAATGTTAAAATCTAGCTAATTGAATAGATTGGAAACGAAATAATAATAATAATAATAATGGTTTTTATTGGTTAAATAATGGTTCCTACACCATAACCAATGGGCACAAGGTCAGGTAAACCCGTTGATATGGTCACCTGTTCTTCCCCTTGAAACCCCCTTGTGTAAATACAAATAAATAAAGTTATTCTGCAATAGTTAAAGTTATTTGTAAAGTAAACAATTATTGACAGGCAGCTTATCGTTTGGAGATGCAACGGAAACATCGTTGTGGTTTCAATTACGTTCGCATTAACATTCGCTCTCTAATGATTCGATGTTTGATGTTTCTTTTGAAGACTGCAGCAGGCAGATACAGTAATTTTGTATTTTTAGGGTTGGTGCAAAATTTACAGATGTTGAATAAGAAAGATCGTTTGAATAATGATAATTTAAACATAGGAACAGATAGAAGTCCCCTGTGCCTCAAATTTAAGTGGTGCACGTCTGTACGAAAGGTAATTTTGCGGTAGAGATACGGGGGAATTTTACTGTTTAATATTTTATGAAAAAATAAAGAAGAGTGAACTAGCCTTCTTTCCATCATATTGAGCCAGCCTAGCATTGGTAAGGTATGTGAAATCCGTTCGAACTTCCTAATTCCAAATATGAAGCGCAAGCATAAATTTTGGACACGCTGGATTCTATCACAGTCTTTGAGTAATAAGCACGGTCCATATACCACGTCACAATAATTGAACCGTGATAGAACCAGTGCATCACAAAGAACAGCCTTCTGCTTGATGCCAAGAATGTGACGACTAGAATACAAGCATCTTAACTGATAATAAGCCGAAGCAATAAGGTTGTCAATGTACTTAGTAAACCTTAATTTACAATCAATAGAAATGCCCAAATTTTTTACACAATCGGCTATTGGGACAGGTTGGTTACCAATTTGCAAGATTATTTTGCCTTGAATGTGCTGTTTAAGTTTATCGCTACAAAACACGATGAAGCAAGATTTAGATGCATTTATTTTCAAAGAGTGACTATCCGATGCCTTGGCTACCCTTGCAAGATCTTCGTTGATCTTTGCCACAGAGGAATTCAATTCACTAAAAGGAAACGAATGATATAGCTGTACATCATCAGCATAGAGATGATACTTACAATGGTTTAAACCAGACAACAAGTTAAAGGTGTAAAGAGTGTATAACAAGGGTCCAAGGATAGATCCCTGAGGAACACCCCTTGTAACAGGCACAAGATCAGAATGCACGTGATTTAAAATCACTCTCTGGCACCTACCAACGAGATAGTTTCACGATATATGAATTTTATTTTGTATTAGTTAAATGGAGTACATCAATATTCTAAATCACAAGAAATGTAAAGAAACCAGAGCATCAGGTAATAAGATAAAGAACCAATCTTCTGCAAGGTAAGAGTGATTGAAAATTTATTCATTACTGAACTATCCAGGGTATTAATAATGTCTAGGGCTAGGATTTTGATGATTTTGTATCTTTTTTTCTGAAAGTCTGAGACATTGCTCTGTTATATATAAACATCTTTCAGGATAAATTGAATCAAATGACAGCAACTTGTTGGTGCATTTTTTTTGCATTCTTTGCCATTTTTGAGCAATGGGTCATTTTTTGCAAATTTTTACGGTATTTTTAGCATCTTTTGGGGTTTTTGTGTGTTTTACTTAGAATTTTTTGCATTTTTCAGGAATAGGGCTAATATGTTTGATATTTTACAGTATTTTTCTTGGCAAACTTATAAACCTTTGTTAAAGAGTTATTTTTTTGCAGTCTTAGATTTTTAAAACACAATGCAATATTTTTCTTCTCTCGGTAGTTCCGGGTATGTTTATCTGTTTAGAAATGAAGCCTAAAACCTCCATTATAAGCTAAATGCATAGTTAACGTTTTCTTGGAACGTGCTTAAGTCATCCACAAACAAATGCCCAGTAAGGGATTAAATTTCTTTGGGATACGGTAAGTGAGTCAGTACCTTACATATTACCTAGTTCCTACGAATGGCCTGCAGAGGGTGGAAATGAACCACCAATGAAATTCCTGTCTTATCTTACCTAATTGCTTCTTCACATAATTTTGCAGTCTTATTCAGTTTCATCAATAAATCTTTTTGTTATTTAAAATGTAATCTTTTTAAATTTTTATGTCATTTTTGCGAGATTTTTAAGTCATAATTGCATTTTTTATTTTGCATTTTCGCTGAGATTTAACGTCATTAAAATCCTAGCCGTAAATTGTCGTTACAAAAAATTAATTGTTGAAACTTGAAACTTGAAACTTGAAACTTTGACATATGCCTGGCGTCGCCGCCTCTCCCAGGATTTAGTCAACTGTCGTGAGGATGCGTCCCTGGTAGACACCAGCAGGGACGTTTCTCCACTACTTTGTTGCCATCGCGCTGGGCCGCGACATATGCCAAACAATGTGGTGGATTTTGTGGATTGGGAGGGTTGTGGGGGGGCGGCTAACTGGGTGTTATCCGACCCGAACGGGTACGGCCACAGCTTCGCCACTGGTATTCTGCCTTAGAGGGAACTCTGCTTTCTAGTGACAGCTTCTTCTCCGGGCGTTCATTGGCTTCCCATGTTCCTATCCTTTGGTATCGTTCCCTTCCCTGTTTTCCCTCGTGTTAGGCTCTTTTTATTGTTGTCCTCTCCCCGCATTACTTTCTGTCCCCTTTTCCTCCTCCCCTTGGCTACTTGTCCTTGTGGCTGATTCTTCCTCCACCTCCAGTATTCTTCTGCTTTCTTTCTTCCTTTGATGTTTGTCTCTGCTATTTCCCATCTTCCCATGGTAATCCCCGAGACCTCTACCGTTTGGTTTATGGTGGTGTTCCATGTTTGGCAGGGTCGGCCTACCTTCCATTCCGTGGCACATAGAATCTTGGCAGCCCGAATGATATGGTCTTTGTTCCTCCTGTTGGTATGTCCCGAGTATCTCATCTGCCTCATCTTCAGTCTCCTGGCAATCGTCTTTCCCTCTAATAGTTCTCTTCTCTGCTTTCTTGTGAGGTTGCTGTTTTCTTCAGTATCCTGAGTGCCTTCCACTCCGCCCTCCTCAATGTTCGTCTGTTGCTCTTTGTTGGCGCTGAAGTGTTAATTCCGTATAAGATTGTCGGTGCTACGATCGTGTTGTAAATCATCATTTCAAGCTGTCCGGTATTTTCTTCGCTCGTATGAAGTTCCAGATTCCGTGTGTGATTCTGAATGCGTTGGTTATTCTGTCTTTCACTGCGTTGTGCGTGCTGAGGGTGCTGCTTATGTACATACGTTCCCATATATTTGATCTTGTGCTTCATGGTTATCTCCTTCCCGGCTATGGTCTTCTCTCCTTCTTTGTACTGGGGGTGTTGTTTGCTGGCACTCTTGTCATCATGTAGCTCTTTTCGTTGTATGTTTGTAGGTCCACCATTTCCTGGTGTACCTGGTATCCCGATGGCCTGGACGAAGTCCTCAGTGTCTTATAAATTATCCGCGATTACGAGTAGATCGTCCGCGTACGCCAGTAATGTCGGTAGTTGTAAATGGTCGCCTATGCTAAGGTTCCTCACCACCATCCTTGTTTGTTCTATAGCGTGGTCTAGTGCTATCGCGAAGAGCCTTGGGGAAACGGACATCCTTGTTTGATCCCCCTGGTTTTCTTTTGGTGTTCGGTTTTCTTCCAGAACCATTGTATATTGGTATATATTTTCTGTTTCCCCCTTGTTTCCTCTTTTTATATTTCCTGATGTGCCTATACCATTACATTTCCGTATTCCTCTCCATTGGTCTGAGTTTGGTGATCTCCGCGAACTCGGCGAATTCCTTGATTTCGTGTTGCTCATAGGCTCTGTTTTCTTCTTCCTTGGTTTCCCTTAGCTTCTTCTTTGTTTCAGGTTAGTGTGGGTTTTGGCCCGCTTTCTGTTCGGTCACATGGGCGGTTTCTGTTTCCCTAGTGTTTTCCTTGTTGCTTCTTTGATCGTTTCGCCGATCTTTTTCCATATGGTATCCCATCCCCTTTTTACTTCTAATCTTTTACCACTGCTTTCGGTACTCCTTTCTTTTCTTCTCCCCTGACAGAAGTTTCACCTTCCGCCCATCGGTTTCCCCGTTGTGCTCCTTGTCCTTTCCTTCCTGTTCTCTTCTTCCCCTCCCCCCTCTTTACTTTCCCCTTTACCATTTTGTGGTCCGATCCTACTGTTTTTGCCCATATGTCTGCTGTGTTCGTGACGCTTATTTCCTTTGATTACATGTTACCATTTTGGACTTGCCGAATATGTTTTCTACCCTCAGTCCATGTAGGTGTACCATGTTCGTAAAGGTCGCTGCCGTTCCCTTCCTCCTATTAACTTCCGTCCAGTCTGCCTAGTTGTGCATTGAAGTCGCCTAGTATGATACCTCGGTTCTTTTCGCACTTTTTGTTGTTGTTTCACTTCGATTTCTGAGTTCCGCCTGCCCTCTTTTGTCCGAGGGGATGTGGCATCCTATGATTGTTAGTCTTCTTATTTTCATCTTGATTTGGGCCATGGATATACTCTTGTTTTTCCTTCAAATTTCTCCGCCTCAATGCATCGGTGCTTCTTGATTACGATTTCCGCAACCCTGCTGGTTCTCTCCTTCTTCCCTCCACGTATCCGTCTACGTCTCCTATCAATTGTGGGTAGAAATCTTCCAGATTTTCCCTGATGTATGCGTTGATTTCTTTTTTAATCATTTGGTTAATTTCCTGTGAGGCTCTGATGTCACTGGCAGTCGCCTCAGTTGGTGCGCAATCGCTCCAAACAGGCAGTCCCCATCCTTATTTATACTGATGCATTCTAGGATGTATTCTTTTGATCGTACTTCTATTTGATCGCTGTTACCAGTACTTGTCTTTAAGGTCTTAATCCTGGTTTGGGTGGTGGGTGCTGTTTATTGATCGCTAAAAGAGATACCTAGGAGAGATAATTTAGTTAAGTTAATTGTTAAGTCACCGAGACGTGCCCCTTCAGTCTATCTTTGACCGCCCCGTATATTCTATTGTGTCTGGGAGACTCTAAACTAAAGGTACTAACGAAAGTAAAAAGCGCAAAAAAACAGGAAAAAAAAGCCGCTGTAATTTGGTAAGAAAGGTTTCCTTTTTTGTCAATCATGCCTATTAGACCGAAATTTGAGAGCTTAAATATTGTAATTTATGGCTTAGTTTCTTTATATTTCTTTATATGTCTCCGGTTGACAAGTTTCCTTTCCCAAGGGTCAATTTGTTCCACCCCGATTCGAAGTAGGTATATTCAATGTAGCTCCCAGTGACTTGCGCCTCTCTATTCTATCTTTTCCCCTTTGTTCACTTTTAAATTAAATTTAGCCTTAATTCTAAGTAAGTGAGTAAGTAAGCAAGTAAGCACTTATCTTAGCTTTACGTTCTTGTTTGTCCTGTTGATTGGAGGTTCCTGCCCTGTCTTCTCACGATTTAATTAGTCTCGCGCGTTATGAATCTTGAGATTAAACTTAAAACTGTAAAAATTCGTAAAATCTCAGCCACTGGACCGATTTCGATGAAATAAGCACTAAACAATTGCAAATTTTGTACGCTACCGACATACATTTTTAAACCTATACAAACACAAAAAACCACTAAAAAAGGCCGGAGCTCGCTCAAAACACGTCCGTTCGCCATGTAAGACGAACTTCTACCTTCGTTACAAAAAATTAATTGTTATAGTAAAATTTATATCAGTGCCGTAGAGAATAATAGATAATTATTTACATAAAAGTCACATTACTGGCGATGAAATATTAAAGTACGGGGCCCCTTTGGGCCCGAGTACTTTAATTTCCGAGTAAAGTACTGTCATTTTACTGACGAGTTTTGTATTAAATTTTACTCGAAATTCAATCTTCATATAGAACATTTGATTAATGTCAATATGTCAGTGATAACAGGAGCCATTATAGTGACAGGTGCGGTCGGTGAAGTGACAGGTGCGGCCGGTAAAGTGACAGGCTGCAGGAAAAGCAATCTGGTCTGCCTCTGTCATGGAAACTAAACTTTCCTGACATAAAGTAGGCATGAAAATGAACGTTTGATGACGATTTTGGGTAAAATGTGTTATCATTATCTACAAGAGGGATGTCCAACCTCTGTAAATGTAACTAATGGCCGTTTGCACCGACAAATTTAAGCGGCGCTTAGCTTAAGCGTAACTTAAAATCCATGGCAACCATTGTCTCAATAATCGTTCCCATGGATTTTAAGCTACGCTTAAGCAAAGCTCCACTTAAATTTGTCGGTGCAAACGGCTAGAAGTCGTTACAAAAGCTACAAACGTCTAAAATGTCAGATTCCATTTCCATGTCCAACCCCGGTAAATGTAACTAAGTCGTTACAAAGGCTACACCTACAAACGTCTAAAATTGTCAGAATCCAGAAATAAGTCACAATCGGTAAGGGAAAGTCAAAACTGTAAACCACCTTTCACATTCCCACTTCCAGCGATAGTGTTGCCGTTTGAGTTTTACCTCAAAGAAGGGTAACTTTTTCATATCCATTGATTGTTTTCAGAAGTACCTATGTAATATAGATAATCCGTTAACGTGATTCGCTTAAACATCTGCACAGCAGGAACACGAAGATAATTAGTTTCAGATTTTTTGTATAAAATTGCTGTGCCGAAAACAACTTTGGCAGTAACTAACTCTGAGTAGGCATGTGCTTTGATCGTGTTTGTCGATAAACTCAATCTTGTGAAATATGAAAAAAATCTTTCAAAGGAATTAATTTAGTACAAACTGCTGGAAGCTTGGATATTCAGGTACAGGATGTTAAATGTACGAAATATGCCGCGATCAAATTTATTTTTACGGCATCACTTAATAAAGTAAAACTCGTTCTTGTCTCGCTAGGCGGTATGGCACGATTTGTATGAGCGTTAACAATTTAAAAATGAAATTTTTACGATTCCCTCATTACGTAAAAAGTTAAGTGTCCCGTGAAAAATTTGACGCGTCTCCCGTGCGAATATAATGAGCTACTTCTCCGATTGGTTCAAAAAGAATTAGTACTCGAAAAAATCAAATAGCTACAAATCAAAAAAGTCGAGACACAGTAATAACCTACTATGTAAATGCAACAATACAGGGTTGGGGCGGTCGATACGGCCATGCTCAGAGCCAAAGCTTTTAGCTACTACTACTCACTTGTTCTTAGATCATTGCGGCGTGAAGTTCGATTAAAAACTCGCGGCAAAATATTCCGTCACTTTCGCGTTGCGAATTTATCGCGTATGTGCGCGCGAATTTTATTCTATTTTTTAAATGGTTTTTAACCGACTTTTCTATGCAAAATAAGGTAGGACTTCTCATTTTAATAGCCATTATACACTTTTTTATTTTTTATAGGTAAGTGACCTACTCGGCCTTCTCATTTTAACAAACTTCATTCGCGCATAAAGGAATTTTTGATTCGTACATCTTTTCGCGCGGATTACGTAACTACGCTCCCAAAAATTTCATTTGCCGCAATAGGGGGTGGGAATTCCAATTGGCCCTAAATTATGAAACAACTCCAAATATTAGTAGGTATAAAATACGTTAATTAAATGTTTGAAATTTTTGACGTTAGCTTGTAGTTTCGCGTGAGGGTTGCCTGAATACACATCCAAAAGTTAGTTGCGAAACCTATTGTGGATATCATTTAAATCAATTAAAACTTACTTGTTTCCAGTGTATACGTTGTTTAATTGAGACATGTCAAAATTAATTAAATGCTCTACCACTATTGTGTTATTATAGGGGCGGTTAACATGTCATTGGGGCTGTAGGTAATTAATTGATGAGCTGCCATTAAAATGATAGTTTTGGGGAGACCTAACTTCAACTTTTGAACACTCGACAATTTTCCCCCAACTCCACCATTTTTATTTCACAATTTCTGCGATGCGGTCTTTTAGTTTCCGGTAAGGGAAGGCGATAATTTGAAATCAAAATGTTATCCGCGTAACCATAACGGGGGTTATAGAAATGAATGTTCCCGAGAGGATGGTTATATAGCCACGTAGAGAATTTTTTTTAGCATTTAATCTTGTTACCACAAGTAAAAATTGAATTCGACCCAATTACTTATGTTACACAAAGTCCTCAGATCCCTTACGAGTGGCAGATTAAGTTTGAAATTAAATTTAATGGTTTTTAAAATTAATTTTCACAATTAGCATTTATTCTTGCTGAAACTTCAGCGTTTAATGTATGAATAGAAACTACCCTTAACGAAACTTGGCAATCCTCGTCTTTTGTCGAACGTTAGGATTTAACTTAATTGTAATTTAAGGATAAAAAAATCCAGTCGTATGCGCGTTGAATTTACAACTGTCAGTAGGGAGGTTTTGGACCGCCTCGCCGCACCTCTGCGGTATTTCACACCCGCATGAAAGGTTTATTTCCTACGTCCCGCAACGAATTAGCGCAAATACATCTTAATATGACAAATTTAACCCAAATTAGCTTTGAAATGTTGGACAAAAGTGATTTATAATATATAACGACGTAATGAACATTTTTTATTCCGTAAATGGATTCCATTTCGTTGAATATATTAACGTGAACATAAGAAACGCATTGTAGGGGAGCATCCGAAGAATCGATGTTTAAATTTGTTACCTAGGGTAGATCATTTATCACTATTAGTATGTGTCGGTAATAGGAATTATTCGTATAGGCTCTGCAGGCGATATTTTTGGTTTTATAGCACATAGCTACCTATACCTTTGCGGAATGAATGTACAAATTGATTTTGTCTAGTGATGTATGGAGGTTGTTCCTATTCAGCATACCCAATCAATATTTCCGTTTCAATGAAAGACTTTTTAATGCGACAATTTACAAAATTATAAATTATCTGTTACGTGTCACCCTTCATCAATGTGATGGTTTTTCATTACGACCCTAAACATCAGCGTCCATTTATTGAAAATGGTATATAAGGACACATGCAGCATGTGCAACATATCTTTTGCAGTTGAGCATTCCGTTGCAAATGAAACCATTTCAAAGTTTCTCATCCAATCGAAGTACGCCACCACTTCGAAAAATATAAAAATAAAAACTGCTTCAATCTGCTTTTCTATCTCAATTACGTTTCATTATTGTCAAGTTTGGGGCGTGCCATACGAGCATGTTTAAATTTATTTTGATATTAATTTCGTATGCTGTACCTAACACCAAAACTCATGAGTTCGACCCAAGCATGACCGTAAACTGGTGATAGAAACGGAGCTACCAAAATACAAGAATGCGCCGTTTTTAAATAGGTCTACGATTAGCATAAAGTAAACCCAGTACGTTACCGACAGTTCGGAAATGGTTAAAACTGATATCTAGTGTAAGCGTTTACATGCTATTTATATTACAGATTTACTTTCCTTACCTATGTCAATTATGTTAATATGCAGGAAATGCTGGATAGGTCAACCTTGCCAACAAAGTGCTTAATTTACTACTTTTGCAATTTACTTCCTGCTAGTAAAGTAGTATACAAATTTTCTTATTATTCTGCATTTCCTGGTTATTCTTGGAGATTATATTTTCGTAATTCATCGCATGGTGGGGAACGTAGTATTTTGCAGGTGCCTCCCCTGCATTTCCTCGTACCATATGTCTTAGCTCTTCATACTCTCGCAGGAAAATCTTGAATCTGGATTCCGTCTGTAGAAGGCGTGCGGTTGCATTTTCCATTTCCTCAGCTTCTCCTTTCAGCGGCACGTTTACGGTATAGGTGTTGTCTATATTCCGTGGTGTGGTTTCTTGATACCTCTCCTTGCAATGGTCATCTTCCTGCGATAGGGCTGCGTCTTGGGTTTGGAATTCTTCAATTTTCCAGAATTTTGTCAGCGAGGACATGGGGCTTTGAATGGGCACTACTTCATCCCTGGCGACCTGCTTGCCCTGAACCCATCCAACTCACTTCTGGTTTCTTCTTTGGCTCGTAGGTATACAAACGTACTGTTAAAACGCAGCAAGACATTTAGTCGCGTTTAATTTATAAATCGTCGTTATTATCGCCTACGTCGAAGCCAATCACCGCCTTCGTCGTTTTGATCCAAGGATGCTATATACTATTATATAATATATATACAGGGTGGTGACTTGCGTAACGCATCATAGGGAATGTAAAATTCAAAACATGCGATTATTGGCTCCCCAAATTATTTTAGAGTAAAAATGTATTAAGCTTTTTTGTAGAAAAAAATATTTAAGTCAATCAGCCGTAGGGAATGCAATCCCGCAGCAAAATCTCAATCCCGGTTTTATGCGGGATTGTTAGTTGTTAATCCCGTCGGATCCCGGTATTGGCAAATAAGCAATTCTGTATTAAAATAAATCGCTAATTATCACAATATTTAACAAAAAAGTACCTTCGACCTAACTTAGAACTCAAAAAAACGTTACCTGTAAAGCACAAAAAGTCTTCTAAAGTGCCTCAAAAGTCATAGTACATTTTTAACGAAAAAAAAAACAATTATTTAAAAAATAATTCGCCGTTATCAGTTTCATTAACAAAGTAAACAGAGTCGTCCCCTTGGTCGACAAATTCCTCAGTCCCGCAAATCCCGCGGGATCCCGCTCCGTTTATGTGCGGGATTAATCTCGCAAAAATGCTGCGGGATCCCGGTATTTCGGGATTCCGCAATCCCGGTATTGCATTCCCTAGTTTCTAGTCTATAACTTTTGATTGAGAAGTCTGATCGAAAAAATATGAATTGTTTTGGATTCGACGCACCAAAATTAATAAGAAAAAGTGTTTTCCCGAGAAATTTTGGTGCAGTCGATTTTTGGTAAAGAAGGAAGATTATACACTGCCTTTTTTGAGGCCCTAAAAAAAATTGTCTCAGATCAACCCGGAAAAAAATTTTTCTTATAGAATGTGGGTGGCCTGTAGAATCCATAATTTCAAACAGTTCCAAGATTGGGCTACTAGTTCAAAAGTTACAGCCCTTTGAATTTTCTTTCGAAATTGGTTTCTAGTAGGGAATGCAATCCCGCAGCAAAATCTCAATCTCGGTATTTGCGGGATTGTTAGATGTTAATCCCGCGGAATCCCGGTATTTGCGGGATCCCGCAAAACTTTAAATAAATTGGCAAATAAGCAATTCTGTGCGGTTAACTTCTGTATTAAAATAAATCGCTAATTATCACAATATTTAACAAAAAAGTACCTTCGGCCTAACTTAGAACTCAAAAAAACCTTACCTGTAAAGCACAAAAAGTCTTCTAAAGTGCCTCAAAAATCATAGTACATTTTTAACGAAAAAAGTTTAACAATTATTTAAAAAATAATTCGCCGTTATCAGTTTCATTAACAAAGTAAACAGAGTCGTCCCCTTGGTCGACAAATTCCTCAGTCCCGCAAATCCCGCGGAATCCCGCTCCATTTATGTGCGGGATTAATCTCGCAAAAATGCTGCGGGATCCCGCGATCCCGGTATTGCATTCCCTAATCAGCCGTATTAGTTTTCAATTTTTTGCATAATAAAGACGGAAAATTGGAAAAATAAAACCCCCATCTTTTTCAATAATCTGTGATGCCATGGAATTTTATAAAACAAAAACTACGCCAATATCCGTCATGCCATGGAATGTCTGCTATAAAACAAATCAAATTCTATCAAAAAGTATTATATTTAGAACAGTGAATTCAACATAAAGAAAGACCAAACGGTTTCCTAATATAACAATTTACAATAAATGTTCGAATAAGTCCTGACGATAAAGCACCTACTGATCGAATGCCCTCACTACCAGAACACAAGAACAGCAACGCATCTGCCGGACGCACTGGAAGTGGCACTGAATCCGGAGAAGACTGACGGAAGAACAGTAATTGCTTTTCTGGACGGAATACAAATGACCAAACAAATATAGTGTACTTACCTAACATAACTGTATTCTGTAATTTTCACTGTACTATAGTAATCAAATGTAGGTATATTAACTAAATGTAAATGGGTGCCAATAACTCCGGCAATAAATTAAAAAAAAAATGTTCGAATAAGTCACCATTAACTGCAAGACAGTAACCAAGTAGATCATAAAATCAATTTCGAACGTGTCGTGTAGATGTTTTCCATGGTATTTCGAATCCCATCCCTTTGTTTCTTTCTGGTTACGCATTTCAGTGAACATTCTTCCGTCGTACTGGTTACATGCAAATTATTTTTCTTCGGTACGCCATTGCTTTTCAACTGAATTTTTGATGTATGCGGCTGTGCTCTATTGAAGCGCTTTAAACAGAATTGTATTTGCACATAATCAGCCCGGGGGCTGTATCTTTCTTCAGTTCGTCAACCCTCACAGTTCCTTTATCTTTCCTCAACCTTTTCTTATAACTTTCTCATCGTTTTCTCTTTTGAATCACATTTTACGTCGTATCTGCCGGGATATTTCTTTCTACCTATGCAGCATGTGAATGAATGACTCGCCATCTTATTAGAATTGATATTGGCGAACCCCCGCCATAGATGAATTTCTACATTACCGGCATGGAAAATTCTACTTCATTCTACCTACATTAACCTGGTGATTCTACTTTTTTTTTTACCAACATTACTACCTACTCGAAGTTTGTACCTAGAGATTTCGATATTATTTCTATATTAACGAAACCTTTGAAGATTATCGTTCGTGTAAATTGCTCCGATATATCTGATTTTACTTACGCTGCTTGTGTCGGTGCCGAAAAACACTTATCGAGACCCAATTTTAACTACGTTAAGTACTTTCTTATTACTACGAAGATTCATTTCTATTAGTTTGATTACATTGTATCCTTCAGATTAGCTGTGTTATGAGATATTAGCTACTGTTGCTTTGTAAATGAGTTTTTGAATTTGCCGAGACTTAGTCCGAAACATATATCTACAATTTTTAGCTGCGTTATTTGTTTTACTCTGATTTACGTTCTGATTTCTTTTAATATGAAGAATTTGTGTGGACGATAAATGGAAGAAGCTAAAATAACGAGGCAGCCGAAGAACAAAAGATTTTGAAGAGTATCAAATAGAAGCAAACTAAACAATCCTCAGAACAGCTCAAAGAAACGGAAAAAAAAAGATTAGAATTAGAAAAATTCCAGTAAGGTGAAGAATCTGATGCATCCAAAGAATTCGAAGGGAAAATCGAAATAAACTAAAGAATTTCCAGACTAAAGCAGCCTAAGGATCCGAAGACAAGGAAAATTCAAAGAATAGAAGAATCTGCAGAATATGAAATCTGAAGAATTTAAAGAAATTCCGAGGAATCCGAATGGTCTTAATGCGTCTTGCATTTGTGGTATGGAGACGCGTATATGCTTAAAGTGAAAGTAAAATAAAAAGCGTTTGAGTTATTGCGGGAAATTTTTTACGTATCTCATACGTTCTTTTTATTGGGTGATAATAATAAACATCAACGAAAATGTAAATTTTTCACTCGAGGCCATTCTTCTGCTAATAAAAATTACTTATTGAAGATTTCATACATACATACATACAAATACGAACGGACCTCGCACATTCATTACGCAAAGGTGCCAAACAGCCAATTCGTCGCTCGAGTTTACAGCTTTTATGTTTTTCCTACGCACTGCAGATGTAAAATTTATGTTCATGTAACGCCATCCATCATTGCCCTCTGACTGCGAGAAAAGCTTTTAAAGTATGCAGAATTACGATTCTCCAATTTGAGTGGCAGTGTGGTCGCGGTTAATTGAAAGGCAGAAATGATCGTTTGTTTTTCTTCAGATGTCAATAGATTGGCGCGATTATTACGGTCCAGATCTCGATGTGTCGTATAAGAACCTGTTTTGTGTTATTATTATACCAGACGAATGTTAATTGTCTTAATGGCCAGTTACGATGATACGATAAAATTTAATGAGTTACATGCTATCGTGTATTAGATTTTTATACTTTGTGTGTAGAAGGGATTAGGGATTGGTATTCCGTGTTCATCACGCGATTCGGCTCACAACGTTAGTTTCCCCCATCTCAAGATATCATAATTAAGACAAACATCTATCTTAGCAGATATGGGTTGAAGGTAGTTTATAATCCCTTTGGTTTGTTGCCCTTATCAAATCCTTAAATCGATTAAAACAGGAATGGAATTTATTGAAAGAGGACGAGAAGAAGGGGGGTGACAAATAATAGGTCGTACTCTTGCATATTACACCGGACGACTACGTGGTTTAAGGGCTGCGTGTGACAGATTTGTAATTAAAATCCAGCGTTCGCGACTAATCACGAACGCCCCAGATTCGCCCCTTTAAAGTCCGACGAACAAACAACTTTCGACGATTGTTTTCATATAAACATAATCAAATTTAATTAAATATTTTCTTAAAATTTAAATTAAAATTCCTTTAATTTTATTTAGTCAAATAATTAAAGGTGTTGGAGGCAATTTAAATCTCTAATAGACTTTTGTTATGCAGTTTCGGAAAACGTTTCCTTGTTTATACACTCCCAACCATATGGCCGTATTCTCACCAAACAAAAAATTAATGGAACGGAAACTTTAATGAATTTAGAACTTTTGCTGGAAATGCACGCTTTACAAAGATTTAATTAATTTAAGTTTGATTAATCCACTATGTCGTTGTACTTTTTTCTGTGATACAATCTTTTTGCAGTCTCGATGATTGAGAATAAAACGCCCGGCGCCCTAAAATCGAAGGATAATAATAAGCTATTAATGTATCAAGGGAATTAAGATGCGGTGAATACCCGCGAGAAACATGTAATTCTCGAGGCCGTAGGCCGAGAGAATTAGTTTCTCAAGGGAATTTGCCGCAATTTAATTCACGTGATGCATTCATAGTTTTATTTCATACTGGTTTTAAATATTGAAACGAATAGGAAAAGAATAAAATGATAAAATGATGAATAAAATTTTCGAATAGTGGGTGTTGCATCGTTGTCTTGGTGATGTATTTGTTTGACGTTAAAATAAATACGTTAATTGAGTTTACCTATTCTTCGAATTTCCGAGTTTACGATTTGGAAGATCCCATGGAATTTGAGGAAAACTTTTCTGAGGATGTTCTCAGTGAAATTGCGCAGGCTGAAGAGTGTTTGGTTCCCATAAAATCTAAAAAGGCATATAAGAAGGAATTTGACCGGTTTTGCACGTGGCGACGAGAAAAAAATGTAACAGGAGCTTCTGAAAAAGCTCTTCTTGCCTATTTTTCGGAACGATCCAAGATATGTAAACCATCCTGCCTGTGGACGTATTATTCTATGGTGAGAGCGATGCTGCGTTTGCATGAAAAGATTGACATTTCTAAGTATGGTATCTTGATTTCGTTTTTAAAAGCGAAAAATGTAGGATATAAACCAAAGAAGTCACAGGTGTTGAGTCGAGAACAAGTAATCGAATTCCTCCAGCGCGCCCCCGATGAAAAATATTTATTCGTGAAGGTGAGTGCAATCAAAAATATTTCCACGTTTTTTGGTTGATTTAACCGTTTTTAGGTGGTAACTGTATTGGGAATAGCTGGTTGTTGTCGGACATGCGAGCTAGTAAATTTAATGGTTGGTGATGTTGAGGATAGAGGAACTGTTTTCGTCGTAAATTTGGTGGATACAAAAACTCACAAAGATCGTTATTTTACTGTTATTGATGAGACTGCGGTGGATTGTCTTGGTATTCTTAGAGCTTACATCAAATTGCGCCCTCCCAACGTTCCACACAACAGATTCTTTTTGAATTATCGCAATGAAAGGTGCACTACGCAACCAGTGGGGAAGAACTCATTTTCAAAATTACCCTGTGAAATTGCCAAATTTTTGAAGTTGTCGAATCCCTCTGGTTACACGGGGCATTGCTATAGAAGAACTTCTGCTACTTCGTTAATTGAAGGAGGGGGCGATTTGTGCAGTCTTCAAATGCATGGGGATTGGAAGTCTTCAAAGGTTGCTCAAAGTTACGTTGATCAATCGATGCCGCGAAAAATGGATGTTCAAAAGAGGATTTTTTCAACAGTTACAGAAAAAGCTTCCACTTCGGTTACGACTGATATAGGTTGTATGGTAACTGGTAGCAGCCAACATCTTTCTTCTGTTTTCGCGAACTGCACGTTTAATCATTGCAAATTTGATATGGGTGGAAATTGCAACGATCTTAATGCTAGTGTCGATGCAACGAAGTGTGATAACATTGAAAATTAACGTGATCTAGTTAAGATTATGTCAACCCCGCCATGAGGGAATTAAGTAGCCTCGAATTCCCGTTGCCAATGACAGCGGGGATTCAGACGTTGTTTATTTTGTTTAAAACAAAAATGTTATGTAGTAGTTAAGATACCAGTATGAAATAAAATAAAAAATCCCCCTCTGAATAAACCAGGAGCCGATTAAATGTAAATAGCCTTGTCCCACTTTGTCACTGTTTTAATTTGACTAAGGCAATCATTTTGTCAAAACTTAAATTATTATGCCGAGCGTATAGACGACGTCGGTGACATTTTCTCTTCAAAAAATGAGGAGATTACAGTAGAATTAATTACTCCTTGATTTTCTTGTTCTGTTTAACGTTGATCGACCCACGTTTTTACGTTAG
Organism: Photinus pyralis; assembly: GCF_008802855.1. Lineage (NCBI taxonomy): Eukaryota > Metazoa > Arthropoda > Insecta > Coleoptera > Lampyridae > Photinus > Photinus pyralis. The sequence continues at coordinate 29,494,166 of NW_022170819.1, read as the reverse complement.
TGTTTGTTGGTGGTCGTTAAACCATGTGGCGATATTAATAATTTGTTTGGTAATTTGTGTATGTATGTTAGAGGTTTGTATATTTTAATTTCGAGTTCAATTCAAATATTTTGTAATTCATTTTAATGGAAGGCAAACTGCAATTTTTTTTGGTAAATAAAATTATTAAACTTTGTAACCGAGACATTGTATAGCTATACTCGACAAGCTTTCACCGAGTGAAAGAATGCGTTAATTGTTAAAGGAATGAGGATTCGCACTTAAATGCCGGAATTTTTGTTTTACTATCCTTAACATCTCGTAGCTCTTTTATTGTAGTAACTTTTCAAGCAATGCTAGATTCAAGTTGAAATTAGTGTGCGGTGTACTTGTGTACTTTTTGTGTTCTAATTTATATAATTATCAAACAATTTTGTGCCATTATCACTTTCGTCCTTTCGTCTACTGAATACTGTATGGATACTTTAAACTACACTGCACGCCATTCTTAATTAGTCAGTTGTTAGGGTTATCCATCCTATTTATAAACGAACACGGTTTTTAAAAATTGCTTTTTTCTATCATCTTTGCGTACGAAATTGTACAGGGTGTCCTATTAATAATGGTCACAGGCCATATCTATGGAACCTATAATTGCACAGCTTCGGAAAAAGACCAGGAAAATGATGCATGAAGTCTTTCAAAGAGGGAAGTACAATGACGAATACTGTAGTAACAGTAATGTTTCTAATGAGATGTATTAATTTTTATGAACCGTGTATTTTTTGTGAAATCATTACCAGTTAGATTCGCATTATAATATTAACCACATTTTATACATGCACACAAAGCACACTCCCTGTAAATGTAATCTTCGCTCCGTATTTTAACTAGCGATATACGGCACACAAAAAAGGCCTACTGGAAGCCGATCTCTCTCATTACAGTCTTTTTCAGAACCGAACGTCACATTAGATTCAATGCGTCGAGCTTTGAGTTTTTGAGTTGAATATGCGAACACTAGAACTACTTTATTTTGATTTTTATCGTTTTTGAGTTTGTGTTTCGTTTTATCTTTTATCTGAAATAATTTTTTTATAATTTCAATTGTTTATAATTTTTAACGGCCTACTGATTGCTGAGAGGCTTTGCAAATCAAAAAAATACTGAATTATTAGAAATTGTTGAATTACAAAAAATAGGCAAGAGATACATACCGACATGCTTATATCGTTAGAAAGGTAGTAAAATCATACATTTCATGCAATAAAAAAAACTTGGTAGTTCCATTTAAAAAAATCAAGTTACCTTTGAAATTTTGAAAATTGACGGAGTGATTTCTTTTAATACAAAAGAAGTTTAACTTTACATTTCATGATTAGTAATGCTGCCGAGTCACGGCATTCTCAGTTTAATGATAACTGCGATATTCAATTTTTACTGGACATCTACTTTTTGAAAAAGCGACGAATTGCGGCTAAACGACTCATTTTAGGTATCATGTGTAATATATAAAGTCACACTAAAATTTACCAAGGAATTCAATATGTGTAATAATATACAGAAGGTTCCATTAAAAAAAATGCAACTTTGATATAAATCACCCTGTATAACAATTACAATTTCGGTGAAAATATTTTTAGGTTGTAGCCTTAAGGATCCCCCAACATGTCCCGACAATGAATTTTAAATGTGTGCATTAATAAACCCACAATCTTCCACCCACACACTAATGGCCCATCCTGTATAGTTATTTATTTAGGTATTTATTTTTATATGGTCTTTATTTTTGAGTGAGCGGGGTTTCAGCCAAGGCTGCTCTACCAACCCAACCCACTATTTTCATGTAAGTTTGTGTTTTCCAATTATCGCATTGTTCTCTTTTTTATTAATGAATTATTTTGACTCGAATCAATGATATTAAAAAATCCTGTCCTTGATTTGTTTAAAATTCGATTGTTATAAATTCATGCCCGACTACTAAAAAGAAAATCCGAAAAAAATAGTGTCAATTAAATAAAATGGGAATAAGGCAGAAACTGTTACAGATAGCTATAGGAACACGTATTGTCAAAATATGCAAAATGGTCATTCCATTTAAAAAAACTGAGTTTTTAGTCTTTGAAGTTTCATAAATTTGGACCTCCATAGGCGCAACTTAGCTTTTTTTAAGTACACTAAAAAGAAAGGACTTTTCATTCTCTATGCACTGATAGAAATGGGTTGCCATGACTCCAACCGTTTTCAAGTAATCAATTATCAAGGTACCATCTGCATCCGCCATTTTTTTCTTAAAGTCAAATTAACTTAAAAACCATAAATGGTAGATATAGACATGTGGGTATCGAATGAACTGAAATTTCACGTAGAATCCAAAAATGCAATAAAAAATAGGGGTTGACATTTAAAATAACGAAGTTACTAGCTACATCCGGTATTTCAGGAAGTGCAGTCATTTTGAAAATATTTTATATCGATCGATTCGACCTTCAGAGTAACTCCAAAGTACACTTTTTTAAAAACCCACCTCTTTTACTTCCCCAGAAACGTTTAACAAAAGCTCCCAAAAAATTTGATCATTAGAGCGCATGATGAAAGGTACGCTGTAGTGCAAAGACTATGCTAAAAATCGTAATTTTTTCAGTTGCCCCCCCCCCCCCCACGGCGGTGATGACGCAGTTGATCGCATAATCAGATGTATCGTGTGGCACAGATGCAGGGTATCAAAATGCGTTATGGGGAGTTACGTTCACATGGCCTCTCCTAAATATTATTAAGGCTAACCAACGACCAACGACACTATCACATCTCTAAGGGGGTGGCCAAGTTAACGGACCCCCATTCTGTAGTTTGACCGTGGCTCATAACTATGTCAAAGTTGGTTTTAGGAAAAATTGTTTTATGTAAATAAAAGTAAAGAGCAACAAAATCCCTACATAAGTGTATATAATACCTTTTATTTGTTGGAGCAGTGGTTTAGGCGCAATGTGTGAATTTATAGAGTAACTGTAGAATTCTATTGCAAAATAAGCTCCAAAACACCTAAGAAACTTTATAAATTTCCTGTAATTGAACACATTCTCTTACTGTTAAAAAAATTCGCTGCAGAAATCTCCCTATATCGTACAAATTATTAATTTAATTAAATTTAATGTACGACAGAAGTAGGTACATTATTTATTATTACCGTATGCCCCGACCACACACGGCTGTAAACGGAATTATTCGTCAATATCTTCGACTTCTTCCAAATCGAGAGTAACATCAGGCTCTGTAGAATTTGAACAATTAACGTCTCTACATTTTGCGCACGCAGTATTGCAATATAAGCCCATCTTGCGGCAAGAACGTCCCATTGTATGACAACCAGTTTTACATTTATATCTTAGAAGTTCTGACAATTCTTGTGGAGCAGGGGGAATGTCTCTCTTTATGGGGAGCATTTTTCCCTTTATCAAATCCCAATCCAATTATAAAGGATCCTGCTTACTTCCTGTCTATTCTTGGCCTTGGTGATATATTCGGGTGCTGTGGAATTTAGCAGCAGCTGATGTTGGAGGCATCGTCTAAACCTGTAAGACCGTCTTGTTGGGAAAAAGCAAAATTTGACCACGGACTCTCGTTACAAAATCTGTGAAAAAAATAAACGTAACGTTAACATCAAGAAACCTACTTTACGATGCACAAATAATAAAATTTTTATACAACAGCAATGCAATCTAATTAATTAAAAATGTAAGCAATAAAGTAGCTATAAATTGTAGATATATGTCTCGGCAAATCATTTACAAAGCAACGGTAGCTAATATCTATATAACACAGCTAATAATCTAATGAAGTAGAATTTTCCATGCCGGTAATGTAGAAATTCATTTATAGCGTGGCGTTGCCCAATATCAATTCTAATAAAATGGCGGGTCTAGGTACAAATGCTATTCCATATATCCTAAACATTCCTAGAAAGCTTGCATCGCTTTGCTCTGCCGCTTAACCATTTTCTAATGCATTTTTACTTGGAATTATGCGATTTTTACGCCGTTTAATTTTACAGCATCATTAATATTGGTGGCTTGGTGTTGCATATGTTTTCTCATGCGTTGCACAAGAAGAATGTTGTAGAAGGGCGCTCACTATAACATGTATCAGAAGTACCTCATAGGATAGATTTGCATGAGCCCATTAAGAAAATTTATTTGATATGTTTAGCACCCCAAAATTAACGATGGAAATGAAAGGACGCCAACCATAAAAACTTTTCAAAACAGAAAGTATCACATATACCATTTTATGAGCTTAGTTAGTGTTAATGACCCAAAAGGCGTATCCTTTATTCGAGTAACACATGGATCTTGTCACATTCTATCACATGTCTGGCATTTTATACTAGGTCCGCAATAGGTATTGCTTGCTATGCCAATTGAGCACATTTTCCATTCAATGTATCTAAGAAAATCAATTAAATGAAACGCTTGCAAAACTTCGTCCCAAATTAATGAATTGGTTAACACAACATTCCTTATCCAAGTAAAAAAAAGCTGTTTATAAACGCATCGCTATACTGAAAAGATCTCCTCTCTTCTAGCTTAATCCAATTTATCTTCCCCTTGTAGATTTACCACTAATCAAGTTCAAAGCCGACAGATTCGGTTTTCCTTAATTTCCCCGAACAATTTCGCGTATAATAGAAATAAAAATAATGCACCTATCTTAATAAAATAAGTAAACTGGAAACTGGGAAAGTCACAATAAATTAGAAATTTTATGTGAAAGGCGAAAAGCTGAGGAAAAGCTTTCTGCACATACGTACATATACTTTATCTAAGGTTATTTTTCCGAGGAACTGAAGTATAAAGAAGACATATTACCATTACATTTCAATCTAACCCCTACAAATCTGCGTAAAATAGTGGAAAAGAATCAACCCGTTATATAGGAATTAGAAGGGAAAAATCCGTTACGCTTTTACTACCGGAATTTAGATAAGAATCGCAAAATCCCCTTGTAATTGCAACAAAAAATTAATATAGGCACGAACGTCATTTGCGCTATCTGACAAAATGTCGTTTCATATGTATAAATTTCGAGAAAATGATCGCTGGAAAATGTGTCTGCGGTTTCTGCTATTTGTTGCTTCTTATTGTATGGTAGAACCAATGTTTTATAAGCTTTCGTAACCTTTTTTTTTATCGAGTTTTCTGGGTTTTATGTGTTACGATTTTTCAGTATCCAGCATTATTTCCGTTCTCTCCACCCAAACGCTTTTCTGGATGTATGATTAGAATCGAGTTGCAGATTTTAAAAGCAAATTCTTGTAACTCGTCTAAGGGTGTATCAACTCTGGAGCATTTTTTTTTCTCTTTAGCGTTTAAGATGAAACTTTAGTTTTATTAACGAAGAGATTTAATACAGATTTTCAATAATGTGTTTGTTGTGTGAGAGGCGAGAATATGATTATGGCGAATAAACTTTTTGAAATCTTAATTCACTCTTTTGAAGGCGCAAATAAGATCTTTTAGTTTTATTGTTAACTTCTTTAGTTATACACATATTGCGTTTGTGTTTTGTGGACGCTTCGGTAATTAAAAGTATTTTTCCTTGATAATAATCGATAAACCTGGCGTGGTCCAAGCGTTGAGTAGTTTTCTCGTTGGCGCCTAGCAGCCACTTTAATGATTTACGTTGTCCTTAGGCTTTTTGATGCCACTTCTCTTTTCATAGACTGTTAGACACTTTTAGGTGTAAACGAAACTCATCGCTCAATTCAAAGTCGAAAAGGCAAGTGAAGAAACGATTATTGAACCATTATTGTTCGAATTGAAACTTACACAGGGAGTATGCTAAAAGAACAGTGGGAGCGGATATGCAATAAGTGGTTTTTGCTACATGCTTCTATAACACTTGTGAATTATGTATTATTACGCAAACGGATCTCATGTAAAGGGAACAATTTTTAAGAGAAAAATAAAGATTTTGACAAAAAGCTCCGATAAAGCAGTGGCAAGAAAATTATATCAAATCTACACTTGATGTGATTTCATCTTTTTCCCAACGAAATTGATACATATATAACGATTTCAGCATGCTTACAAAATGAAAGAACGTTAATAAAACCAACCTTTTCCAATAGGAACATCTCAAAAGTTGCATCAATGGCATGCACCCACAAATTTATAACAGTAGGTTTGTTTTGATGCCATGCAGACGTCAATATGAGCTTCTTAAGTGCTGATTTTTGTTTACGTCGAGAAAGATTCTTCAATAAATAGTTATTTACATAAAAAAGTCAGGAAAATGACATTATTGGCGTGGAAATAGAGGTAGTTAACAGATGGTTTCAATTGGATGCATGCTTAAAGCCGACGACTTAAACTAGCTTCTCCACAACGGCTCTTTGGATTGGAATTTTTGATCATTGATCGGAAATACAAGCTGGCTCCAGATGCTAATTCTGGTGGTCAGTAATATTATGGTGGCGAAATGAGCAGTGGCATAAGCTCAATTTAAATGGGTGGTTTTTGAAACTTGGTTTAACGTTTAGCAAATCCCTTAGGTAAACCTTTTACACTGATTGCCTTGCTTTATCGGCATGGATTTACTAACAGTTTTCTTTTTCGTAATTTCGTTTTATACATGAAATTTACTCTTTTTTGCTGGATAGCACTCCGTCGACACGCGGTTTTTTTAGGAATTTGCTGAATAGCGCGTTTATTTACAATGACAGACTTTTTTTGCTAATGAAAAACGACACGACTACGAAATTTTCCGACTCCCACACTGTAGTGCGTAAATATCCCTTGGCTTAATTTTATACTACTTTAATCCTTGGTGAGCTTTTTGGCAGTAATCATCGATCGCGATTTATGCACGTAAATTACGCTGAGTGTCGTGAAAATTCTCCAAGATTAGAAATTGAACTTTCAGTCTTCAATTTGGTAGAAGTGACGGTCTACCGCCTTACATTCCATCCCAAATCCACTGGATCTCACACGAGATTGAACAGATTTGTTCTATATTTTTGGAACGGTAATCAAAGGGGTTGTTTCAAAATTCTTTTAAGGATCTTCGAAGATATCAAGAACGTTCTTTTAATTATACAAGAATGTCGTTGTCGCATTTGATGAAGTTTTGGAAGAATTAAGAAATATAAACCAGCAAAAGGGTTGTTGAGTTCGGCAGTAATTTTCGGTGGCTGTTCACATCGGTCAGTACACAAATTTAACAATTTACAAACGCAACTAGCGCTAACATCTACTAGTTTGGAAAGTTCGTTATCCAGTTTGATTTGATTTTTTAAAATTGGTCGATTTCTTTTTCGAGAAAATTAGAAAAATCTTTATTTAATTAATTTAATCGACCTCAGTGGCGTAACTACAATGCCTCCAAGGTACGCAATGAGGACGGGACCCGACTTATAAGGGGCCCTGAAAAAAATTGAAAATTTCCTTCAATGGTATGCTTCTATTAATTATTTACATATTTTCCGTTCCTAAAGGAAGCGATAAAACGTAAAAAAAGCGTAAAAAGTGTTTTATTTACGAAGGGCCATGCACCTGCTTTTTTACAGTTTACAAGTGCAGTCCGAAGAAAACATATAGGTGAAAAATCTGGAGCAATATCTGCAATAAACAGAAATTAACAATCCGAGGAAGTAGGTAACTCTTGATTTTGAATAATTTACATCTGACTTTAATCTAATACAAAATTTGATATGTTCAAAAGTAGCCAACTCACAACTCCACTCCTTTCTCATTTGTCAAAAATAACATTCCGAAGTCGCTTACATAGCTTTTTTAATTAGCGAAACCTTCTCCAATCCAGAAGGTATCTAGAGGTCCTGGATACGGTAACCTTAGACTGAAGTTGTATTTCGAGATGAATGTCGCTAAGTAATTTTAACACTCCAGCATTTACCTCTGCACGGACGAAACAGTTTAAGACATTTAAAAACGGTAGATTCTTGCACAAAGAATTGTAGTCGCTAATCAAACTAAACGAGTTTAAACATCGAAGGAACTGGCCAATATTAAACAAATCAAAATGAGGATAACAACAAATTAAAATATAACAAACAAATTCAAGGGTTACCTACCCCTAGTTACAAATAGCCGAAGTCAATACAATAAAACGAAGAGTTTTTTTTGCTTGAAAATTAAAGTGACGCTAAATTTCACAATGGATTTGTGAAAAAATGAATTACAAAATGCAAAATCAGCAAAGGTAAATCAAGACACTATTTTATATATCATACAGAGTAACATCGCTTAAAAAATGCTGATATAAGGAACGGGCCCCCAAGTATTTTGAAGACGAGCCTCTAAAATGAAGTTATGTCACTGATTGACCTATCTTCATTTGTTCACATAGAAAACAAAAACAAACGAAAATATCACTTATTTGTTGCTATGGGAAAGAAAGAATTTAATTTGCTGTCGGTTACCTTTGTAACAATCTTCGGATAATAAAAATTAAGATATTGATTCAGATTTTCTTTCCAAAATTACACACTAGCCGAAACAAAAAAAAACCAATCGACCGATTTAAAAAATCAAACGTCAAAACAAAGGACTTCGAACGACCTTTCAAACAAGTTAAGGGTGAAAGGGGGTGAAGTAGTTTTTGGTTAAAAAGTTGTCCCCCTTGACGTGTCTCGGAGTTTTTTCCTTTAATCATTGGTTGTTGATAATTCCGTGGTGGGAAGATTTCAAATGAACACCTTGTATACCTAAGAACATGTGTATACCAATTTTCAAAGCGATTGTTTTTAAACAAAGTTATCGTGCATACCGACAGATTGACAGCCAGACAGACAGCAATACAAAATTATAAACGGTCTGGAGGATCGTTAATAATTCCTTTTCCGATATAGAACATTTAAGGTTGTTTGCATTGCTCGTTTTCCATTTGTTTATAATTTGCCATGTGCGACGTTGTCAAATTGGTATGAAAATGGTGCAACGTATGTTAAGTTTAAGTAATAATTAACTTTAAGTTTTTAGTAAAGCAGTTTTCCATTCATCATTTCATTGCACATATTGTCCCATGGTGCTTATCGTAACTTAAATCAATTTTGAACTTTTTCTCTTGCCCCCTGTTACATGAAAGCTTTATATTTATTACAATTACCATTTTCCCACCCGGTACCTCTTGTTGCCTACGATGTAAGACAAATAGTACGAACAGTACAAAGCTTCTTAAAAATAAAAATAATTACCTACATTTTAACTTTTTGGTTGTCTATTTAGTAATGGGGGATGGATTTGATGACGGTTGAGTAGCTAATTAAATTTAGTTCTACACTAATGCACGGATGTAAAGTTTCGAATAATTGTATCCATAACATGTACTTAAATGGTTAATTAATTAAAACTAATATTTGACAGTTAATAAATAGACGTTTACCAACAACCTCATAACAGAATATTAACCCTCGGGGCGTACGTATATAGAGTAAAAGGTATAGGAGAGTAATATGGAAATTGTAGGTTTATGATAAAGGGTCAAGCAATCTGAAAACTCATTAGTTAGAAACTCATATCAATAATTCTTATCCGTTTATAACCCACGCGCTGACCGTAGTCCCTTACCAACATTTCTGGCTTACGACGTTAAACCGTAGATAAAACAAAAGTAATTTTATTAGAATGTACGCCAGATTTGGTTACACGATTTTAACTTGATTTATTAAGCCTGTCGATTCTAGACGTTGGTTTTCTGAAAGCTTAAGGGATAATTTCATTACGTTACGTATCGCAATTTGGTAGCACGTCGTAAACCAAAATAGCTTATTTGCACATACGTGCGTAATGGCGTAATAATGGTTGCGTGGCTGGCGTGAAATTAACCTTTATTATTAATTCGAATGGCGATTATACCTAGAACGATTTATTGATCGGTACCAATTCTCGAGAGTATCGCAAAAGATGGAGTGCGAATTGGATCTTGTCATATCGGAATTGACCACCAGATCTCCTAACATGATTGTGATTACTAACCACCAAATGTTTAATAATAGGAATTCCCAATGGTGCTTCTCCATTGATATTCAAACACGACAAACGCGCTCTCTTTTATATTGAAATATACCCTAATATAATTAATATTCTAATTGAAAGATTATTGTTTTTACCTCCTACCAAATGCACATAATAAACGGATTTGCGTTAACTTAAAACATTTGCAAGTAGTAATTTAATCAAACTTTGTGAATTTCATTAAATGCTATCCCTTAACTTTACACATGCATTCCCCTTCAATCTTTCTCAGATCTCGTCTGTTCCTTTGTCAAATGGCGTAGTTTTTCATATGATTTTCATGGCAAAGAATTCTCACCAATTATTGAAGACCATTCATGATTACATACAGTGCGTTCGAGATAAAGGGTGTCACCTCAATATCTCTTTTTTGGCGACAACTTCATCGCATGCGATTCACTGTAACTCATTTAATTAGCTACTGTTAATTACACTTACTTAATACGACAACTGGTTTCCTTATCGATTTCCTTATCCATTATATTAATAACTGCTGTAAGTGGATTTCCTCCGGAAGAGAGGACCACACCACTTTGTTTCTTATCTCTTTTCCAGCGCGCGTATGGTACCTAATTGGTAAAGAGCAATCTGAAACTCTGAAGTTATATGCTCATGGTGACATGTAAACTAATAGGTTGTTTGATCTCTCGTAATGAAACTTGGAAAAAGTTCCTTCCTAAATAAAATAGCCTTGGTTGCCAAATTGGAACAAAAGATATTGCTATGGCTCCACTTGCGGTGAAAAATACCACCCACACAAACACCACTCTAGCTAGCTCAAATTACTCGTACAATCTTTAGTTTTATTTTATTTTTGATTTTCGGTCGGGGCATGAATTCTGAGTGACACAATCATAAAATCCTAACATTGATTTAAACATTTTACAAATGTGAAAGTTCCGAAGGCGTCAATCAATTTCCGTAAATTCCAACGAAAAGGTTACTCGAATTTTGAACTAGATCAGAAATAGCATTCGCGTGAAAAGAACTGACATGGAAAAATAAAATCAATCTGGATTTCAAATTAGGATTCAAATTGACACATAATTCATTTATTAAAAAAATTACAATTTATTCTAACAAAACACAAAAAGAAAATCAAATACAAGAGTCCTGTAACAAAATTTTTAAGGCGAACAACGCCATTTTTGAAACAATTCAGCAACAATAATAACTACTCACAATTCAGTTAAATATTGTTTTGTATCGTTGTTGTTTTCAGTCGCTGACTATTCTCACCCACATCAACCGAACTCCAAACTTCTGCATTTGTTATCTTGCACGTGGCGTTGTTTGTAAAAAAGGTCAATTAATTTAATAAATTTTCACCTTATGTCTAAATGACGATTCCATTACTTATGGGTTTTAAAATTTATGATATTAAGTACAAGAAATATCATTATTCATTACATCACTTAAATAATTACTAAATTTACAATAAGAAATATTAAAATGATACTTTAACAGATCTGCCAATTCTGACTATTTGACATAAATTCCCTAGGTGCTATTAAACAAACTAAACATTTCACATACAGGATGTCCTGACTGCCATTTCCAATGTGTAAACTAAATTTTTAACTACAAAGTGGCTCGCTACCCGAAAGGGGGCCGAGATCTCGATGGAACAGACAGACAGGCAAACGACGGAAAATTGAACACATAGGCGGTACCTCAACTTCGTTGTGTTACGCTGAAAAAGGCGGATGTATGTATTAGAATGCTTAAATTTTATTTGTTTTCAGTGAGTATTTATTGTTTGTTTATGTATTTAATAAAAGTTTTTGTATAATTTAGACGTGTCTATAACTGAGAAAAACATATAACAATCTTGTAGCTCGAAATAAGTAATTAAAACATGTTTTCGCGTTAAATGAGTACGGGCGCGAGACAAATTGCAATATCGCGCTGCAGTGGTCCATCTCCAGTTGTGACGGCACTCAATAGATGTTAACGGCTAGTTCTATCGGCAGGCTATGGTAGAGGTCAACATTTCAAATGTTGATAGATCTCTACGATATGTATTTGTCTATGGACTCAAAACTTCAAATTCATATGTACAGGGGTCCTATCAATAAAGGTCACAGGCGATATATATGGAACCGTTAATTGCACAGCTTGGGGAAATAGATTTTGCCAAGAGAACTCACTGGAAATTATTTTGATGGCTCTAGGTTTCTCGCTAGAGGGCGTACGATTTATGGTTAAGTAGAAAAATGATTTTTCTCCTAAAATATACCCAACAAACATGCATAGCAATTTTGTATGAATTTTGTATTATTTTGATGCAGCGCATATTGATCTAGTTCATAAAATATGAGGGTGGGGCTGCGGGCGAAGGGGAACATCTCTTTAACGAGTTGTATGTAACTTCGGTTTAGGTTAACTAATTTTCACATAGTTTGTCTTATTGGAAATTGATAGAATCTTTTTAGTAAATGACTGCTAGAGTGGTTTGACATTAACGCATAAGTGTAGTAGGTTTTCTTGAAAATTTCAAATGGAACGATATAATTATATATAATGATATAATGAAATGAAATAATTTATGATATAATCAAATAAGATGAATGAAAAAGTGAAAATATAAGTAAAACCACCACTCTTACGCGAAGTAACTGTCTATTACATCCTTTTAATTTTCGTGAGAATCCGTACTTTTCTGCGTGTATAAAACCGACGTGTTAGAATTTATTTACTTCAATTTTTTGAACGATAACTACCGGAACTCGCGTTGTTATATTTTACGTTCCAAACACCGGTCGTGACGGTGGTCCAAAAATCGAATTTGGTTCAAATTTTAAGGGGCCCGCACTAGTAGCAACGGCTTTCCAAACGCGAATCTTTTCTAAGTTCTATCAGGAATCACGCGAAACTATTGGCTTTATTTCCATCAAGACTCTTTTGTAATATCGCCATGTTTATTACGCCACTTGTGATTCTTTACATTAATGAAAGCACTAAAGAAAGAGGTTGTCTTTAATCAGAAAAATTGTTGACTTGTATTTTATGAGTAAGCGGATGACCTAATGATGTGTCCTGCAACCCCATAACACTAACTAAGAAGACTAGAGGCTTCTGAAACCCATTAAAAGAACAATACTCAATTTAAACGACAACATTTGCACCGCGGTTGACCCGCTAAATTTTGATACTCTGTGAAATCTCTATGACATGCAATACCCGAATTATTCTACTCTTAGAAGTCCCAACATTTCAAACTTTACCAATTCTACGAAAACATTTAAATGCAAATTTCGAGCTACGGTTACATTACAAGGACAGTTCGCACCTAACACACACAATGAGAGAGGCAAATAGGAGCAAAGTTTTTCTGAAAATAATTTGCCTTTATCGGTACCTTAATCTCCGTTATAAACAAATGAGTCTGCAAGTTCTTCTTCTGCTGAGCAGCATTGATTGTATTACTGTTGCGAGATGTAAAAAGATAATTTGAGTTCGGCTCCCGAGTATCCCACCCGTCCAGTTCCACTCTCAATGAAATCCTAAAAACTACGAATCAAATGGTTTAAACGACAGTGTAAAAAAATGCTTCTATCGTGAAATGGCATTTTTGAAACTGATCCCCCCTCCCCTTCCCCCAAAGGTTTTCACGGAAAACTCGTTTTTTTCATCCAGTTTTCTAATTTCATTTCTTTGCGTCTATAGATGACTTTTTTGATTTTCCTTTCTTTGCCTTTAATATTTATTCGCTGAATTTTTAATGTATATACCTCCCTTTCTCCGAGCCTTTCTCCACTTTTTCACGTTCTATCTTGTTTAATCTTTTCGGTTTATTGTGCGTATACACCTTTGCTTTCAAGTTGTTCACCGTTTACTCTTTTTCTATAATACTGGTCCTTACATTTTGCGGTCATTAAGGAACAAGAGTTGCGTTGTACCTTCACAAAGACGTAAAGCAAAGTAAGTTATTCACATGCATAATAATATATAAATGCATAATTCAAAGGCAACCTGTAAAAGATGAATGAAAGTTAAGTCCACACGAGAATTACATTCCTAAAATTCCTAAACTGTGTATTATTACGCGTGTGAATTTAGGTAGCCGCGACCATATGGTCAGTGTTATTTCAAGAGATACCCATTGGTCTATGACCAAGGAGTTTCATGTTTTCTTTAACTGCGTTTATTATCGAATGTTCCTTAGGTAAACATCATTTACATATTTTTGCGTCTTAAATAACGCGGTGTCGTATATATCACGAAGGGAACTTAGTTCAAAACTTACACAATCTCTAAATGAAGGTAAACAATTTAATTCTACAACGAACTATCGGAATAAAGGAAAATGTAGGTGAACAAATGAAAACGTAACATCAAGGTTAGAAAGACAAATACAATGGCTTAACAATATAAATAAACGTGTCAATATCTACTATCGCTACAATCATTTATCCTTTGTCTTCCTATAAAATATACACTGTAGGTGTCATTCAAAATCACTTTCCCCCTTTAGCTTTTATTGTCGTACAAATTTTAACCGATTTTCATCAATTATTACCTTTGTAAATTTATTATAATGAAATTCATTCGAGGATGTAATGCAATTTTTGAAAAATCAGTGCCTACGTTGCTGTTACTTTTACAGTTTGCAGTTTACAGTTAAAGCTACATTAAAAAAAAAAACTGTCGGTTGCAAATATTATTCAGTGTGCCAATTTAAAAAGGTAGCACCCCAAATATATGAGCCGCAACAAAAGATCCACGGAAAAATTTTGAAGGCGGACATTTTATAGGCTGGTCATACATGAAATTGGATCAACCCTCTAATGGGGGTAGAAGCATAACCCCTTAAATTTAAATACGGAAGAAGGATTGAGCGACCCTCATTTTAAAGGTCATTCAATTGTCAATTGTCAAAAATATTACACACTTGTTTCTTTTCTTTGTTTTTCCGTGGATCTTTTGTTGGGGCTCCTATATGTTTGGGGTGGTGCCTTTTTAAATTGACACAGTATAATGGGCTACAGAATCCAGATAGTCTAAGATAAAAACTTGTATACATTAATTGTTCTACACAGAAATAAAATCTAATATAATCTAATAAACAGTTGTGAGTCATCCGAAATCAAATGATGATCTAAACGACAATTAGTTCAATTAATTTGGTGACAAGGAGAAGCTTTGGCATTGTAGTTTAGAAATTAGGTTTTTTGGCATAACCTATTGGATATTTAGTTCACTCGATTCCAAATTTCCCTAATAATTACTTGAGTTTATTATAATCTTAAAATGAGAGAAGTGGGGAGAAATTTTACACTAACGTGTAGATAAAAATAGCTAGTTTACAACTCACAAAATTTGTTGAACTAATTATTTTCTCCTAAATCAACTAAAGTTGAAATCGACCGAACAATGCAGTGACCTAATACTGGGTTCCGAAAATCAGCTCCCGTACGGGATCTGAGGAAGCGCCCTCAAGGGTGGGTAGCTCAGTGAAGGCTGATTGGCGTAGGCCACAAAATTAAATTGATCAAGAAAATCGTTATTATAGTACAATACTCGTTACATGGGCGCCACTATGTTTATCCTTGGGCACAACTTTACAGGATGGTACTCAGGATCCCTACAACAAAGAGTATTAATTTCACTGTTGCATAGGTATTACTTTTCGGCAGTATTTTCATTATTTCTTTCTTATTGTAACCTCAAGAGCCAAAAAACATTACATTCAAGAGGGTTTAATATAAAATTAGTATATGAAATACCTTTTCATCCGTGTAGGCGCTTGTGTTAACCACAAGTGGATGCTTTTTATAACGTCCCGTTTTGATTGTAACGGGTATTTTTTAACACTGCAGCTAAAATAAAATTTATAAGATTGTAACATTGGATTTTGTAGGAATAACAATAGCGCCCTTATTAAGGGAGGACTGCCATCCTCTCTCCTTTCACACTGCGCTGTGATTGGATGCGCCATTTTTTTGTAGGTAAATTTGGATTTGTGCGGGAGATTTGAGTTTTTGAATTCCCGGATGTCCGCCAGTTTGTCACGTAAATTTGAGTTTGTGTGGGAGATTTGAAATTTTGAATTTCAGGATGTCTGTAATTTTGTTACGGTAAATTTGAATTTGTGCGTGGAATTTTAATTTTTGAATGTGATTCGCCGAGTCATTTTTAATATACAGGGTATAACTGATAGTTATATACGGGGTATTTGTGATGCGTGTTTTTGTACCGGTGCCAATAGGTCGTTATAACTGGTCGGCCATTTGTGTTTGTGTGAAACATTCCCAAAATAATATAGTGTTATCCATTTAGAAGTAGACATAGGGATCTACTTTTAAATGACAAAAATCCTTCCGAAAGACGCCTAATTTTATGCAACCGAAATGCATGCATTTTGCATTGTCATTCTAGATTTTAATTTAACAATAGTAAATCGTATGCTTTTAGGTTATGATGAGGAGATATTAAATTCGACCGCTATTTTCCTTAAGTTTCTTATGGGATTCTCTTCCACAAAAATTAAAACATTCGGTTTCATATCCTGCGTTAAAATTGAGGGCTGTTTACGGTGTCTTATGTGGATCGCATTTAAATAACCACTAATTTTGAAGTGGCACGGAAAATAAGTCTCTTCGCTCCTTAAATTATTACCGGCACTATACCAATTGACAATATCAACTTTTTCTTTAGTTGAATACATCGCATAAGAATGAAAATAAAAATACGGAAGCCAAAGCAATAATATTCCAATTAATTAATATGACAGCAAAATCTTCAATTTTGGTTGTATAAAATTAGGCGTTCTTCAGAAGAGTTTTTGTCATTTAAAAATAGACATAGGACATCCCTATGTCTACTTCTAAATGAACATCACTGTATAGTAAGTTGTACTCCAAATTCGGCGTAGAATCCGAAAGTGTAGAAAAAATAGGGGCTCTCTATTTAAAGTAACAAAGTTGATGGCTACTTCTGGTATTTGCAGAAGTGGCGCCATCTTGAAAATATTTTAGTTCAATTTATCATGTGCCAAAACCCTTAAGGGACTTATTAGTTTAGTTTCATTTTTAAAGGTTCTCCTTATCTTCCTAACTGACGCTCGTCAAGAATGACTCTGTATAGAGGCGGCGCTTCTGCTAATACTCTTTGATTTGGTGAAGACATCATGGAGCCTTGACATATTTTAAGGGTTTTAATTTTTATCCGATCCACAGTAAATAAATTAGAATATGAGACTGAACCGTATATAGTACACCCATAATACAGTATATGGAGCGAATATACGACCTATAAAATAACGAGGAAATATGCTGATATTGCGCCCCGAGTTGCGCCCCAAGATTTTTTTTACCGTGACCGTGTAATGCATTATTTACTGCTTCTTTGTTTTAACTTAAATACACGTTTAGTTTTAGCAGCAATATTTTAATAGTGGAGGTAATTATTGAAGTTACCTAGGTTTTTGAAGGCTTCTTTTGTACTTTTAACTAAACCTGAACGTTTCTCATCCCACCAAGAAGGCCTTGGGGTAACTGGAGTGAAAGATTTTTTTTCTGGCATCAATGATGCAAAAGAGATGGCACTAAAAAGAAATGATACCTTATTTTTATTATTTAATTTATTTGAAGGTGCTAAATAGGAAAATAATTTCGGTGTCTAAGAACTGTTGGAAAAGAGGCCAATCAGCGCGAGAATCATTCCATTTAGTGGATGGAGGTATATAACTATTTTAATGGGACAATGATCAGAACCTAATGTATCAGAATGGATAGACCACTCTAAACGATCGGCTAAAAAAGGGGAAGCAAGTGTCAAGTCGACTGCTGAATTATTTCCATTTGGTGCGATTCTGGTTGGAGTTCCATCATTCAAAGTAATTAGTTTAAGGTTAGACGAGGAAAAATTTAAATTTGATGCCCCGTTTGTCTACACTTTAGTGACTTTAGTGCAGACCGTTTAATAAATAAGGGTTAATTTCTTCAGGTAGTAGTAGTACTTTGACTATGTTGTAAATTGTAATATTATTTCGTGACATCGCTTCATTGTGTAACTTAACAATGTATGTAAGTCAAAGTATGTAAGCCTATAAGTACGTACAAGAAACGTTCGTTATAACTTATAAATGAATCTGTGCGCGTGTATGATTTATACTTGAATTGCGCGAGAAAACTACACAACAATGTTGTTACAATGTATATAACGCCTTAATCAACTACTACAAAGATGAAAGAACATGTGTTAAAAGAATCTTCGTCAAGCGAAGTATGACACAAATAATCCAAAAGATTAATGTTCCTGGCCGACGAAATAGGCTATTGAATTGGTTAGCGTTTTAATTTAATAAGCTTTTATAACTTTTTTAAGCGAACCGAATGTGCTGGTAGCAGACGTGATCATCTTTAAGAAGACTGTTAAAATAATTAACGCTTACAAGCATCTTGGTAGCTAAGGCTAAGGGCCAAGGCATTAAATTGATACAGATGATTTCACAAGAGAAAGTTACTTGACAAATATTTAACTTAATCCATATTAAAGTTAGACACGGATGCCGTTTAAACTTTCCTTCCTTGTAAGTGTCTACGGCGATAACATTCCACGTCATATAAAAACGGGAATAAATAATGACCGTATGAATAAGTGTCTCATGGTTGAATAAGCGCCACGTTCGGCTAACATCTTTTAAGAATGTTAAATGCTATCTGGTATGTTAAGCTTATCTTCGTCATAATTTTATGTATTCGTTTCGATCAAAATATGTACTGTTTAAAACACTTAGGTGTCTTGCCCACGACACCGATGCCATATGTTCATTTGGTTTTAAATTAATTTTCCCGAAATCGTCAGTCCAGTCCTATGGTAGGTATAGACGTTCTACAAGGTGAAACAATAGTAAAAGTGCATATTAGGTATTACGGTGGTTAATAATATCAGAATGTTTCGTAGGAGCGCAATTTGTTTTAGTGCCATTCCATTACTGAACAATAATCTTCTACGTACAAACATGTTCCTTTCGAATAAACAGATTTGAGATTACCCATGCGAAGGGAGATATATACCTATACATTCGTATATGTTTACAAAATAATGACCAGAATTGCTGAGTGTTCAGTAGCTTTTTTGAATTTTTTTCATTGTTTAAGAATTGATTGTCTCTTTGTAGTAGAAGGAAGAACTAATTACTTTATAATTAACAAACTCTTTACTGTTAGGGAATTGCTTACATTATAAATTAGGTACTCGCCCGTTTGCATACGCCAAATTATATGTAGTCTGTAGAAGATACCCGTGTGAAGTTAGCCCCCCAACTGTTGGATTTTGGTTTCTCTACTTCGGAAACGGGGTGTTTGATTTCTGTTAGATTTCGTTGGAACATCGTCTTTAGTATTAACAGGGAAATTTGTGCGGTGATTTTCATGATAATATTTAGCGCCATTTTTAGCGCAACTCATGTTGGAGGGCGTTATTATGGGCACTTCCTCCGTCCGCCCGTCGGAGACCTTTACTACTCCTACAATTCTCAAAATATTTAGTTCGTTGTTTTTGCATTAGATAGCGTATAGCTTTGGCATCTCAACCAAGAGATATCTTGACGATTAATGTGCGCATGCGCAGACTGCGCAATATCAACTTTCTTTTGTATAGAGATTTAAAATTTTACAAAAAGATTCTTCTAGTACAGACAACACATATTGTAAAAATCAGCATATTTTAAACATCAGGTGTGCGCATGTGCAGACTGATGAATGCTAAGTTTTTGCGTGTTTCTTTTTCAAGTGTGTTCGGTGGGTACCTTCGTTAGCGTATGTTAATGTACAATGTGGACACAAAAGGCGCTCATTTTTGCGGATATTTTGGGTTTGAAAGGATGTCTGCGAATCAATTCGGTGACTAGATGCATGAGAGACTACCAATCGTTCAGTATAATGGTCATAAAATCCATTCCTCTTTGTTGTTGTTTTCCTCCATTATATTATGTAATTTTCTATATAAGGCATAAAACCAGCCTACCTAATGTAGCCCAGTCAATATACTTCCAAAATAGAGAAATAAAAATTAAAAAAACTTAGTTTTGAAATTTGGCCAAAAATGTTCTTTGGTTCGGTTTTTCTTCAATATCTCGAAAACCCGGTATAAAACAAATGAAATATGAAAATTACAAAAATTTAAATTCTCTGGCGGGCTCCCGTTACACTAATTCCTGAACTAATTTTTATATTTTGACAAAGTTTACATTTAACAGTCTACATTAATAAAAAGAAAATAATCTTGAGAGTTGGTGAGTGCACCTTTCGACACCTTGAAGTAGCTGATCGTGCAAAAATGTCATTTATTGAACTTCTTTTTTTCAATACCTGTGTTGGTACGTTTATTTCACAGATTTTATTCTTTTACCAAATGAAGTCATTTTAACTTTCATAGATCTAATTTACTATGTTTATAACAAAATTGTAATTTTCAAATTGTGTAGAAAAGGTAAACAATGCATATGATTGTGGGCTTTCCCTATTCTTGTCTTCGCTTCATTCCTTTTCAATTTTGTTTTTTGAAAAAAAATTTTTCAAAAAAATACGCTATTATATTCGTTATTGCTGGCAGGCCGGCTGTCCGCGTGAGTTCTCCACAACTACAATAGCTAGAGAATTCAAATTTTCACTAAAAGCTTTCTGCTATAGTGTAGATGTGCAGGCACTAGTCTATTTTGAGTTAGATTACTTATGAGATCGATAATTGAAGAAAATAATTTCGATATGGGTTTCGGAGGTGCTATAATTTTACCGTTAGATAGCGCTACCAGTATAAAAACTTATTATTTACTTTGTGATTTGTTTTACAAAATGAAGACGTACCCTCAATTGAAATTAAATAAAATTAATTATTTAACGCAGCCACAAAATTACTCGTGAGATCGATAATTTTAAACTTCGCTAATAAAATACTGACCTGCATTACCAAAAATGCGCTTTAATCATGCATATGCTGATTTACAACTTGTTTTAAATACCAACAGGATGAAATTCATGTGTTAAGGTTTCTAATGCCTCCAAAGTTCACCACAGAGCTGGGCAGAATACTTTCAAAAAGTATTTGAATACTAAATAGTAAATACTTTACACAAATCAAAGGTATTTGAATACTAAATACTTTTACGTCCAGCACAAGCGAATACTAGATACAGATACATTGAAAAGTATTCAAATACTTTAAAAAATAAGTATTCAAATACTTTAGAATGTATTCGAATACTTTCAAAAGTATTCGAATACTTTCAAAGGTATTCGAATACTTTCAAAAGTACTCAATACTATCAAAGGTATTCGAATACTATAAAAAGTATTCGAATACAGTAAAAAGTATACTTGTCACTCAAATACATTAAAAATTTAAAATAGTATTCTAGCTAAAAGGCTTAATACTACTTAAAAAATCAAGTTATACTTTGTATGGGGTTAGCTTTTTTTATATTTCTATTGTTATATACAAATTTAAGGGGAGTAAAAGCGTATTATTATTATTATTATTATATTATTATATTATTATATAGGAGGTACCTACCAGGACCTTTCTTAAACCAGTTATATCCTTAAGAATACGTGTACCAGTTTTCAAAGCGATCGTACGTCGTGCACATGATACGTACGCCTTTCTGAAATTAATCCTAGCGATTTTGGAACAGATCCATTTTTGACCATCCATCTGTCCGTGTGCATGATAACATGTTTAGAAACGTGCGATCGCTTTGAAAATTGGTACACATGGTCTTAAGGATATAAGAAAGGTCCCTATTGTTTTTAAGTTACGTAGACTATCGAGTTCGGTATTCAGATGTATCGGATTTTTATATTTGATTTTGTGACAATGGAAACTTTCCCTAAACATTTCTAAATTGTTCTCAAATATTTGAATAACTTAAAAGTACTGCCTTTTTTTGAGGCCGGAAAAAAATTGTCTGAGATCGACTGGGAAAAAACATTTTCTTATAGAATTTGGCCCGTAGATTCCATAATTTTAAACAGTTTGAAGATTGGGCTACTAGATCAAAAGTTACAACCCTTTGAATTTTCTTTCGAAATTGGTTTCTAGTCTATAACTTTTGATTGAGAAGTCTAATCGAAAAAGTACGAATTGTTTTGGATTCTACGCACCAAAATTAATAAGGAAAAGTGTTTTCCCGAGAAATTTTGGTGCAGTCGATTTTTGGTAAAAAAGGAAGGCCTTTTTTTGAGGCCCGCAAAAAAAATTGTCTCAGATCGACCCGGAAACAAAATTTTCTTATAGAATGTGGCTTGTAGAATCCATAATTTCAAAGAGTTCCAAGATTGGGCTACTAGTTCGAAAGTTACAGCCCTTTGAATTTTCTTTCGGAATTGGTTTCTAGCCTATAACTTTTGATTGATCTGATTGTCTGATCGAAAAAGTACGAATTGTTTTGGATTCTACGCACCAAAATTAATAAGAAAAAGTGTTTTCCCGAGATATTTTGGAGTAGTCGATTTTTGGTAAAAAAAGGAAGGTTATATTCAAATACTATGCGAAGTATTCGAATAATAAATATTTGTGAAAGTATTTGAGTTACAAATACAAATACTGCTTCCATAAAAGTATTTAATTACAAAGTATTTGAATACTTTAAAGGATTTGAATACTAAAATGTATTTACAAAATCGAATACTGCCCAGCTCTGGTTCACCATTTACATTTTCCGAAATACCTCCTATCGGTAACTTCGTATGGAAAAATCTACGATACGAAACTTCGTGGGGTTATAATTTTATTCCGCCCCACCCTCCTTTAGAGACGGGCTATTTCTGGGTAGAAAATTTAATTTTGGGAAGACGTAACCCCAAAAAGAAACATTTTAGACTTGTTCCCTCTACTCCACACTGTTTTTTTACATAATTGCTGCACTCTGTATACATCGGGGTGTCTTTTGGGAGCTTTATGTTTCTGGGAAAGTGAAATAGGTAGGTTTTTGAAAATTTGCACTTAGGAGTTACTCTGAAGGCCGAATCGATCTAAAATATTTTTAAAATGGTGGCTTTTCTAAGTACTTACACTAAAAGAAAGTCCTACTCTTTCTCTATGCGCTGTTAAAAACGGCTTGACATAACTACAACAAAATAACTAAAAAACCATAGGTATATTGCAGATAACGACATGTTGGTATCAAAAGAACTGAAATTTCACGTAGAATCCAAAAAAGCCATTTAAAATAACAATGTTACTAGCTACTTCCGAAAGTGGCGCCATTTTGAAAATGTTTTACATCGATGTGGCTCTCAGAGTAACTCCTACGCACAAATTTTTAAAACCCTACCTATTTCACTTTCCTGGAAACGTTTAACTAAAGCAATCTTTATCCCCACTCCTTTGGTCTTGTTTTGAAAGCATGGTGACAACATAGACCGCAAGCGTTGAGTGAGAAATATAAAGAAGTGCAACTTGATTAATTTAGATGAGGCGTATTCAGCTCAAATACGCTAGTTGTTAAAAGGCACCGAGATGTTTCAGTACCTCGGCGACTTCGTAAAAAGTGGCCGATTTCCGCAATTGTAGTAGTATTCCTGTTCTTGAGCGACGTTTATGATTAGTAGCGTACGTCTACCACAGTCACACCTCTCCCAGTCTGCACGATGGGGTGTGGAAAGCTCCGGCGAGTGAGATGGGGAGTATGTAACGCAATTTTACATTATAGTTGCGCTTTTTCACTATTTCCAATATGTGGTATAGGCGACATTCTTTGGTTTCGTTGGGTGGCGTCTTTACAGCAGTGTTGCCACTATTAAAGTTTCAATCCTCCTACATTTATTTATAATTTTTTCAAATTCGCGTGTCAAATTTAGCTATGGTATGGAGTCGAAGAAATCAGTCTTGGAATAGGGGTGCAAATGCTTGTCACACTAGTACAGACTAGACTATAGATAAATAGACAGAAAATAACCGTACCTTCGTTAAAACCGAGGTTAAAACATTCTATTTTCCATCAAACACGCCCAAATTTTGATAGAATGTATAGGCAATGGTCCTGTTGGCAACGTAAAATGTATGTTATTTCTTGTGTCCTTAAGAGAATGTTTGTGCAAAAATTTATCTTTGCTTTAAAAAATGTCCGCTAGAATGCTACAAGAGTGCATTACAGTGGAAATTAAAAAAAAACTGTTCCATTAATTATGAAAGCAACATAAACGACATGTATGACATACGTGCAATACAAGATTATAAGCTTTGCAGGTACGTGATCGCAGTACCTACACTCACGTTATAACATTGCAAATTAGTCATACAAAGTATCATTACATTGATGACTTATTTTCCATAAGGTACCTACTGCCAATGAATAAAGTTTAAAACAATATGCGTTTGTGTATACATACACAAATGCTTATTGACTTCGGCGAATTATTTTGACTACTCCAGAATACTAAAAATGTATATTTGTGTATTTAGCCACAAAGTCATTGTCCTATTTTCGTTCAAGATTGCAATGCAATTATTTCACGTAGGTACATCTCCTAGGCATGCTCAAGAATTGTAAGAAAATAAGGGAATTTTTGCCGCAGTTGTCGAGTTTTACAAGAGTTTCCCGTTGTTACTCCTACCCTTTAATTAAGAAAGTCTCACTGGATGTTATAGTGGTCTTATATATTCTTTCAGGAAAGTTTCTCCTTTTTTGTTTAATTTGAAACTGTTTACTTTGCTAAACTAATCCTGCTGATTTCGTTATCCTAATACCTAATTGCAAATTTATCGAGAACCTTTTTTCATGAGATTTCTTTTTGTTTCAGTTGAGACTTGATCGCCATCTAAGATCGGTAAGTTTACGTACAATTATCCTATTATTGTATAAGACGCAATGCGGAAAGTAATTATAAAAAAAAGTAAATGAGTAGCTAGTGCTCATCGTCCAGGCCGGCTACCAGTATTATAAACACATTAAATATTGACGCAGCATTGTAAATTTATAACTTTCCACGCAACTTACTCACCGGATCCTATCTAAATCTATCTATTATTTATTACTACGTTAACATTCCTGATAACATCTTTTTAAGCCTACTACTGCTTGCAGCAACGCATTACGTTACCATATGTGGACAAAATATTTTTTGAACGCTGTAAATTAATGGACGTGATAGAATTTACATTTTCGGAGCTGAATTAGTTATGCCTCTTATTATACCCAATTTGGAGAGCGGACAGAGCGCAATGTTTTTTGGTAAACTATTTTTTGGAGATTTATGGCAGTAGCGTGAAAGTAGGTGGTTACATTTGCGTAAGACCGCTACAAGTCGGTAGCACCCATCTTCGTCCCTGTCACAGTTTGATCCATACCTCATATTTATTCGTGAATAGAATTTAGTTCCAATTAAATTGATTAAATGTATAAGGATTTAGATCGTTGTTAGTATTATAGCCAACAGGCGTTCAATAATTGTTCTGGCTAGCAACCACAAAAAAAGCACAGAGAAATACTTCGAAGTTTTGATAAATAAACTGATTTTTTTAATGGTAGGCAAGCGGCGACAACTGCCAAACATCTGTGATTAACATCCGGTGCTGTATGAAAGTCACTGGGAGCCGTGAGATAGATCCATATAACTTGGGAGAGGGTTGTTAAGAAAGATATCTATTGTTATGTGCTCCACGTTGGGCGCCAAATAAAAATGCTATGTGCAATAGCAAACGGTCACTAAACCACCCACAAGCACCTGTCCAGCTAGCTCAATTAAGTATATGTACTAACAAAACCTTTAAAAGAAGTAATTATAATTTGTCTAAGGGAGCCTCCACTAGGACAAAAATCTCGATATTGACGTAAATTGTATAATTTGAGAGCTGAACCGCCCCCAAAAGCCCAAAGAATTAATTCACACATTTTTAATTAACCCAGATGAAACACGCCACGCAACAAACGATCGATTAAACAAATTTTATTTTTTAAATAAAGTTTGTAACGGACGCCTCCATCATTGCAATTGGTGCAGAGTTGAGCGGCTTGGAGGGAGAGACGCAAAATGATCAAAATTTTAAATTGGAAAACTAACTGACCGTACTGATGAGAGAACTGGAATTTTAGAATTTTACTTTTCTCTAAAGATCACGCACTGGTAGAACCCGTTACCCAACCGCGAGTCAATCAAAATCTTTTACTAATTGGATATGTTTAATCGCTTTAACCATTTACTTAATTCTTTTACGAATCAAACACGACCAACATATGCCACGCTGCCGTTTCCACGATGACCTCATGCCGAATTCGCAGTTGAAACTAAATCGAGATTACTGATAACTGAGATAACCGACATTTAGTTTCCAGACATCCATTAATAAAACAATACTCTACGGAAATTAAACGACGAAAAGACGGACATCATTTTCACCACGGCTTAATAATACAATTCCGCTAGCCAAACAGTTCAAGCGGTCCTCTAAATTTCGACTCGCAGTAATTTTTCTATACCTACCTAAATACTCGATAAGTATTTATTTTCATAAACATTTTCAGGTTTTGAATAATTTTTTAGATAGAGAACGTAAATGGTCCAGTCTTCTAAATACTTTTCATGAAAATCATTAAGTTTCATTTGTTCACGTCTGGCTATTACAGTAACCCGGGTTTTTTCAGCTTCATTTAGTTCTCAAGGAGGAGAGATATTATATCTCTACAAAGATGCACCTGAATCAACAGTTTCTAGGTTAAATTAGTACGGGGCACAAAATTAAACTGCCGCTACTTTTGTACAGCTCGGTTTGGTCTATAATTTAAAAAAAAAGAAGATCGAACATCATAAAAAAAGAATCCAGTAGTCAGTACTACCCTATTCGGTTGTTCCTTATATAAACCCTCGTATAAGTGTAAGTACGTATAATTACTATGCTGAGGTAACCTATATTAAATAAAGTTCGAGCTGTAGCCTAGCTAGTCTAGATAAGCTAACTAAATATCTCCTTCCGAAATTAGAATTCGAAAATTCGCTTACGTTCTCGAGTTATCGCGCGGACAGACGGGCGGACACACAAGCATTACGAAACCAATAGGATGCTAATCGTTACTACTCGGCATACTAATAAATGCAAATAGAGGCATTTTCATTAAAATAGGTCTGGTTTTTAAGCTCAAGCTTTAATATTTAATCATACACGCAAAACCTTAATCAATCAAGCAGCATATCATAATCATAAATAACATTGTTTTCGCGGGGAGAAAGTGTTTTAATATTTAAGCAAAATCTTAAACCTACGAGGAAAGGCGAGCAGAACAAAGCGAGTCCTAGCTATTGAAGTTCTTAGGTTTCATTTTGTTTTAAGTACTTCAAAGAAAGTTATAAACGTAGGTACTGATATTTGTATTAAAGGAACATTATTTGGAGTTTGTAAAGGAATAAACCCCGTAATCGGAAATTCATTCTGTCCTCCACAGACTATCATTCTCACTGTGTATATCAAAATCTAAAATGAAAAGCAATTTTTTTGCATTAAATGTCGATTCTCACTTGCGTTTCACTCAGATCGACGACGAGACGCGATGCTGGGCTGCAATAAAGCGCCGCTAAATATATATTTCATGATTTTAAATGCGTGATGTCGTAAACTGTAGTGTAAGCTTAAGTGAGAACGCATTCATTTAAAAACATGAAATCTTTTTTAGCGACGTTTTGCAGCGCGGCGTCGCGTCGCTGAGCTGAGTGCAGATCAAGTGAGAATCAACATTAATTCTTTCTTTATCACAATACTGAGTTTTTTGGTTGGGTCCATTATATCACGCACGTTTTAACTGTGGAGGTTTGGGGATGTAGAGTAATTGCGAAGGCAATAATAGACTTCTCTACCGTTCTTCTGCCTTTGTGATCAAGAAAATATTATTTGAAAAATGTTTGTAGTTTTTTTTTTGTGGTTTGATGCACAAAATGTGTCCATATCCGTTGGTAAATGGGTTAAATGAGAAGAAATCTTCGTGTAACAGTCGCCTTCTATGTAGCCCGTAGACTATTGGAACGGATTTATAATTTCGGCCAAAATAGTTTAAAACCTATTATTATTATCTTTCTGATAGATCTCAATATGTTATAAATGAAAACATCATATCCGATAAGCTACATACCAAACGAGGGGTTCCTCAGGGATCCATATTAGGACCGTTGCTATTTCTAATTTATTTTAACGACTTTCCCCAATATATGAAGCCATATGCGGACTGCATTCTGTATGCAGATGACTCCAATATTTTCTCAAAACGGGAAAACTTGGATGAAGTTTTAGCGACCAAAGAAGAACTAACATCTCTGGCCTCTACATGGTGTATAGCCAATGAGCTGATCCTAAATAAAGGAAAAACAGAAGTGTTTCTAACCACGTTAAGCCATCACTCCTTTGATAACCCTACTTTTGTAAAATTTTCAGGGCTAGTCATTGATGAAAAGCTAAGTCTAGCGGCACATACTAATTGTATTATGTAAAAAAAATCAGTATCAGCTTATATGTTTCACGAAGACTGACCGACAATGTCTCAAAGTCAATTTTATTAACGACATACACGTTAATAAACTACGGCATATTAATATGGGGTAATTGCGCCACAGCGAAAGATGTCTTTGCCCTGCCGAGAAGAGCGATACGCATAGTTGACTCATTAGGTTATAGCGATTGGATTCCCTTCCCATTCGAGATCGATAAAAATGGTATCCTTATCGATCTAGAAGGAGAAGGGAAACTACCCCACACGTACAAATTTTCAGCGTTTCACTAAATGACTAGGCCTCGGACTAGGCTTTTCGTGAAATGACAGATTTCACTAAAAGACTACGACATATACAGTGTGTAAAGCGATGGGGTATACAAGAGGGAAGTTTTTTTTAAAATATTGATTTATGAAAAAAATTTATTCTTATGATATTTTTTGCTTACTTTGAAAGTACCAATAACGTTTCGATTGTTTGTGGTTTGATAGCAATACGCTATCTTGATTATAATGTAGAATGATAACTTTCAATAAAAAAATTAATTTTATTATTTTTCCAGATTTCTATAAATAAATTTTAGATTATCGAAACGTTATTGGTACTTTCAAAGCAAGCAAAAAATATCATGAAGAATAAATTTGTTTCATAAAGCAATATTTAAAAAAAAATTCCCTCTTATATACCCCATCGCTTTACACACTGTATATTAGAATGCCTAATACAAATAATTTTAAAACTCTTGCAGATATACATTGTCATGATACTAGAAACAAAAATAATATTAGGGCAGCCTACGTTTGACTATCTAAGACGCAAAGTAATCACCAGTTTCAATCTAAAAAATTCTTTAACCTTCTACCAAAGAGTATCCAATCATGACATAAAAATCTAAAGATAACCCTTTAAAGATATCTAACTTTAAAAGCATATTTTTCCATATCAGAATTTGTAAGTGAAGGCTTTAGAAAATCAGAGTGATTTTTAATTTTTTAATTGACTATGGTATTAAATTAATATTATGTACATGCTATTTAATTAGAAAATAAGGACGAATGTAAGCGCAAAAGTGCAAAGATGAAAATATATTATATTATATCTAAAATGATGAGAGTAACATTATAACTTACATAATTCAGGATTTTATTTATAATTGTCCTCAATTATTATTATTACTATTTATAAATTAGTAGCTTGACTAAGTAAGTACCTATATTACTAGACACACCGCACAGCACAACCACCAAAAATATCAAAAAAATATGTTTCGACCAAGTCGTCATCATCAGCAAACAGTATAAACATTTTGTTAGGCGTTATTTCGAGTTTCTAAGAGTAGCTGATTCGGATTAGGGATGGAACGTCGTATAATTTCATCCATTACGTGGATGTTTGGTTCCCCCTGCATATCAAAACACAACATACAAATATAACAATACACTTTTTAAATACATAAAAAAAATCAATATGAAAAATAATCGTGTCATACGAGTATAATCACCTGCAAATATGCGTTGGTGACGCTAGGGAAAATGCACCACCTTTTCCCCGAATAGGACCAAGCACTAATTTTCCAAGAAACCTGCTGTGTAGCAAATAAAGAAGACGTACTTTTACAAATAAGAAGCACACGCAAATGTGCAGAAAGGGCGCATTTTTGTCGTTGTGTTCTGTGACAGTGCCAACCGCAGAAACACAATCCGACGAACCCAAATGGCGTTTTCCCATTAACTAAGGTCTCGTAATTAAAACTTATATACATGATAAAATTAATTCCAATAAATTCCTTCCGTATATCGATTCGTATAACTTTTGAGATGCTTCAGTTGCAATAGAAGACACTTATAACATAATTAGGTACTCATTTGGGTTACATATTTTGTGGCTGCAAAAATATCTAGGTAACAAATTCTCTACAATTTACTGCCAGACACAGAATAAAAATGCAGAAAATCAATTCAAATAACGCCCGCAATAAGGTCGCACTTGTATACCTTTCATAAATACAGAACATAGAGCAACCCAATAAAAACGTATATCTTTAGGGCGAATGCTAATTTATGTTATCAAAAACTTGATGTGAAGCTGAAGGAACTTCAATCCTATTCAATTTAATATTCTTCTTGTATCTAAATTGTTTAAATTTAAAAAGAGATTGAATTTTGAATTAAATTGAATTTTTATCACTTCGCGTTCGCTGTATAGCGAGCACAATTTGTAAGTTAATAATCTTCATTTCGCCTTTATTGTGTAAGACAACAACTGCACATTTTATTTCTAAATATGTTAAGATTTTGGGGTCAACTGACGGTATGAGGAATACGGGTCCAAATGGAAACGGCACCGAAGTCAATAATTACCGCGAATTAAATGCAGAAATGGAAGCATTAAGTTGTTCTGATCAGCAGACTCGTTTGAGCCCCAGGCCCCAAGACTCGACTGACCCAAAAGCCCAATTCATTTCTGAATCAAGAATACATTGTACACTTGTTTTATTGTTTTATTCGCTGAATCGGGAAACAGACGAAGTGATTATGCGTTAAGCAAGACTGCGTGTGGTCTAACTTGGAATGGGATGGCCAGTAATAATCTGTAATTACTAATTATCTTTCAACCTGAGATTCCTCATTTACGTGTCCTTTACATACTTTGTTAATTTGTTATTCATAGAAGCAAAAAGATGATAAACCTTGCTCCCGCACTGATTTATTTCATTGTTTTACTCTTAAATGTGTTCGGTACTTGGTCACCTTACCATTATAATTAAAAATAAGCAGTTCAATTTACACGTGCGAAACGACACATGTGATTTTAAAGCTCACGAGTACAATACAAAATCAATAACCACTTACAGAACTCTTTCTCTTTTCTATCCTTAACATTTTGCATTCCTATTATAAATTTGAATAGGAAAGAAAATTGGTTCCTCTAGTCACCCGTAGGCGGTGGCTGTGGTTTCCAAAATACAATTTTGAAAAGCGCCGTATGACATATTTTGTTGGATTGGAATTTAATACACCAATATAGTTGGAATGGGTACTCAACTTTTATATTGGCATCTTTGAACACCCTGTATATATTACATCATATGACAGCTTTCTCTTCAAAAGTTCTTAGCCAAAATACAAATAACCAAGATTTTTCAATTAGATAAAAATACAGCATTTTGGTAATTTAATTGTCTTCTTAATTCGGCACCTAAGAAAGTTAGGAATTTTTGTAACACGAGATTCTGTAACGCTCACCAAAGACTTCGTTGTTGCAGTCGATTTCAACTTCAACCAAAACAAATCGCAAGCAAATAGAAAACAACGCACGCCAATATAAACAAACGCTGCTTCATAATGATCAAATAACGAATGCAAAAATTTCCCGTTTTATGGCGAAACCTAATTTAGGCGCGCTTCCACGACTTTATTTATAGAGCCCGCAGGATAACTTAACTTCGTACAGTATTGTTATTAATTTAATCGGTATTTAATATGGATAAAAGACATTCGCCAAATTCGGCATCTTCTACTTGACGTATTGCCCTCCAACCTCCAACACAATAGGTCGCTTTTTCATTATCTTGCTAAATTAAAGAGTTATGTCTACGTGCATTACCTTACGAGCCAGGCGACAAATGCCAATCTTTTTCTCGAGCAACCCCTTAAAACACATATTCGCGCACTTACACGAATGACAAAAATATATATAATACACAAGAATTTTCTATATAAAAATTTCCTTGTAAATTAGGAGTATTATTGTTGTTATATTGAAAAACTGTAGCCTGTTACATTAGCGGTATCTCCATTTTGCATCAAAACAATGCTATTGACAGCAGACTAAAGTTAAGCCATGCATAGAACTGAATCAGCTTTCAAATTGTGTTTACTTTTGATTTGCGAATTCATAATCTGTACAATAAACTCCAAATAGTTTTTACTGGCCTGTTTTACAATGTTCAACATTATCAATCTCGATAACCTGCAAAACATTTTGTAATAGGTCCATAGGATTGCACATTTAATGCATTTATCCTGTCTGTCAAGTCTTGTTAATTTGAACAAGACCATATACTAAAACACTCAAACGTTTTTCAATTTGTAATTTCAGTTTCCAGTACAAATCGTTACTTGTCCTTTAAGCATAGGTACGCAAAAATTACCTTTCGTTGAGCACGGTAAACTCAGGTAAAGTAGGGATGGATAATAGGTTCGCGTTCACACTAGCCGAAATAAAATAAAAATGCTAAAAGGGTAAAAGATAAAACCGAAAGAGCTTAGTGAGTGGTTGGGCTATAGCACAGATTCTAAATCTGTGGTTATAGGTATAGTAGCAAGGTATATTTATCGATGTTTACTTTCTTGGTAGATGATTAATGGTAAGGGGGTTTGCTTTACACATAAAAATATTTAAAGGCCGCCTGGCATACTTTCAAAATCTACGCTATACAGGGTGTTCCTAAATATAATGTAAATATTCAGACGGGGCTAATTGTTGGGTTATTTTATGACTAGAAGTTCATATAAAGGTAGATCCGCAAACGCTTCGTTACCAAACTACAGGGTATTATAATCTCAAGATTTTTTAAGTTTTTTCTTTATACTCTTGCAAACACAGGATACAATTTCAAATGCGAACTGTCAGAGCAAATAAAAACAAGAGCTTATTGAAATAGTCAGGACCTACTGGACCATTATGGAAATTACACTTTCATTGATCTAACTACCGAGAATTTTTTTTTTATTTTTAGCGCATTTTTTAATCTAATTCTCAATTAAAGTAACCGTTTTCTACCTAGTACCGCTCTAATTTTCACCAACCATAGTCTTCCTCCTCGACTCCTTATAATGATCGGATATATTCGTTTATATCTCCAGAACAGATTGTAGGAAGAGCGTACTCACAAAGGACGATTGGGACGTCTGGAAGAAATATATTTATATATCCATTGGTGTCTTCAGAACTTTAAGAGCGAATATCCCGGAAACGATTTGCCGGAGGAAAAGACATATCTATTGGTGAAGTCGAAACTAATACTTTGACAACGAAGTGTCGGAAGAGGGTACTCACAAAAGGAAAGTGGAACGTCAGGACGACAAATATCTATTGGTGATGTCAAAGCTTTAACTGATATAAGAGATATAAAGGCAAAACTTAAAAAATCTTGAAATTTTAACACTCTGTAGATCGGTAACGAAGCGTTCGTTTTCAAGATATTCGTTTCGACTTCACCAATAGATTTATCCCGGCTAGATGATTCATTTTGCCTTTGCCGTTCCCTGACAAACCGTTTTCGAAATATCTGCTCTTAAACTTTTGCTATCACCAATGGATATATTTCTTCCAGATGTCCAAATTACCCTTTGTGAGTACCCTCCTCCCTTTCATTAGAGTATCACGAAACATGAAACCAGCCCCCCCCCTAAACCCCCTCTTTTTAACAGTAGTCGCACAGGAAAGTTATAGGGTGTACAAACTGAATCATTTTCATGAGACCTTTCCTTAGAATGCCATTAAGAGTAGAACGCGTGTTCAACCCCTGCTCCCCCCTTCCATTTTCAAAAATGTTACTTGGCACCATTAAAGGCATGCGTACGCAAAATCTGAGACCAATTGGTTGTGGCATGTAAAAGTTACACAATTATACACGTATTACTTTCAAAATCAGCATCTCGGCAAATAATTCATAGCCACAGCGTTACTGACCCCAGAAAGGTACTGTTGCCATAAAATCTGCAATCAAATCAAACAAGAAGGGTACCTAACTCGAACACTAAAAATCGTAATTAACACAAAAAAACAATAATAAAATAAATTACAGTAAAGGGTAAAAGCAAAATTGCAAAATTGCGGTAATGATGGGTCACCCTGTAGGTGCAATTCAATTACTGTTAACGTGAAATTGGTTGTTTATTGGACATGCAATGTCAATGGCAGATTAAACCCTTTAGAAGCCTTAAGCATAACGCCCTTTTGAGGCCCCTCTCCTAATAAAAATTCAAAATTTTTAAACAGTTTTTAATCAATGTGAAATTTAATTTTGATTATGGTATAATCACATATATGGGCCGTTTTATAATGATCAGGTCTGAAAAACTGATGGAATGTCTACTCACATCCATTCAATCATAACCGAGGTCTTACCTTCCCTTCTACTTTAATATTAATTGATCTAAAGTAGGGTTCTAATTCAAACATTGACTAAAATTTAACGTTTTATTGCAATATTAAGGTACCTATGAACTTTACAACTTATAAGGGAACTTTTCTGGATTTAAGGTAAGAAAACTGGCCAATGAGCAATTCATAGTCCAATAATTGTACAATATCAGCCTCAATAAACATGACGGACAAATTATTTAAATTACTTTGGCCAAGAGAATTTCGTAAATGATTTTTTACTCGTTTAAGGGCCAATTCTACAATGAAGGTATATACCGAGAATAAGCTATACCTAGAATATGTGTCGACGGTTGCGTTGGTTACCATTGTGTCAACCAATGGCATACATGTTGCTATGGCAGTTATTCCATTCCAGGAATATCTTATTCTCCGTAAAAGTGTAATTGTAAAACCGGCTCTAAGACAGGAAAAGGATAGTTCGCCACTAGCGTTACAAATAGACATGGTTAAAAATATTTTCAAAATAGTTTCCACATTAGGGAATGGATATTGCAGCCCGTCAAGTAATACTTTATACATCTGGACACAATGGCTTTGCAATCCCACAATAGTCTAGTGGTATTGGGGGTTGTCGTTGTCGTTTATAAATTCCAGGACGTACAATAAACAAAAATCAATTTTTCCCAGAGATTTTTTCTTGCTAGTTATTAGTTTTGGAGGCCCCCAGACAAGATGAGGCCCCAAGCACGAGTTTATTGTGCCTGTGCGGTGATCCGCCTCTGTGCAATGTCGATTATATTACTTGATTTGGAGGTCTTTTGTATCAGAATGAATGTTTGATTTTGTTTAAATAATTGTTTTGTTTATTTTGGTTTGGTAATTGTAAATCTAAATTGCGCGTTATATTGAGAAACCAAACAGCGCCAATTTTTATCAGTTAACAAAGATAGATGTCCACGTATTATAAGATAACAATAATTCTTCATTCATTTTGATAATCAAACAAATACAAAACGGTTACGGCTATGTATATTGTCAATTGTCACAGGGTAAGTTTTTTTTCATTTTTGAAGTAATATTCACCTGGTCTTTTGTGTTTTTGCGTCATTTATTATAAATCGCCGTAACGGCCGGAGATGTCGGATTATTGACACTTGAAGGTAATTACAATTTTTTTAAATTAATTGTTCTATCGATCGCTTGTTGCCTGGTATTTGTTTTTCTGGTCCAGAGTGCAGAACTAATTCTCTTATTGGTGGTACGATCTTTTTCTAATGAAAGCAAACTTATGGCTTATGTCAAACATGTATTGGGGGAGCAGAATTTTAAATGTGTATATTTCGAAAACGAACGGAAAAAGGGCTCTCCAAAGGCAAAATGATAGATACGGACGAGATGCATCCGGCGGCGATTCAGTAGCGCATATCTCGATAGCGGCGTGTCGGAAGGGGCACTTACAAATTAAGTTTGATACCTAAGGTGTTCAGGTTGTCTCGTAGATGAACTCTATGAATTGTGGGCACAGCATCCAGAGATCCATGGGTGCGGAAAAGCATGTTTTCTGGAGATTTAGGTTATTTGGGGTTTTTACAAAAATATGTGAGCACCTTAAATCAAAAGTGCCATTTTTTTTGTTTTCGTGTCACAGGTTAAAAAGGTGGTTATTGTTTAACTATACAATTGATGACATTCTATTAGAACGTGTTCGTGGACGTTATATTCGACTCGGAAATTATATGTCACACTAACGACATTTGTAAACGTTCCACACAGTTGCTGAGATTTCTACAACGCAACTGTAAGGTGTTTTACACAATTACACCGTTCATGTTATATAAATCGTTAACATGCATCAAATTAGGTTATTGTTCCATAACCTCGAGTCACACTCTTTGACAATTTTGAAATGCTCCTCGAATGTGCTCAATAAAATTTTCTTACACCTGGTTTTATATGGAACGACATCATTTTCCTCAGTACTTTTCCTGGTGTCAAATTCTGCTTTAGAGTTTAGATGCATTAACAATATTATAAGAACAAATACTATTTTAATTAATAAATTGTATATTTCAACTTTAGTTTAGATATACGTTAAATCTGTGACACTACCAATAAGCAACAATTTCCGTATGTAAGGAGATAACAGGTACATCTTATGGCAATACAAAATAATATTGTTTAATTGTGCAACTGAGACTATTCGTTTCCATTTTCTTTTTCCTGTCAGAAAACGTGGAGTCAGAAACAACTGAACACAAGCTCTTGCAAGTTCTTGAATTGCATTTCAAATATTTATCGTCACTAACGTTCCTAAGCTAATGTCTGCAATATTCACAACCTGCATGCTATTTGCGCCACTTAAATTCTTAATAAGTTAAAGTTGCGATCATTGCCTAGATAATGATCTCAAAACGAAAGGGATTGGCGCAATTAGGCAGCATTCGTACATAATTACCGTTTCCTAAACTTGGCCACTACATTCAACAAACTAATTCCATAGTTTATGTGAGTAATCTCCTTTATTACGTAGTTGTCCTTTGACTAATTGTATACTGTGAGAACTTGGGCTGTCTAATTATCGTCATTTTATGGCAAGTTGCTGAACTAGTACAATAACTGCAACATATTGTATTAATGTTCTAAACCCGCATTTCCAAATATGTAGTACAGCATAATATAATCCGAACCAAAAATTGCATGATGCACGCAATTTACTCGTCCAAAGTGATGGACGGAAAAATAATTGAAACTCGCTGGAAATTACTTGAAATTTGTCATACTCTAAACCATGGCAATTATTTCCTCATCTTTCCGAGAAATTGCGGTAAATCTTTTCCTGGTCTCATATTTATATCAAACCGCGGCGCAGCGTATCCAATTAAGTTGTTATAAAGTAAAAGGACTAATATGGCTTTTAAAGCGTCTTTGATCCAGATTAAGAACTCGACGACGCACGTTTGCAGGAAACTCGCCCCTCGTGTAAGAATTCTCGATTAAACATTTTGGAGATTAGAGAGCATCATTTTAATCAATCCCGAAACGTGAAGAAAATTAAAAATTTATCGATAAAAAAATCTATCGGTAACGGATTATCTTTATTCCCCAACATAAGTTTCATTAAGATAAATTCACAGATTATTCCTTTTTCTTAGGCGTATTTAGTAACACGGCGATATTTTCTCACACCTTTAAAGAGTCAATCGGATTTAATTTAATATGGTATTAAGAAGTAATAATTTCCAGATTAGTCAGACTTAATGACTGGACGGCCTTTATGTATAGATAAATAAATATGTTTGGGAGATAAAATCTTGTTCATATAATACGACTCCTTTTGAATTTGAAAGTTACCTATATAAAGGCTTAATGATTAAGCGAGGTTCTATGGGAATAGCCGATATCGATACCACCATTACGATATCATTAAACTTTTGTAATTAACCGAGAGGTTTCTTATAGTTATTAATGCAACACAACTGAACAAAAAAGTGTTTGATCAATATTAGGTTTCGGCATTTTTAGTCCTTAGTAGGTTTTAAGGTGCATTTATACAAAATATATATAATTAATTGATCTGACAAAACATTATTAAATAATTTGCGATGCTATATGTACTTGTAATTAATTTATTACAGAAATAGGTAGGTATGCCAGAAAACTTTAGGTGCAGTTTCCATTTGGCATTTACATATAGGTACATTATACAGTGTAGTTATTATAGGACATTATAGGCACGTCAATACCAAACTCTTGATTTGATATATAAATATAATAATAGTAATATCTTTTATTAGTTAGGATTCCGCAGAAACAACGGAGCTATAATCGTTAAGTGAATATTAAGCAAATGTAATAATTACAATTCGATTGTATTGAAAACCAATATATAATCAAACGTTAAATCAGGAAATCGACGAAAATAACAAAATGTTAGCCTGGTGAGGTCAAGAGTGCGCGTTCTGCAAATCTGTAACAGAGAACCACACAAAGAAATAAATAAAAGGGTTAGTGAATCGCGTTGTACATAAAGTATTGCGAACTAGCAATGCTAACGTCTGGGACGGAGATCAATCGTATACTAAAACTAATTACTCGCAATACTCAAAAAGAATCAATAATTCGAGTGACTTTAGACTAGCAAAAGCAATATTTGGTCGACTACGGCTGTCCTTATACTGTATAACAGCATAAAGGTGACGTTAAATTCAAGAAAAATACTTTACGGTATACTAATAACTAACTTTCTATTCAATAGCAATGCAATCTAATCAATTTAAAACAAAACAAGATAATATGAGCAAATCGGTATTGGTAAAATCAAATCTTCGACAAGAACAAAGCGCGTAGTGTCATGTTTAACAGAATGATATACAACAGAAATGATCTCCAAGGTTTCGTAATATACTTGCAGGATTCCGGAAGAAATATCGAAGTGCAGGTCAACAAAATTTTCGAAATTAGGTCACAGGTAATAACTGGTAGAATTCAAGTAGAATTTTCCATCCGGCAGACTTTAATCTATTTCAAGCTTTATAAATGGCGGGTCCAAATAAAAATGATAAATCGTCCATGTGCTGTGTGGGCATATACAAGTGTAATCCAAAAGAAATAGCGATAAAAACTTAAAGGAAACTTGTGAGAGAAAGATGAGGAAAGTTCCAACCCCAAAAATACATACGTAATGAGAAAAGAATACTGGCTCGTAATATAACGTAGTGGTTAAGTGCAAGATACTAATCCGTAAAAACCCTGGTAAAAACGTTTCGATGGAGTCACTAATACATTAACGAGAGAAAGAGAAACCCACTCCAACGATAATAATTATGGTAAAGCCAAAGCACTAAAACCTTTTGAGGTAAAATACAAAGTCATAGAAGTAATGATTACCAAGAGAACTTGCAAGGTAATCAACTCAAAGGCAGAAAAAGCGTGCACTCTAGCAACATGACGAAGAAGTCGGTAAACGGCAAAAGAAAGAACTAGATGAAAAAACTATACTACAAGTGGTTTACAAAGAAGATACCTAGATGGCCTTAGGACTTAAATAGAATGTAACAATCGAACATTATAACAATTAATGAGGAAAGTTTTACTAGTATCTTTGATTTGGATTCTCTTATTATTCATAAAAAATACACAAAAAGATCGACTCCTATTTTGATACAATTTAAAAAAAATCAATCAACTGATATTTATCGATGAGTTGAAATATTCTCCCATTGATATCTGATTTTCTCCTTTGGAAGGGTTGATATAAGAATGAAGGTTGAATTTGATCGTTTTGTATTTTCCATGATTAATAAATAGTCTTATATCTGCCTTTCCACTAAACACACGCACGCTATAGGAAGGATCACAACAATTCAGAAAACGGGCAGTTTCCGTTGAATACATAACGTACGCACGATACTAAATTCGTCGAAAAATGTAGGCACTGCCGTTATACGACTTTCGGTTCGAACTTTTAATTCATAATGCAATTTTGCGCGATCTCAAAAGTGGCGTACACAATTCACAGTATTCGCCTTGGCAGCATGGGGAAGAATTTAGTTTACGCGATCTATAAAAATCCCCGCTCACAATACGTAAACGGCTATGAAATCAATACGCGATTGAAAAGTGTAGCCCTCTACCGGCATAGGTTCTCTTCGAAGATTCTAGTAAGCATCCCGCTCTCCCACCAGATTTTTACTTACATACCTCGCTGAATTTCAAATATGACGCGAACCCTTTTTCTGACTGCAACTTTTACGGAATGTGTGTCCTCTTAACCAATACAGACCCCTACAGAACTCACCGCATTTTTATTAGCAGTCGCCGTTTTACATTGTTTTATTGTCGAGCAATTTTTGTTTGTTTTATTGTTATGAGAATGTATACGTAAGGGTTGTTTTCTATGTCGGAATTTTATAATAAAAGGCGTGTTTGCTCCATAAATAAAGTTGCGATTTTTGTGCATGCATTTTGTTTCATTATATTAGGGGCAACTACCATAAAAATTTGGATTAAATTGCTGTATAAATCTTAGCGAAAGAGAAGTTATAAACTTAATTCCTGGCCCAATGGTGAACATCGGCAGCCCCACGATTTGAATGCGCCTGAGATTCATTTAATAAGTTTAAAATCAATCAATCAAACGTTATTGGATAGACAAGCCAAGCGCATTGCTGAAATTGCAAATTAACTACACTTACAGAACTAAATAAACCGCTAAAAAGCGACAGAGCACGTCGGTGTGACCCTCCGGCGTCATTGGATTTGACCCATTTTCAATAGGCTTGTTACATGTAGCATATAGGTCAACTGTGCACAGTTTGAACCAAATCGGTCCAAGCGTTTGACAGTTATCGTATCACGGACAGACGGACATAAAGCTTGCATCGCTTTGCTCTGTCGTCTAATAATGCTGAATGTTCTCTTCTGGTCGTTTATAAATTGTACACAAATTCCAGTTGAAATGCACAAAATTTTACATTAGAAACAATAACAAATTTTAACCTTCGTAGCAGCATATCCACAACAAATACTGTTATTGTTACCCAATCACCCAAAATAAATAAATATCGCGTATAGATATCGGGAATACTGAAAACAGAAAACAGCAACAGCAGGTTTACAAATATTTGAAAAGAATGTTTGGCGCAAGTATTTTCAATCACCAGCGTCGGAATAAAAAGCATAGCAATTTCCTCACTTCAAATTCAATATCGGGAAAAACGGTCCTTTTCAAGGGTACCTATTGATTGATGGCTACTTCGTTAAGTCTTTTACGCACGATTTTAAAATTAGAATGTCGGCCTTATTGCCAGGTAAACAAAACTATTTCCTACAATGGCAAAGATAAAGGATTTATTCAAATTTATAGCAAATTCACGTTACATGAACGGGTAATAGTGTCTAAATATAAACCACAGTGTGAGCTTTTCCGTTTTCTCATGTTCCTGTCGCATTGGAGCACTTCGAGCTTTCGTTTTACAGCAAAATGTTTCCTACTCACAAAGGATATCTTTCAAATTGGTATTTGAAATTACAAACCTTGTTATGACAATGTTTTGCGTTTAAGCTTTTATCCGTAAACGCTTTAGCGAACATTGCGTACTAGGCACGTTCACTTTTATTTCCTTTTTTCACTATTATCACTTCCTAAATGGGGGAGTGTATGAAAATAAAATGAGGAAACCGCATTTAAACGTCTATATGCCATGCGAAATTGTTATAAATAGGTAATATTGGGGGTGTTATCAAATTTCCACATTATATCCATAGGTGTTTAAGTGAAAAATTCTTGATTGATTTCCCAAGTTATTTTACAATAACAGGGCAGGGTATCGGATTTTTGTGGGGGCGCTTCCATTCACGAATTTCGGGATGAAGCCAATGTCAATTACGAAAACAAACGGCACTTTCATTATAGTTTATAACATCTACAATAAAAATAGTAAACTTAATTAAACACAACATTTTCAATTCCGTTTCCATTCTCAAAAAATTGCCTGTGGCTAGCACAGATACCACCCGCACACCTGCACATGTGCGATTCTGGCATTTTATGTCTAAGGATATGTGTACCAAATTTGGTTCCAATCGGTTCAGCCGTTTAACCGGAAATGAGAGTACAGACGAACCGACAGACCAACAGACAGACCGACATGTTCCCGCAATATTCTCAACTTCCCAAATTTTGCAACCATCCACAGTGTATTGTGAGTTCATGGAAATCCCTCGTTCTGTTGGTCCGGAATTTTGAAATCCTCCAATCCTCCCAAAAATTCCATTCCATTCCATTTTGGATTCTGTAATATCGTTGGAAAAGTAAAAAAAAAATGAAACTCCAACACTATTGCATTGCTACTCGGTTTTAATATTCTTAAATTATGGCCAAGTTTAGTTCAACTAAGATCTATAGAGTTATGTGCGTTTTGAATTCAAAATATTTAGAGTAATATAAAATAGTTTAATGGAAATATTGAGAAGCTAAAGCTCGCGAAGAAACAAACTTTTTAATTAATTACATTAGATGGGGTTATTAGGGTGCGTAGACATAAATATTTCAATGACAGGTCGTTATCTTAAAAGGTATACGTATATAGAACGAACAAAAAAAGAACACAACTAAGTAATTTAACGATCGTGGGAGAAAAGTGAAAATAGACAAGGTCCTAAGCATCTTTTTACCACCTTTACGATGCAGGCACGCGATGTTATCTTAATTGAACTTGGGGCAAATCGTTTCAACCCACTCACATTACCTGCTAGATGGAGTCTCATTTGTTAAACGATTCAGACTACTACCATAGGGTGCAATCGACTTACTAAACCAAAACTCACGTTCCCGTAACTGCTTTTACGATGCTTTTTTAATTTTTATTCGCGCTCACCGATTACGTTTTCATACGGCGGTCTTTTTGTCATTTAATTCCTTTATTCCGGTTACGTGACGATAATATCGGTAGCTAAATTTTCTACGCCCTTTGTGTGCGCATCGCGCCAAGTAATTATTAGATAAAGTTGAATTTCACACGATATCTATACTATTAGGTATTACACAAGGAATATGGGAACCACACATTTCACGTTGCTGCTTATTTCTATTTCTATTTCAAAGGGAAAATGAAATTATGGTTTCCAAGTAGTGGATATTGTTTGTAGATGAGTTCCTACTCCATGTTGCATGCAACTAGTGAACAACGTTTCACTCAACAAAGGTAAATACAGGTGTGATTCTTTTCGTTTCATAGATTAGAATGGATTACCTTCCTTGCTATTTGTGAAACAATTAGATAATCTAAATCCTTTACAATCGTACATGTCCTAATGACGGAACACTCGGCTTGTATAGACGTTTCGCGATTGAATCGTCCATTAATAAATTAGGAGTATGAAAGTGCAGCCATATTATAAATTTTAGGATCAGTAATTTATATGGAGGTATAAATTCATAAATTTAATCTACGCTGTCGTCGGTGTATCGATATTGCAAAATTTTAATACGAAAGATAAAGGACATCATATGATGTAGTAAAAACGAATATGAGATTTGCCATCACGTAAAGAAAATAAAAGTTTTGTTAACCATAAAAGAAGTGAAACAAAAACAAAAAAAAACTGTAAATCTTGGGCATGTCGAATGTTTCGTATTCACATACTAAAGCCTTATGAATATATGTCGTATACTGTAGCGTTATGTGAAAAAATTACGCAGTCATAAGGTCCTAAAGAATTTACGACTCCAGCGCTACCTACTTTCTGTGAAACTAATTATTGGCTGAAACCGAAACGAGTTAATTGGTTGTATACGTGCATGAGATTGGGTTTTGAAACTAGAATGGGAGCTTAATGGTTTCGCACGTGGCACGTTCGTGAAAAGCGTTTACCTGAAACTAATTTCAGTGAATAAATCACATTAAAACATTTACGACTTTCTACCGACGCGACGTCGAAGTACGAGATTGTTTACAGATATAAACGTCAAAATCACATCTAATTCTGATAGGAAACCATTGCACAATTCTGGATCTTTTGAGAAATTCTTGACTGGAAACTTCCGAAAATGTAAACATTGTATTTTGTACTTGAGCAAGGATCAATCGTGGAGTTAAAAACTAGGAAAGCATAACTTTGTCACCGTCGGGACTTGAAATTATAATACACGAAAAGCTAAAAGACACTTGATCGTTGGTTGAATCCATGTTAATGTTCGATTGGTGTGCCTCCAAATGCGGTAAATCGACAGTAGGGTTGAAGAAAACCTCCCCCATAGTTCATTGATAAACATGCAAACAGGACAGTTGACAAGAGGGTTAACATAGCGCTACATGTGTAGATAATTATCTCATCATTGGGCACCTTAGGCATGAAAGTGGCGAGTAGTAGTTGCAATGATCTACTTAAAATTTGCATATTGTATAGAAGAAAAAATACATCTTGTTAATTACACTGGAACTGATACATGTTTTATCATCACATTTCAGAATCATTGCGATGTTACTTCGACTTTATTCCTAAGAAAAGGAGTGTAATTAGTTAAATGAAATTTAATTAAGTATAAAAAACTACACATTCACAATTAAATAAAGTATAAATTACTTTCCACTCAAACGGAATGAGACCGACGGACGGACTCGCCACTATAAGGGATGCGGACTTTCCCCTGGACAAGGTTTCGAAACGGTTGCGAAACGGATACCACCGGTAACACGTCGGAGAAACGGTCTCGAGAGATGTTGCGGGCAGTGGCGATCGAGAAAGCAACAAAGCACAAATTCATTAGCGGTAACTACGGAAAATCAAATGCAGGAAAGCGAAACAATATCCAAT
This sequence comes from Photinus pyralis, assembly GCF_008802855.1. NCBI lineage: Eukaryota > Metazoa > Arthropoda > Insecta > Coleoptera > Lampyridae > Photinus > Photinus pyralis. Next base: position 29,449,303 of record NW_022170819.1, on the reverse strand, counting down.
TAATGGAACAGAAAGTAGCAAAAAAGCTTACCTTGCAATTTAACGTAGTGGTACTTGGTAGAAATGTCTGTGTAAGAAAAAGCAAAAGCAGTAAATACAGTGCGGTAAACTCGAGGGTAAACTTAATGCAAAATAAATTTACAGAAAGTATTAAAAATTAATATGGTACTTGCCACTAGAAAAACATCAAAGGCAGAAGATGCACTCCAAACAACACTTTACCTTTTATAGCATTCGGCTATGTCATGGAGGGATTAACGTTTTTTCCAGTCAATACAGCCTATTCGGTTATGTAAATCCGCAAATTAAAAATTTCTTTAATCAATTGTGCGGCCTGCGGATGCGCTAAAACCCTGTAATTGGTCTCAATATTTAAATTAATTAAGAGCGCTTCTTTTGAGACCCCTCAATCGAATGCTGTTTCTGCATCTCATTTAATCATCTACCGCTAATTACACTTAACTGACGGATAATGTTTTTAAATTCATAATTATAATTAACCCCCATTGTCTCTTGGAATTTCTCAGTTTAAGCTCGTTTTAAATTACCACAGGACTATAACGGAGCCGAAATTTTAGAATATTAATTCGCTCTCGTCTTCTAAATGATAAGAGCTTTCGGATACAACAAAAATAATTGAAATATCTTGACAGCTTTTGTTTACGGTAACGACGGCTGAAACACAACCCTTGTCTCCTCTGGAAGTGGGGTGCGTAGCATTCGGAGCCGGGACTCCTAGGGCACGCAATGCACCGCCTCGTCTGTTGCTGTTGCTATCTCTAGCAACTGGTGCTGTTTCTTTAAATACTTACTTTCCCTGTATAAAACTGGGAACATACATATAACAGTAAAATTAAATTAATCGATACTGATTTATTCTAATCACTATCGAATAAAATTATCTCTAAAATTGAATTACGTATCCCCACCAATACAAAAATAATCTCAGATATTCAAAATTGATTAAACTTGACCCAAAACTGTTAGCAAATTAATTAAGCGTCAAATTAAAACCCTCTAAATCAACAATGATCGTATAAAATTACAGGGTAGAATACACTAAAGTCAAACCGTCAAACGTGTTTTCTTGTATTTATCAGGAAACGTCAACATATACCTGAACGGTTCTGTTGGCAGTCTTCATCATCTTGTATCATAACCTTACTTCGGTGATGACAAAAAAATTGATATTGTTTGGCATGAAGATGATATAAACTGGAATTTCCTTTAAGTGTCAGTTGAAAATAACGCTGCCCCAATAAAATTGAACGTCCGAAGGAGACACAAAATGTTACATTATGATATTACGGTGAGGTAAGACAACTCCAATTATTACCAACTTTTGATTTCCACCAAAAGTCACAATTCATCGTTCAGATAAGAAAACGTTCCAAGGTACTCAACAGTTGCGTCGGCTAAACGTACCCATTATCAACGTAACGATGGTGAATTAATTAATTGACGTTGAAGTTATTTAGTAAGTCGAAAGTAATAGTACATTATATATCAAGGTTGAGAAGTCCACTATTACTGCCTGAGCACCAAGATTACATCTCGAGGCGCTTGCGCCGAGGGGTGTAAGGTGCGAAGGCAATAATAGACTTCTCTACCGTGGTATATATACTATTTTTTTTCACTACTAGCACTTGAAATCCTCTAAATTAACATATTATATTGATAAGAGAGTTAACGGTTGGACAGAATTTTTGTTTATTAATTTAACATGTCAATCAAGTACGTGGAAGTACAAGTCAAACGGGCCGTATTTTGTTCTGTCATTGAGATTTTTCAAAGAGTAATTTCGTTCGAATTTTTTCAAAATGTGATAATTTTAGGTATGTAATTTCTCTGGAAATTACGAATGGTGGCAATTATTCGTTTTAGAGAACTTGTCTAAACGTTCATTGAGCGAAATTTCGGGTTGTGTTTTCTAAAAGTGACAGCGTGACAGTTCTCATTATTGACTACTAGCATTGAATAAGCTTTTATTCAATGCGAATAACAATAATATGTAAGGGAAGATCAATCTGAAATGTAAGATCATAAGGAACAATAAATAAAGTAAAAAATGTAGTTTAATCTAATAAGAAAGCAACAAGAACTGTTCTAAGGACCATTAATCTTTACATAATAAACAATCAAACTTTATCTAGCTCCACATAAGGATCTGGTAAATATGACAACACTGTTCAACTCTGATAAACAAGGAAAACAAAGGCCCCTAAGTATAACTGGTTTCCCTGTTTAAAATTAATAGTCATTATTTACCGCCCGAGGCCAAATATCCTTCAATATTTGTGGTAATTAACCACTTTGCAGTATATGCAACACACCTTACACCAATTTCAGGTTTTCCTATGTAGTTATACTTCTTTAAAGTGCTTATTCAATGCTACTAGTTAATAATAAAAAATTATTAACCACTTTGAACAAATGCCGAGAAAGCCTACTTTACAAGTGGAAAAAAGGTTAATAAATAATCATGTCATCAGACGCTAGTAGTGAAAAAAATAGTTTTCCAAAAATTTTTGAAGTTACAGATGTTCTTTTACATCCTCCAATTCTAATTCTTCTCTTTCTACTTAAATTTTGCTAATGCCAACCTAAAAAATATAGGTTAAATCTCGGTTTAAATCGACGCCTTTCATAGCTTTAGGGTAAAACTAGATTTTTTAACAGAAAAACAGAAAATTTCGATTTAGATTGGGTGAATATGAAAAATACGCACTTCCTCTTTTCACTTATTTCTCTTTATCTTTCTCATTCTCTTTCTTTGGAAAAAACGCAGAAATGCGAGTTAACCTGTCCTTTGTGACCGGAAAGTAGGTACTTACTTGAGAATCTTTAGCTTAACTATGTCATAGGGTAATAAGCGAAATCTATATTTTTAATCGGGGTTTTGAATACTATTCTATTAGAACTAAATTAACTACTAGTTATATCAACTGTTATACTGCTAAAATTGCTATTTTGATATTAGTATAGTTATACCTTTACACCATAGGTAAAATGGCCAAAACCACCGACTACTACTACTACTGCTTTAAAATAGGACAGTAATTGTGAAATAATGCAACCATTAAATTATACGTCAATCATGTGTCAGATACGTGTGCACAAACCTTTGCATTTTTACAGTTCAAGACCAAATGCGTCACAATGTAACTCGGAAACGTCTGTGCTTAGCCGACGTAATTGTTTCCGAACACAATCTCATTTAACAGTCATCCATTAAACGTCACAAAATAGGTCGATCTGCACAAGTTATATGCGGCATAATCCACTGGAAAATCTGAGCAACTTGCCTCAGATTAACTGAAAATGTTGAAAAAGGGAAAAGCGATGTAAAATGTCTTGTTCGCTATTACCATTCTGTAACATTAAAAGCATGTTAAACGATTCGTATGCTTTCTGGCAAGCCGCCAGAATCACATTCGATCATTTACCTACGATAAAAATTAGTTACCCAGACTATAAGGATTCCTCATTCACTTATCTGCTTAGACCAAGTGTAAGTATGTAAATAAAAAAAAAAGGTACGTATTAAAATACAAATGCTTAGTTTTTCCAAAGAAACAAGCTTAGGATCGCATTACATATTCATTGGCGACTCTTACCCCAAAGGATTTGTCCCTATAAACCTAACGTATTCCTGTAACGTTATACGTGTGTCACAGAACTACTCAATAATCCAACACTTAAATTGAACTCTAAGAAAATTATGGCCACGTAATAGAGCTTTAGTTAATGATTTAGGGGTTCGTGACCGAAAGTAATCGACGGAATCTAAATTTCTTATAGCTGTATTTATTATTGACGCGTTCACAGCTGTAATTGGCAAAAATTAGAGAATTACCCCTGTTCCTTAAGATCTAAAATGGATCTAAGTATTGCTTCTGAAACACTCTAAATTGCTTGTCGCAGATTCTTTACATAATCAAATTAATTATTGAAAAGCCGAGCTGTAGTCGTTCGTAAGGGTTATACGGATCCTCTTGCTGATTTAGATATCACAAAAACTAACGGTCGAAGAAAGGAAATGGACAATACAGCTACTAACGTAATGAAAACTTATAAAACTCGCAGGGGATTTTAGGTGTTAGAAAAAAGTGTACACCGTGTACCGTACTAAGGGGACTTTCCAGTTGAGGGCCCAAATGGCCACTTTTTCCGTAGACATTAAACATTCAGCTACCCCCGCATACATCCACTCACTTTTTTACATTAAAATATTGGCACGAATGTTGCACCCATGAAATAAATATTGCACCCATTCCACACCAAAGCTTTCAAGACGTGATGTGATCCCCCTCTTCCCCCTGCATGAGTTTTAGTAACTTTTCACGGCGGAAATTATTGCACCTAGATCGCACTCCATTGGTTGTAGGACAATGGGGTCATCCTGCCTTCATTTGTTATTTCTGATCCACAAAGTACATTAAAAATAAAAAGACCCGTGTGTCCTCAATTTTTATTTGCGATTAAAATAAACCCAAAATAAATTATTGAAAAGCTGTGTTTTTAGTCCGAATCATGTAGAAGTGAGCTGGCAACCTTACGCGAGGGTCTGACGTTTGTCACATTTGACGTTTTGAGAGGGATGTTTAACTGCATCACAGCCGTCTATAATTACAAGCCATGCTGAGAAGTTTGGCAACGTTGTTCGAAAGACAATCGGTGGGCCGATTCAAGTTTTAATTACGTCTTGTTTCTCTTGAAAAATGGCATTTTTTCTCTCTCCTGTGTTTCGCCTTGGTGGTTTTAATACAGAAGAAAGATACTTAGGCAGCTTACAATTGTACATATATTTTATTTATTTACAAAAATGGATAATAACATTTTTATTTGACTTTAAAATTCGGATCGCTGTAAATTGGTAACTGCATTATAATGTGTTTTCCATCGAGATCTCCGAAATTGGTAAACTTCTGTCGAAAGTGGTCGAGGTGAAGCACACGCTTGAGCACTTAATTTCGGCAAAAGGACAGTAAATCGCTCTGCATCAGCGAGGATTTATCAACGACCAGGTGTGATTCGGAACGGCAGACTTTAAGCCAGTCGCTACTCCAGTGGGTCTAGGTATGAAGCTTTTAAAGAGGGGAGCACCGTAGACTTCAAATTTCCATACCGTGAACTCCTGGGTATTAGTCTGAAGGTTCCTTCAGAAAATCGACTTGACATGTCCGTGCTAGAATACCTGAAATACAAACTAATTGTGTTTTTTCACGATAAACACTTACCGTACTTACGTACCACGTAGTTGTAGGTCATATTTGAGCTTGTACAGGTACTTTGAACAAATACAAGTGCTTGTAAAGGGTCCAGTAAGGAGTAGTCTGCTTTAGAGGTTATGACAACAAATCGATATATTTCGTTTAGCAACTTACCTGAATAATAATTTCTGTTCATTTCATACGGAGTAACACAAATTGTCGCAATCTCGCTTTGTTAAAACAGTGAAATAGGAATATTACACCCAAAACACATAAAATACACCTGAAATCTGCCAAGTTGAATTAGGAAATCGGCCTACCATGCAGTGTTGCCATAATTCTCAGCACGGCTTGTAATTATAGACGGCTGTGACTGCATCTAGCACGAAAGTGACAAGTGCCTGTGACAGATGACGCAAGTTATAAATGCATTCTCCTGCAATATTGCCAAGTCGTTATGTCATCTGAATGGTTCTAGGAGCTGATTGGTCGGGCTTATTACGTCACAGAGCCCGCCACAATCATATCGTTTTGAATAAACCTTTAAAACCGCACATGTTCATTATTTTTTTGCTAATCAGCCTCTATTTTTAAATAAACTTTTACTGTCCAAAAAAATGTTTTATGGTTTCAGGTACACGCTTATTAAATTAGAACTGCGGAATTCAACTAAAGTGTAAACCCCCATTCGCACCCGAATAATTCGCTCTCGGATATTTCGCACCCGGACATTTCGCACCCGGACAATTCGCACCCGGACATTTCGCACCGGAATAATTCGCACCAGAATTTCGCTCCCCTGAGAGGGTATGTTGTGTACGGTTGACTTTTAACATAGAAAGTCGGCTGTGAAGTATTAAATTAACTCAGAGCTTGAAATCTCCAATATTACTCACCAATATCACGTTTTATTACTTTGGGCATGTAATAGACGTATACCTACATTTAAAATTTGGATACTTTCAATATTAAGGTATAATTTGGAATCGTGACGTCCATTTTGTGTTCAAACTCTAAATGGGATAATTTATTAATATTGAATAAAAGCTCTCTAAACCGTTCCCATATAATTTAATAAAACGAAGTGATACACTACATGTTTCGACCAACGGTCATCTTCAGGTGATTTACAAGATGGTAAAGATAATTGGGGAGAGACTACAGCTATAAAACTTACAATAGATGGAAAACAATTAAAAACCCAAAAGGGCAGTAAAACTGGAAAGGTCAACGACCATATCCGTGGTTGATTCCAGAGTAAAATTGAAATTTGAAGAGGTTGATAAACTAAATTTTTTGCAAGGGAGGGCCGAACCTAAAAACTAGCATTAGACGACGGTATAAGCAACGATGAAACTTACGTATAAAAAAGTCAAAAGGTCAAAACACGATATCCTAACTAATAAAATACCCAATTAAGGGCTTTGAAACTGGAAACCATCTGCACTTCCAAAATCAGTGCTCGGTTTAGCTAATCTTACCTTGTCATCGTTGACCCAGATGCTGGCATTGCATGTTAAACTAAGAGCCGATGGATCCTTCTTTGCTCTACTCGCTCGACACAGCCATGATGAGCAGTTTTGGAGTTTAAGGTTCTTAGCAAAGAGGTACATGTATCCTTCATAGATTATGTATCTCTTTCCCCTTTTCGTTGTACCGAACTCCATTGTTACGCGCTCCGTATAGTTTGCACAGCCTAAATCTCATATCCATTATCAACTTTTTGTAATAAAACAAATTTCAACTTTTAGCCTCAGGGACAAGTCCATTTTTGATGATATTTTCGTTGATTTTGGCATTTTAATGGGGCACTTAAATATTTATGTTGGTTAAACAATAGCCATACAATTTGTAGAGGAATAAATTTTTTAATAGTATTTATGAGGCAAGAATTCATACGTACAATCCTATGTACCTTTTTAAATGGAATGGACCATATCAAAGCAGTAGAGATTTTAGGTCACTTTAATAGCATCCATGTCACTCAAAATCTGGAATGTAGTACTTATTTTATTGTAATCTCCGTATTAAACCTCACTTGCTAAAGGTACCATGAATGAAAATTTATTCAAAAAAAACAAAAAAATAGGTAAAAAGACACTCATCCGTGATGTAAATTGTCCATGCACTCATGTTCACAAGTAGACGGATGCTGCTAAACGCTGGTATCGGTCTATCAGTAAAACTGTCACCTGACATTTCTTAAACCTATTTACCCAGTTTTATTGTATGCCAATTCACAATCAAGGTTTTTTTCATTTGGAAACCTTTTAGCACGTACAAATAATCTTGCAATAGGAATATAAAAGTCTAAATAAAATTTCAACAATTATTATTTGTTAATATCTGCAGGTTAAGTTTCCTAGTTCTCTTATCTTCAATGTCGTCCATTTAAAGGACACATAACGAAATACGTACCTTAAAAGAATCTCAAATAAATTATAATCATATTTGAACGTAAAACAAATAGATTCTTGAGAGTTTCCGTAAAATTAAAGAGATAAGAACTGTAAAGTAACGAAAAAAGCAAAAAATGTTGATAAATATCGTGAAAAAAATTGATCTTGCTATTTATATGGCTATTATTTAAATAATATACTGAAATTGTGAAGATCCATGACTCTCAATGGGGTGCTTAAGAAGCTTCGGAGAAATAACACCAAAATCTACCCATTTATTATTATAACAATTTTTATGGGGAGATTTTGGTGTTATTTCTCCGAAGCTAAATAATATACGGTGGTGCATTAGAAACGATACATAGCTATTTCTGTAAATTAAAATAATTTTCAAAAAACGCTTTGGCACGTCAAATTGATCATGGAAGGAAACAGTGTCTAAAATAAAACTTGCCCACTAATGTTTTTGTCTCGCATCGCTGACAGTGCAACCCTTAAAATCTTAAATGATGCATCGTTGGTAAGGTCGCCCATCTCTGAATTCGGATGTGTAATTTTTTTGGTTTAGATGTTTCATTTCCAGCGCATTCGACGTTGCAGGTACAAGTTTTCTCTTTTTTATACCAGTTGCAACTGCATAATTTTGACGCACGATCGCATTAGCTTCTATTACATAGTGATCGGCCCGACATAGTTCCAATGACATAAACAACAGCGCGCCCTCAACTTACTTTTAAAATATTTCGAAAATATCAAATCTGAAAAATTATAGTCTCGCCAAATTCAGAGAAGGAAGGCCTTTCCAATGATGTCCTATCTTCCTTGTTGCGCAATTACCAATGCTAAGGGTTTTGCTTTAGTACTAGGTATGCCATACAAAAATTAAAAAAGGAAGTATATAGGTACTTAATAATTACAAACATTTAAAAGAAAAATCATCAATATAATAATAATAATAATAATAATAATAATGACTTTTATTAGCTACTCACAACTGAATACATGCATACGATACAAAAGAAAAACAAATTCTGAATGCTAGGTAGCTAATTGGGCGAAGTTCGACTGCAGTATCAACAGAAACTGCATTCGCTCTTCCACTTAACCCATTTCCCAAATATACATATAATGTTTGAAACGAAAGACTATATGGCTTCTAAATAAAACAATATAAATTGGTGTGCATGGTTGCGGCACAACTTAAGAATGATAGATGAATGCTGAGCTGACAAAGCGAGTTAATGAATGTGTGATTCGATATGAGGACTGAGAACTTGCTCATATAAAAAGACAAAATTGACAACGAGTTTATTGCAACTGACGATCAAGTAAGAATAGTTGGACGTACTTTTTAAATTTAAGAGGAGGCAATCTTTTACACGAGTCCGGCAAGGAGTTGTAAAGTTTCGCTATGTTGTAGCTAAAAGAGCGCTCATAGAGTGTTGATTTATGCAATGGAGGGGTGATTAACGCAGCGTACCTACACTATTTGAGCTCAGTCCGACCTTCTCATAGAGGTGGAGTCTTCCTAGAGATTATCGACCTGTTCCTAAAACGTTTCAAGATTTTCAAAACCCTTACTGTTTTGATTATTAACAATCTCTTAAAAAATTGCCAGAATTTTTCCATGTATCTCTTCAAACTATAAAATAAATAAGAGTAAAAAAATCAAAACGAAACTTTTAAGTTCATTCACTACCATAGTTGTAGCAAAGATAACGCAAAAATAAGCAGTTAGTGTAATTTTACTCAGTCACCAATAATCAACATATAGCCATATGTGTTCAAAGAAACGTAAAACTGGTTCTAAGAAAACTGGAAACTTACCTTTTCTGAACACCACCATAACAGAACAGAAATAAAATTTTTTAAAATTAAAAAAAAAGTATACACAAAATCAAAACCCGTGCTCAGATAAATTTTAAAATACCACTCTGTCAAACGTTCAAGAATGAAGATACTATACAGGCGTTAAAGTTCTAATTAGTTGTGGTCATACGTACTTAAACCTGATTTTTCGGACCTAATTACTTTTACCTTGTAATAAACCCTATTCATCTTCCAGAAATAATAGAAAGGATGCCATTACGATATTTCTCTTATTGTTTCTTTATGAAGTGCAATTTGTGTTATCGGGGTCTTTTCCAAATTATCCAAATTTAGTGCCATCTATGAAATGCATTGTTCTATTGTCATTTATACATACTCGTTTTGTCTAAAATAAATTTAATTCATTTCCTTTGTCACCCTTTTCAACTAAAGAAATAAAGAACAATTTTTTGTGTCTTCATTAAAAAATCTTTATGTAAGGAAGCGTTAAAATTACTTCCTTTTTCTATTTTCATCTTGATCTTATAATGTAAATATTTTTAACTGTATAGACTTATCACTTTGTTTGTGTTCGGTATTATATGTTGATTCTGTTTTAATATTAAGAGCGTCTCAAAAGTAGCGAATATTACACATAATATTGTAGATACCTATACTATAACTAGGCAAGTATAACTATTTGGTATTTAATTACTCCACAAAAGACGTTTCAGTTACCTATTCTTATTTTCTCAAAACGAAAGCGCAGTAGATAAAAATTATGTGTTCTTAAATTACAGGATCAGACTCTTCATACAACTTCAAAAAAAAACCAGCGTGATGATATTTAAGAAATGGAAATACTTAAGAATCGCGATGTGTTGAAAATGAAAGACCAAATAACTATTATTTGAAACATTTTTCCATGAAGTAGATGTTTACCAAGATGTGCACTACTACATACATTCTGTAAAGGCAATCGTCTAGTAGCCTCTTAAAAATATTTAATTTTAATAGGTAAACCAAAGATTTACAGAATTATCCGGGTGTGAATTAATCGGGAGCGAAATGTCGGAGTGCGAATTATCCGGGAGCGAAATGTCCATGGTGCGAAATATCCTGGGAGCGAAATGTCCGAGTGCGAATTA
>NW_022170819.1:29438171-29438634 GCF_008802855.1 Photinus pyralis | reverse complement strand
TCGATTGAAGAAGGAGAATCCGGCGAATTCAAAGAAGCCAACGTTGATCCCGAAATAGGGATAAACGTATTCGGCAATGAAAACAGTGACATTAACGAACCGCCAGGTCCATCAGGCCTGCGTAAATAGAGAATCTAATGTTACTTAAAATTAATTGATCATAGACTAATGATTAATCAATTTGATTAATTAATTAAATGATTAATTAATTATTTTGATAAAATACACGCCAATGGTTATTAAAAATCTCTGCTTTTCTGCGCAAGGGCTAACTTTAGTGGAAATATGCTAACTATATTTTTTGTAGGAAATTTTCGTCTCTTTAATTTTGCTCACCACATATTTTCGCGTAAGTTTAGAATTGTGCATTTTATGAATTTTAGTTCTACGCATTCAAGCATACAAAATTTCTGTACTTCCCGAGTTACTTCCAGGTAAAAATCCTCAATGACTGGCCTATTAG
>NW_022170819.1:29427816-29438071 GCF_008802855.1 Photinus pyralis | reverse complement strand
TAAAAGGCCCCCCCCCCACGAATTATTTCCTGAGATGCTGTTTTTGAAAGTAAAACGTGCATAACGACAACCAATTGGTCTCAGATTTTGCATACGCATGCCTTTAGTGGTGCCAAGTTAAACATTAGAAAATGGGGGGGGGGGGGTTAACACATTTCTACCCTTCATGGTATTCTAATGAAAGGCCTCATCGAAATAAATTGGTTTGTACAAACTATAACTTTCTCTTTTACTAGATCAGTGAGCGACGGGGCCTGGGGGGGGGGGGGGGGAACTAGTTTTATCCTTCAGGGTACTCTAATGAAAGGTCTCAATGATAGGAATTAATTTCTACCAATCATACCCCTCCTCCCCGACCTCTTATCGTGATCGGGGATATATGCACAATTTATACTTGTTAGTAATTCCAGTAACACTTCTCCTTCTTTGTTGCACTCTTTATCTCTTGATGTACCATTTTAAGATGTCGAAGATCTTTACGCGATTTGTGTTCCAGAAATTTCATAATCTTCGTTGTGCCTTGTATTTCACATGCTCTTGAATTGTTTTATAAAAGGTTTTCTTTAAATCTTTTTTTAGAGATTTTTTGGTAAATTGGTTACAAAGAGAATATCCAATGATCACTTTCGAATATTTCAGTTCCAGAGGTATGAATCTTTGAAATCTTGTTGTGCTCTTTCTTCCCAGTAACACATCAAACCTTAATTTGATAGCGTCTTGAAACCTTCCACAATTTTCTTAGAGGATTGGTTAAACCCTCTTTTTTTGTAATTATTTGGTTAAAATCTCCTTGCCTATTGTTACCATGTTATAAGCTTCTTGGAATCATCTGAAATGATTTACTAAATTTTTATGACCTGCAGGTAACCTTTTGCGTGTTCTTATTTCTTTTTATACTCCCCTTTGAACCATCTGGAATCTAATAATCTGCTTGAAATTTCCTTGGATTTTCTTGAAATATTTTTGAAGCTTCCTTGGACCTTTTACTAAAACCTGGTCGGAATATTCTGGTAAGGTAAGTAACCATTTTGTAATCTTCTTCTAATATCCCGTGACCTTTTTGAAATCGCCGAAATCTCCACAATCTCCCTTGCGGTGTTCGTGTAACCACTTACAATCTTAGTTGAATCATTTAAAATTTTGTTGAAATCTTCTTTGACTTTTCTTTGGGTCCTTTTCTGCTATCCTGCGATTCCCTTAAAATTATTTTTGAACGTTTGGAAAATTCTCATACATTGTCTACAACCTTCTCTTGATGTAATATTTTTCGAATTTTGTTAACATTCTTGCCCACTTCTGGATTATGTCCTCTTGCAATCTTCTTAGGATCCTCTAGAAATTCTTGTAATATACCTCTAAGGTATATAATTAACATAACATAAAAGCTTGGAGTGTTCCTGTAACTTTTTTCCAATTTTCGTACAATATCCTTCCCGTAATCTCCTGTAAATGGCCAAGAATCTTGAAAATCTCGAATTGTTTGGATTCCCCTTGCAGTTCTTTTCAATAACTTAATTTCTCTGAAAATGCACGTTATAGCAATAATTCACGAAAACAGATTTTGTTTATTGTTATACTGCAAGGCGGATTGAAAAAGTACAAAATTTATTTAGTAGTTAGCTTATGTCATATACCATGTTGTAATTGACACACAGTCGTATGCAATCATTTACTCAAAATAATAAGGAAAGTATCTATCGAGTTCGGTTCGAAGCACTTTCTGTTCGTAAGTGTCCGTAGGCCTTTCCTCTGTTCCTATATCGGCCCTTATGTTAGCCAAAATTGTTCTTATGTATTCCTGAGGGATAAGTCGATGAAAACAAGTTCGATCGGTCCAGTCTAACCTACCTTAAAAATTAAGTAGTCCCTACTGTAACCGCCTTCTTCTTCTTCGTCCTTTATGCTGTTACTCAAAGGATGGTTGAGGAAGTACTGCTTTTCTGTCGCTTTTGTGTTGCCGAAGTATATGGACCCATAGTTCGACAGGGTGGTGTAGAAAGCGGCGAACGGAATATAGTCCTTCTCCCTCACCAAATATTCGGCTAACCTATAGGGTATGTCTATCGGTATTTCTTCGATGGATGCGAAATAGAAAGCGTCATTGATTAACTGGGCCCTGTTCAATACGTGAATCGTTCCAAATTTGTCGCTCTTCAACACCTGTATTAAACGTTCCCAATTTTCCAAATCGTAGTTCACGCGATAGTATCCTAAAAGTGCAAATGTGATTGATGACACAAATGGGCTTGTGTACCAAATTGCTGCTTGTTGACAATAACCCATCCGTCCCTGGACATATTCCGAAGGGCCATTGTTGCATTAATCAACCATACATCGGCTGTCGTCTTTGAAAAATCAACCCCTTTGCTAGAGACAACGTAGTTGATTGGAATTTTCCAAACTTGCTCATCGCCAAAGGTTCTCGATCTCTAAAGGGAGATGAGAAACGGAATCGCACGGTCTTATTTTACCTGAGTAATATTTATGTCTCCACTGCTGTAGTTCCTCGTAACGGTTACAATGGGGTAGCCTTTGTACGAATCCCAAGTTTGCATCACTTCGTCAAAGCGCATCCCACCCAGCAAGTGTTCGATCCCTTCCTCGGCAATGGTTTTCTGTACACTTCTATACAAATCATCAGGGACAACGCTGGTAAACTGCCTAAATGGGAAAACTGGTCAAACGTCGTACTACCCGGAACACTACCTACTTTTCGACGATGTAGCTGTGAAGCGCCTTTCTAAACACCTCATCGGTTAAGAAATGAGACATCATCCGCACGATTGAACTTCCTAGAGTTGAACGGATTGAAAGTAGCCACGTGCTGTCCATCGCTTACCTTTCTGGTACATTATGTGGAACGGAGGAAACTGTCCATAGCGACTGATACGAAAGTTTAGTGGATGCGCTCCTTGATGTTGTTCGTCATAGAAACTACCCTGGACTACGGTTACAACGAACTGCTCCATTATCCTCCACATGGGTTGAACCTTTGCAGCGATATAATATTGAAAATAAGCCGAAAACGATTCACTAAGCCATATGTAATCCCACAAAGCGGGCGTGACCAAGTTACCAAACCATTGATGTGCAAATTCGTGCGCTATGTAACTGGTGATGGTAGTCAAAGTAATGGGATTCGTCTTATTCGAACACCTTAATTGATCTTCCCTAGAAAAATGCGGTTAGATGACGCGTTTTCGTCGTTTTTGATTACTGGAATGTGATCAGGCCCCAGTTCTCCATGGCGAAATGTCGGAAGTATCCCGGGGGCACCGCGAACGTATCCATCTTGCTCAAAGTGAAATTGACGCCGATATACTCCTCGAGAATTCGCAAGGCTTTAACCGATGTCATCAGGGGGTACTCCAGTTCGTCGAAAGCGTCAGGCCGGGCGAGGATGCGGTGCCTTTCGACTTTACGCGTGGACGGAAAATCGGATACGGCAAATGCGACTGCGTAGGTTGGCATTGGGGGCGTTTCTTTGAAGACGTCCATGTACCTATTCGCACCTAGAGACCTGCGGGGGAAACGTTAGTCGGTTTGAAAATCCCAGAGCGATTACTTGGTGGTTTGAAGGGCTTCGTTAGCGATGGAGTTGTACTCATTGCCTCTGATTAAGTTAATGGCGAACTTGGCTTTCAGGTGGGGCTCATCGAAACAAGGAAACGCGTATCTCGCCCATGTGGGCTCGAAGTGGGTTACAGCCACCACTCTGCAATTTAAAGATTAGTGTCTCAACGATATTTTTACCACAGCACCTTTCTTCGCCATTGTGGGAGTAATGAGCCTTATACAATCCTCTGCTGTTGGAGCTCATGTACGCCTGAAATTTCCCAATGGATACGTTATAGAATTTGTTTTTTAGAAGCGTCTCTTCCAGCTCGATGACGTAAACTTGATCTTGTTTCACTTTCAAGGCGTTTTTGACTTTAACAGCACGTCCATTGCTTGTCACTCTAATGCTGGTGTCATCTATGTCAATTTCACTTGCATGCAGAGTGACGTTGTCGGTGTTTTCTAAAACTTCCAGCTCGATTGCAACGGCTCCCCAGTATGAAGACCGTTGCCATCCTATGTACGACATATTCGGTTCGATTGTAACCGTGTAACGTAACGGTTTTACGCTTGCTGGCAGGCGAAATATAGTACATTGTATCGAAATAATTGTGGCACACAGTGCCAAAAGAAGCAGAGCCTTCATGTCCTCTACAACAACCTCACTGCGACACTAAACGAACGGTCTAAGACTAATCCCAGACGTCATCCACATAGACATACGTAATCTGCGGTTGGTATTTACACTGGATGCCACGTTTATACAAATTCATTAATGTTTCCCAGTAATTGCCACAATCAGCAGTTTGTTTACAGTTAAGAGTAGATAATTAGAAATAAATGTTAAAGGTTGACTCTAATCTATATGGGATATAGTACTCAAAAAAGCATTTCTTCTTCAATATTGTACAACATCATTGCTATACCCTGAACTTGACCTGAAATTTGTGGACTATAAGGATTTTCCCGTTTGACATTCCCCAAGGTTCTAACCTTGAGCATGCACTTGACACTATTTCCTTATACCGTTTTTTTGCATTTGAGACTAACAAGTTAAAGTGTCATATTTATTAATTTTTCAGAAACGTTGCCGCGATGGAATTTTGTTGTACCTACTACAAGAAATTAAAAGGTCATCTTATATGTGTCACTAAAAAATACTTTGCTTCGTGCTTGTTACAAGTGTAGGTACCAATGGAATGTAAATAAGAAAAGACAAGGTCATGTCTTGGGCCAGAAATGTTATTGCTCATTGCAAAAATACATACACCTGTAAATCAATGGTCGCTAGAAAGTGTTCCCAAAGAATGATGCGATAATATTTTTGTTCCTTCCTGCCATAGACCCAAGATACGACGGGTCAACTATTGTATTTTTTTTAGTTTTATTTGTTTCGATTTTTCAAGATCTCATAAAATCTACCATCAAAAGAAACTCTCTAGGGAGACTGCCCTTCATAGCTTCATCTCTAACATTGAGAAAAGCATGCTGGACAAAGAATCGCTCAGACAGTGAAGCAATTCTAAAGGCTCTAGCAGCCTTCTCCCTGAGCTCTAAGGTGTTCACAGATTCGCACACAGAACTGCAAGAAATAGCCAGGCGTAATTGTGTTACAGTAGTGTGGATTTCAAGGTATGGAAGGATAGCCGGAAACGAGAAGGCTGATCGACTCGTTAATGCAGACACCCCAAGTTGAACCGGAGCACTACTGTGGAGCACCGGCACGTCTAGCTGGAGAAGTGATAAGAAACCAGCTCAGAAAAGAGTGAAGACGTCTATGGGAATCTGCTCCTGGACTGACAATCGAACAAAATGATCACTTTCCAGGAAACTAAAACCAACTCGTTGCTAGCACTCAGCAGAAGTGAACATGCTAATGCTCATGCATAGGCCTGGTCACTGAACACTGCCCTTTAAGACATCTCAACAAAATCGAGATAGCACATGTCGCCTCTGGTTCGAGGAGGAACACATCCTCTGCTGGTGTAAGGGTGTCTCCAGACAGAGATAACAAGACCTGGGTGAGGTAACAATAGCACCTCAACAGATCAGGGTGTCCGCTGAGGATCCTCAGATTTTTTCACAAACTGCCTTTCTCGGAGTAAGACACTGGGATACGCACAATAGATCTAAGGGTCAAAGTGCGTTGGTGATGTCCTTTACAATGAAATATTTTCATCCCGTATTTCTACAGCCCCAAAATACGACAGGTCAAGTCAAGTAAGGCCCTCCCTTCATGGAGTTTAGGTCAATAATTGTTTAGATTTAAGTACTTGCTTCCACGTTTTAAAGTCTCCTCAAAGTACGACAGGTTTAGTACGAATCGTTAGAATCCTTACCGGAATTTAGGGGTACCCTTTAGCACATTTTTCAAAAAACTTAACGTCAGTCCGTATGAAGGACGAGATCTCGGAACTGCAAAGTCCTAGAAAGGTTTTTTCCGTAACCACTTTGGGATGATGCCCAGTTTTGGACAACGTTTTTTATTATTCACAAATTTCATCGGAAAAGCGATAAAACAGATTGACTGGTCGCCCAAAAACTAGATTTTGTAGTCTTTGTGTCATACTACTTTTTGTTGTTAAGTTGGTAGATCAAAACGCAACAAAATTCAAACACTCTAAAGATTCGATTAGGCGGAAGGATTTGAAACATTGGAAGTACCTATAACACAGAAAGGGTTTAAAGGTCGTGAATATTAAAAACAAGTACAATTTATGCACAACACTTGTGCAGATAAAGCACATTTTTAACACTCCTGCGCCCAAATCGCTCTTTGTGAGTAACATCTTCCGACGCTGTTCTCGAGATATTCGCACTTTGACCCTATCATTTGATATGCCTTCTGCAGATGTTTCAATAGCCCTTTGTTTCTCGAGATATTCGCGCTGCAAGTTTTGACATCACTAATGGGTATATTTCTACCATACGGACATAATTGCTCTTTGTAAGTAATCTTCTCCAACAACCCGCTCTTGAGATATAAGGAATTATATCCGCTTACAATAAGGGGTCGAGAGGGAAGACTATGATTGGTAGAAATTAATTCCTTTCGTTGAAACCTTTCATTAGAATACCATGAAGGACAGAACGAGTGTTTTTACCCCCCTCTTATTGGGGGGGAGGGGGCACAGCTAAAGAGGGGGGAAAAACTAAAGGCATGTGTATGCAAAATCTAAGACCAATTAGTTATATCATGTAAAAGTTATGCACTTTCAAAAACAACATCTCAGGAAATAGTTCATTAAGGAGCCCCCTCTCCCCTTAAATACAGCGAAATTTGACGGCCGTCTGGCACATCTTTAAAGCATAAGTTACCTATTGCAAAACATTCCATTACTCTAGGACCATTCCCCTAAAAGTAGTTCAAAACGGCAGAGGGTCCGGACGGCTGGACAAAACGCAAACAATAGCACATTTTTTGGTGAACGAATCCAAACAAGTTTTGTAATGGGTGGGCGCTTCAGCCGTTTCCAAAAAAAGTATTTTTTTTCTTTCAAATTCGTATGTTGGTCAACATACCGCTTCGCACGAAACATGGATAAATGGTTAAAAGCAACAACAACGCGAGGGATAAGACTAATTAGGAAAGGAACCTCATGATATACAAAAGGTAGTGGCCAGTTATTTGCAGAAATTTTGCGTACTAAAAAAGTCGTCCCGTGTGGTGCAGTTCAGTTGAAGCTGGACTGCGGTACTAAAGGTCCCTCGTTCGAATCTGCGTTCGGGCATGGATGTTTGTAAATGTATAGTGGGTTGGGTTTGTAGAGCAGCCTTGGCTGAAACCCCGCTCACTCAAAAATAAAAAGGCAAAAATAAAAACAAATTAAAAAAAAATTATTTGAAGTAATTTAAATCAAATTCCTGAAGGAATCGGCCCATGAGAGTTTTTGCGTGAACAGATTTGTAGTTCATTTATTGATAAGGATCCATCGAATCAAAGGAATTTGGATATTTTGTTTCATTATTGCATTTAAATTTAGTAATACCATATAATTACCATTTAATGTGGTAAAGATAAAGATAAAAGGACATGTGATCATGCGTATTTATTATAGTACAATCAAATCAGAGCATTAGATTTTGAATTGTAAATGTTGGAAGGAGATAAGAGGCCAAACATCCGCAAGGTAAGTGGTATAAAAAACATTTTTATTACCGAACCGTGGGAACCATAAAAATTGATTTTCATATGAAAATTTTTGCCAGTGCCGTAGAGGGCCAATTTTATTTTCTGCAAGAGAGGTCTTCAACCGATGATAAATGTAACGAAATCCGTGAAAGATCGTAGTAAAACCTGAAGAATATAAAGCATTCAAAAAATTATTGAAGAATTTGAAGAATCAGAAGAATTCGAGGAAAACGAGAAATCCGAAGTACCTGCAGAACACAAGGAGGATATTCGCAACAATGCAAAGAATCCAAAGAAATGGAGAAATTATTAAAATCCGAGAGATCTACAGCTAACGTGGAATCTAAATAGTACGGGGAATTGGAAAAATCAAATCAATCGAAGAAACGGAAGGACATGAAGAATCTAATAACACGGGAATGAGAAGTGGGAAGAATCTTCCTGATGGATTTTACGTATTTGAAGAGTTTTACCAAACATCCATCGAATCATAAGATCTGTAGAATTTGAATTCGACCCCTATAAGTATAAATTGTAAGAAGACTACGCCACTGGATCCTACGTAAAATATGCCGCTTTTACCTTTTTGCTATCTTACATGGATGGGTAGTAAGATATGATAACAATCCAAAAAGTCACCTTGTAACTCAGAAACAAACATAGCTAGTTTCATTGTGTTTGTGGTGTTAAAGGTTCACCAAAAAAGTGGCACAGGTTCCGAAAACCACAAGTCTCTGTCTTTAAAAACTGCAGTCTCAACCAAGATAGGACACCCGGTACGCAGACGGTAGAGCGCTAATTGCCTTGTTAATTGGATTAGCTCTATCGATTTTTTTCTACAACTAAAATTAATTCATTGAGAGTGTTGTTGTAGGAAATCATCAGGACATCAATACTTAATGAGACCTGGAGGATGCTTCACCAACACAGGAAGCGAAAATTAATAATGCGTAAGGTAGAAGAGGTAAACTACGATCCGATCCTGCAATATTTACTTACTTTACTGTATATAATTTTGAATTGTATGGACAGATTGTCACGCGCCATGTCCGGTACGGTAAACGACGGATACATTCATTGATTGACCGGAAGCCAGCAACCGTGGCGTTAGTTTTTAGATGCCGTGAACCGTAGGAATTTAATTTCAAAGTGTGCGAGATATCTCTGTCGAGAGATTTTCGGCGGGATTGCGAACGGCGAGCTATACGCTGAATTTGGTCAATTCCGGTGGCTCGGACGACAAGAGGGCGGTAAATAAAATGATTTACCTGCATCATACTATTTATTACAAAAGGCTAGTGTAGTTCCGGTTGTTGAGGTACATACCGGATGTTATTAACATGCAGTCTATAATGGCGTGGGGCGATAGCCCCAGTTTACCTAAATCGTTATTGTACTTGTTTTGCATTTTTATGTTAATTGCTAGAAAAAGGAGACTTTGTACGCAGCTTGAATTGAATTAAGTTAAAGAAGTGATTTAGAATCTACGGATGTTCTTACAACCCCTTTAATTCTCTACGGTTTGTATCCCAAATATTCATTATGAAAACTAATAAAATAAAACTTAGTCTATACTTGTGGAGACGTGTTATCAATCAAACAAAGTTAAATTCATTTTAAACACCACCTCCAAAGGATTGACTGGAGCCGTTTATACACCATACACAACGTTCACCAGTCATTTCTTTAAAATTATTCAACCTATATTTTTTAATTGTTTTCCCTTAAAGAAACATTACCTTGGAAAGAAAACCCGGAATTGGGTGACAAAAGGAATCCGAACTTCTAGTAAGGTAAAGCGGAAGCTCTACATAAATATGCGAAACAATCAAATTTTACTGATCACTTCAAGCGCTACAATAAAATATTTAAAAAATTATCAAAGTCCTCGTTTGAGATCGAAGGGACTTCAGCGCATTTTTGTGTGGCAGATCAGTATTCTATTAGCCACTTTCGATTCAACCATCAATAACAGATCTTGTCGAAGGCTACTACATTCACTAACCGCTTCCCACTTTCCTCGTGCACCCGCAATTCGCGTTTGAAGATTTGACTCCACCATCAGTGAGATCGTGTCGCGGGCTACCACATTCCCTTTGACGGTACCCCTTCCGACGTCCCGTTCACCCGCAATTCGCGTTTGAAGATTTGACTCCACCATCAGTGAGATCGTGTCGCGGGCTACCACATTTCCTTTGACGGTACCCCCTTCCGACGTCCCGTTCACCCGCAATTCGCGATTGAAGATTTGACTCCACCATCAGTGAGATCGTGTCGCGGGCTACCACATTCCCTTTGACGGTACCTCCTTCCGACGTCCCGTTCACCCGCAATTCGCGTTTGAAGATTTGACTCCACCATCAGTGAGATCGTGTCGCGGGCTACCACATTTCCTTTGACGGTACCTCCTTCCGACGTCCCGTTCACCCGCAATTCGCGATTGAAGATTTGACTCCACCATCAGGGAGATCGTGTCGCGGGCTACCACATTCCCTTTTACGGTACCCACTTCCGACGTCCCGTTCACCCGCAATTCGCGTTTGAAGATTTGACTCCACCATCAGG